>NC_072426.2:64096212-64399242 GCF_028878055.3 Symphalangus syndactylus
GTATAAAAACAGACACATAAACCAATGGAATGGAATAGAGAACCCAGAAGTCATATGCCTACATCCAACTCATCTTTGACAAAGTCCACAAAAATACACGTTGGGGAAAGGATATCTTATTCAGTAAATTGTGCTGGGGAAATTGGAGTGCCATAAACAGTAGAATGAAACTGGACTCTTATCTCTCACCATATAAAAAATTAACTCAAGATGGATTAAACACGTAGGTGTAAGCCTGAAACTATAAAAATCCTAGAAGAAGACCTAAAAGAAACTCTTCTGGACATTTGCCTAGGCAAAGAAATCATGACTAAGCCCTCAAAAGGAAATGCAACAAAAACAAAGATAGACAAATGGGAATTAATTAAACTACAAAGCTTCTGCACAGCAAAAGAAATAATCAACAGAGTAAACAGATAACCTACAGTATGGGAGAAAATACTTGCAAACAATGCAATTCACAAAGGGCTAATATCCAGAATCTATAAGGAACTCAAACAACCCAAGAAGAAAAAAACAAATAACCCCATTAAAAAGTGGGCAAAGGATATAAACAGACATTTTTCAAAAGAAGACATACAAGCAGCCTACAAACATATGAAAAAATGCTTAACATCACTAGTCATCAGAGAAATGAAAATCAAAACCACAATGAGATGTCATCTTACACCCATCAGAATGACTATTATTAAAAAGTCAAAAAACAACAGATGTTGGCATGGATGTGAAGAAAAAAACAACTCTTATACATTGTTGGTGGGAATGTAAATTTGCAATCCTCTAGGGAAAAAGTATGATAATTTCTCAAGAGCTAAAAATAGAATGACTTTTTAATCCAGCAATCCCAGTACTGGCTATCTACCCGATGGAAAAGAAAGTATTATATCAAAAAGACACCTGCACTTGTATGTTTATCACAGCACTGTTCATAATAGCAAAGTCATGGAATCAATCTAAGTGCCCATCAATGGATGAGTGGATTTTTAAAATGTGTCATATATATACAATGGAATACTGCTCATAAAAAAGAATGAAATCATTATGGGCAGCAACATGGATGGAATTGAAAGGCATTATACTAAGTGAAATGAATCAAATAGAAAATCAAAAATTGCATTTTCTCACCTATATGTGAGAGCTGAACAATGGGTACACATGGACATACAGAGTGGAATAACAGACATTGGAGACTGTAAGGGTGGGAGGGTGTAGGGGGGTAACAGATGAAATACTACCTATGGGAACAATGTTCACTATTCAGGTGATGGGTAACTTAAAAGCCCAGACTTCACCACTACACAATCTATTCATGTAAGACAACTGTACTTGTACCCCTAAACCTATAAAAATTTAAAATATATATATATATTTTTTAAAAGCTATGGGTCAGTTGATAATTTAATGAAAACACTGTAGAATTTTAACTGTGAGTACACATATGTACATAAACTTACAATCAATAATGAGACTATTCAGAAAGTGGTAAGTCGTTAAATAATGGGTTACTCTTCTTTCTAAATGAAATAGAAAAGGTTATGTTTCATAAATACAAATAGGGGTACTTCATTCCACTGGTACTGTGCTTCTCAAACTCTAATGTGCATAAGAATCACCTGAGAATATTGTTAAAATGCAGATACTGATTTAGTGGTCGGGGTGGAACCTGGAGGACTGCAGTTCTAATAATCTCCAGGTGTTGTTGACACTGCTGGCTCAAAGATCACAATTTGAGTAGCAAGAAAATAAGAAAATTAACCCAAGAAACAAAAACCAGCCACCTGCCTTAAAATTCATTCTAGGTCTCCATATTCACTTGTTGTAAGAATACTGATTCTGCAGGAATAAAACTAGTTTGGTAATAAATGAATCTTGAACTACCTTTTTTCTATTAATTATTTTTTTCTGTTATTGTAACTGTTCTATGAAACCATATAGATTCAGGTCAGGGAAAAGAAAGAATTGTTTGCTAGTGTTCAACTGCAAAACTTTAATTTGCAAAAATACTTCTATTCGGCTACCAATCCATACCTATTAAATATAGAATCAATTTGCTTCACTTTGTTTCTTTTGGCCATTTACCAGACTGCTTCAAATCAGGAAGAAACAAAAGCCCAAAGTTTGAAAGTCTAGGAATTAATGTACCACACAGTAATAACTAAATAATTATGCAGGGTAATTAATAACTATATAAATTTATCATTATTGGGTGATTAATCTCCAAAAGACACTGTAACATCATTTCAAGCACATTCCAACCTAGCACAGATACAACTAAGAAATTAGAGATCAAATGGCCAGCTGACACAGAAATTCTAAGTTACACACAAAACTCATATAAAATGTTTATGTAAATAATGTTATTAGTTAGATTGCCATTCTCATGTGAGCTATAAAACTTACGTTCCCTGATTTTCATGGTTAAGAGGTCACTGAATCTCCTCTCCCAAAAGACATATGTAAAACACAAATTACTAATCCATACTTCCTATGCCCCAAACTCAACCTCTCACTCCTCTCACCACCAGCAAGTAATAAAAAACCTGGTTATGAAGCTCCTTCTATATGCATGACAGTGTGCTAGTCTCCCATCCTCATCTCCAAAGAGGAAACTAAACTGAAAATCCTGTGTGATCATCTCCAATAAAACGGCTAATCGTAGCGAGGACTAGGGTAGCATTATGATGGCAAGAAAGTCCTTAAAATTTCTCAAGTGTTACTCCAATATCTATATTTAACTTGTTCTGTGCCTAATCATTCAGAGCTTAGCAGAGGATTTTCAAGTAGGCCAGGTCATTTGTTAGGATAAAATCCTCTACTCTGTCCTTAAAGCATGTCCACATCTGTTCAAGTAACAAAACCATACCTTATTTTCCACAGGGTCATGATCTAGGGCATAAACCATTCCCATCTGCTGGCTGAGCAGAGTTCCATAGTCTGTTCCATCAAAATGCATGTGTCGAATATCTTGAGAATTGGCAAACAGCAAAAATGGTTGTGGTCCTGTTAACCAAATTTCAAATATGGCTGAATTTAAAACGTGCCTTAGAAACTAAGAGGCATCTCTGACTCTTCCCTTTCACTGTACCTTTTTACCGAATTTCTACAGTGCTTGTTTTCTTAATTTCCCTCTAGTGTGGTATAGGTGAAGACAGGCAAGAGGATGTCCTCTTCCAGGAGGTGACATATTGCCAGAATTTCATCTCTGGCTTCTTCCCTCTCCAAGTATTTGCTTTTAAAAGCTACTTACTTATAGAAAGAGACAGTGTTAAATAACCAACACCATAGCTAAATGATGAAAGTCTTAGGGTTATACATCTTCTTGATTCACACATACTGAAACACTAATATTAGTAGATTGTATACTTTCATGTCCAAATAAGTAACTTTCCCTGGCCTGGGCACTTCTCAAAGGGAGGCACAATGATTTGAGTTAATAGCAAGACCCTTGATAATTTTAAGGATTTAGGTTATGCTATATTAATGAAGGCCCTGAGAAGTTAACAGTATTGTGGTTTCACTAGGGCAAGGTGTACAGGATCATCATTACATGACAGCATTATGAGCATTGTATGTTAAAAACATAATGAACCTTCAGGAGATATTAAATCAATTTGGTATAAATCTAGAATTTCCATGGCTGTTGAAGGATGCAAAAGAGGTAATATCAGAAGACAAAAAAAATAGCTGAAGCATACAACTTTATATTGAATTTTGACATAAAAAGGACAGAATTTGTCAGTGTTATGATTATATTCACTAGAGAGATAAAAATCAAATCAATCAACAAATACTTCTTAAATGCCTCTTAACTACAAACTGTTTTAAGACTATTCTTGTCATGACTTTCTCATATACTAAAAATATCCTATCTGATATTATGGCAAATCTTTGCTGGATGCTAATTAAGAACAGAAATAGTCCTTAAAAGCCTGGTTACTAGTTATATTGTTATTACTCATATTATTCATATTTACAGTGTGATTTGCTTCTTTTCCATTTCAAAAATACAAAACCATAAGCAGTTAACTTTCCATCTTTCTAAACAAAAGGTTTTCATGAATCTTTTTTCAGGGACACAGTTCCAAACAACCACAGCACTAACCTGAAGCTGCACAGCTTTTTTTATCCAGTTGTAGGTCATACCCAGGAAAGCAATCACATTCCCAGGATACTGGGCTGAGAGGAATGCAGAGCTGGCTACATCCACCATTATCAGGTGAGGAACAACCTACAAAAACAATTGCTTGGTAATGATGCTATGTCATCCAAAATATAATTATTTTTCATCAAAGGATGGGGGCGAGCCAACCATTTGTTGATTTTGTTTGTTTGTTTGTTTGTTTGTTTTTTGAGATGGAGTTTCACTCTTTCACCCAGGCTAGAGTGCAATGGTGCTATCTCGGCTCATTGCAACCTCCTGCCTCCCGAGTTCAAGCAATTCTCCTGCCTTAGCTTCCCAAGTAGCTGGGATTACAGGCACCCGCCACCACGCCCGGCGAATTTTTGCATTTTTAGTAGAGACGGGGTTTCACCATGTTGGCCAGGCTGGTCTCAAACTCCTGACCTCAGGAGATCTATCTGCCTCAGCCTCCCAAAATGCTAGGATTACAGGCATGAGCCACTGCACTCAGCCCATATGTTGATTTTTTAAAACATTTCCACAATCACTCATATGGTTGCAATCAAGGTTATTTTTCAGAGATAAAAATCAAAATGTCACCCTATAACCCAACATCTTGGATGTTAATCCTTCACATTCCAGTGGCCCTTTTCCTCTTATTCTACCAATGAGTTCAGGAGCAAGTGCACTGGCAGCTGTCTAGAACGAAAAATCCATTTGATGAGTTTGGCAGCTGGTCTAGCTCTTCCTAGTAATTTTTTTCTCTCACACATTTTTAGCTGCTTGGCTTTGTTTTATTAGAAAATCAAAAAAAACACACACAATTCTTCTGCTAATTCTGAGTTACATCCAGTTATCTATACACTTAAGTCTCTATGAAGATAAAAGTAGAGAGGTGTTTATTAGGTGCAAGAAACAGACTAAGCACTCTGCATGTGAAGTCTCATTTAATCGAGGTGGCAAGTATCAGTATCTCTGCAGTTGAAGAAACAAAGACCAAGAGAGGGCAAGTATCTAGACCAAAATCAAAACTGCTAGTAACTGGTAATGCTACCTCAGGGCTGTCAAGCCTCAAAGCCCTTGCTCATAACCACTACACTATGCTGTCTAAACAAAAACAAAAACAAAAAAGCCAAAAACCCAAAAATACTAAATTTAAATCTATGTTAATCTGTTGTATCAATATCTTTCAGTATACAATATTGGAAAATCGATTCTTCTTTGACAACAAGATCAATTTTTAGATGTCACTGAGCAAATGTATGTTTTCAAACAAACAAAAGGTAAATAAAGCAAATAAACTCACCGCTACATGTTTTCCCATCTCTCTCAAGCACCGAGCCTTCAGGACAGAAACATAAGGGACCTTCTGATGTCAGAACACAGTCATGGCTGCATTCAGACACATTGCTTGGACAGGAAACAAGTTCTAATTAATAAAGAACAAGGTCAAGATTAGTATTAAATCAGGTTTGCAAAAATTTATTGCAATCAGTTGCTAATATTGCCAGGTGATCCTCCTGCCTTGACCTCCCAAAGTATTGGGATTACAGGTGTGAGGCACTGTGCCTAGCCTTAATTTTTTAATGTATAATAATGGTATTGTGGTTATGCCTGAAAATTAACTGGACATTAAATGATAGGAAGGAATTATAGTTAAGTTTTTTAGATACAATAATGTATCATGATTATGTTTTTTACATGCCTATCTTTTAGAGATATACAATGAAATGTAGTACCCAATAGTTATTTTTAAAGATTAACAAATTAAAATAAAAAAGAGATAGACAATGAAATATAAGGTAATACAGACAAAGAAACAGGAAAATACCTATAATAAATAGATTTTAGATGATTTGTTTCCCAACCTTAGAGGTTCTGATTGGATAGGTCTGGGGTAGAGTCCAGTCATCCATGGTTTTTGTTTTGTTTTGCTTTTTGAGACAGGGTCTCACTCCATCAACCAGGCTGAAGTGCAGTGGCTTGATTTCGGCTCACTGCAGCCTCCTCCTCCCAGTTCAAGTGATCTTTCTGCCTCAGCCTCCTCCATAGCTGGGACCACTGGCGTGGGCCAACATGCCTGGCTAATTATTTTTTTTTGTATTTTTAGTAGAGATAGGGTCTCACCATGTTGCCCAGGCTGGCAGTCATCCATGTTTTAAAAAGCCAAACAAAATAAAACTCCAAGGTAATTATGATGCACACTGCTGATTGAAGATCACCAACCCAGATCATAGCCACCTTGGGACAGCATTAGGAGATATACCTAATGCTAAATGACGAGTTAATGGGTGCAGCAAACCAACATGGCACATGGATACATATGTAACAAACCTGCACATTGTGCACATGTACCCTAAAACCTAAAGTATAATAACAAAATTTTAAAAAAGAAAATGAAGACAAATAATGCAACAAATACTTGTTGCTATGACTTACGATGACATCGTTTCCCATCAGGAAGCAGAACAAATCCTACAGGGCATGTGCAGTAATAGGATCCAGGGGTGTTTTTACACCCAAGAGTACAGCCATGATTCCAAAAAGCACATTCATTAACATCTGCACAATGACAACAGCACAATACATTCAAATGGCTATTTTTGAAAATAAATTGTGCTATCACTAATAAGTCATCACAACGCAGGGTATCTCGCATTTGTATACGCTGTAATTGATCATGGAAAGTCTGTTTTCCATACTCTAGCAAAGGGTAAAATAAGTCAATTAAATGATGATAAAAGTCATTTCTATTCTGTCACATTTTATGCCTTTGTTTTCCCTGAGATAGAGTCTGGCTCTGTCACTCAGGCTGGAGTGCAATGCCACGATCTCAGCTCACTGCAACCTCTGCTTCCCAAGCTCAAGTGATCCTCCCACCTCAGCCTCCTGAGTAGCTGGGACTACAGGTGCATACCACAACACTCAGCTAATTTTTGTATATTTTGTAGACATGGGGTTTTGCTACATTGCTGAGGCTAATCTCGAACTCCAGGACTCAAGTGATCTGCCCGCCTTGGCTTCCCAAAGTGCTGGGATTACAAGTGTGAGTCACCACACCTGGCCCAGCTTATACTTTCAAATACAGATTTTCATATTAGAGTAACCGTTGTGAAAAAGGTAGTATTATTTCCCTTGAAATGATATAGCATGCCATTTAAGTTAGGGACTCCTGAAAGCTCTTTACAAGCTTAGGACATTTCCTATTGTGCTCTTCACCCTTTAAGACTGACCAGAGCCCTTTCCCTAAATGTGGAAACCTTCTCCAGCAGTTTTATTCTGGCTGAAGCCCCAGCTTTCCAGCTCACTATCTCTATGCCATGGCTTTCACCCATTGGTCCCATGTAAGCAGGGGATTATAATTAACAGGCAGATGCTAGATTTACCTGAGGTCTCACCCCAGCTAATTCCACTGGATGTGTGCTGCAGCCATTGGATTCTTTTCATCACTAAACTACTGCACCTTCCAGGAAAAAGGACATAGTATTTCTCCTGAGTTCATTGCACTTGGTCCAGAATCTCAAAATAGGAGGATCCCTAGACAAACCAGCCTGGTTCAGTTTCCCAGGCTTTCTACTAGATCTTCTTGGGATAAGATAGGAGTCACATACTCTCTGAGACTCTTACGATCCCTATGAAACCACTCCCCTAAAAATGTACACATACTGAAATTTTGCACACAAATGCAGAGGTTGGTAGAATCCACTTAGACAATCCTTGCCTTGTATCAACCCCTAAGCATCCTCTCAGAGTGTTTGATCTAGAAACACAAGATATGAAGATAGGAAAGTATTATAAAGGCTTCACAAACAAGAAAAAATAAATAAAACATAGTCTTCAGGGGTTATGCGGGGGACGGGGAGAATGGACTTGAAGTTGGTTTTCCACTGAGGCTCTGGCTGGCCCACTGAAGACAAGCCGCTGGCTCAGTTGAGCATTCCTCCCCTCAAGCAGCGACTCTTCCATTACCTTCACAGTACTTCCGGTCTCGACTTAGGGCGTATCCCTCTGCACACGTGCACAAGTGTGACTGGCGGTCTTGCCCACACACAGTGCTGCTGCAGTTTCCTTTCCTCAATTTGCGAAGTTTCTGCTCTAAAAGAGAAGATGCTTTATTTGGAGTGGGGCCGTGTTTTGACAGAGGACACTGCTAAATCTCTTCCCGATTCTTAAGAGGTCTTACCTCCCTACAACGTCTGCAGCTGCATCTCTCACGGAGGCAAACTTAGCCAGAGCCCAGATTCCCCAGCATCCCGAAGCCCATTTTTTTCTCCAACGGTATTACTTCTCCGAAACCTCTCAGGATTGGGCATCCTGATTAGCTGGAGATGTCATTTCTTAGGTTGCGAATACTGAACACTACTTACTAGCTTTTTCATTCTAATTTACTTTTATCACAAAAAAGCACACAAATTCTGCAAATGAAATAATCTGCTTAAGAAATAAAAACAGATTCAAACCTAAGAATACTTTTTTTTTGAGACAGGGTCTCCCTCTGTCACCCAGGCTAGAGTGCAGTGGCACGATCTTGGCTCACTGCAACCTCAGCCTTCTGTGTTCAAGCGATTCTCCTGCCTTGGCCCCCTAAGTAGCTGGGATTACAGGCACACACCACCACACCCGGCTAATTTTTGTATTTTTAGTAGAGACAGGGTTGGCCAGGCTGGTCTCGAACTCCTGACCTCAAGTGATCTGCCCACCTCAGCCTCCCAAAGTGTTGGGATTACAGGCATGAGCCACCGTGCCTGGCCAAGAATACTTTTTAAGTGTAATAGTTATAGGTTAGATATTTAGCTGTTTTTAATATCATTATTTAATGAACATCTTTCAGACTCAATATATACCATTGCCATATCTCTGCTCCTCAAATTTCTGAAGTTATTGCTGCCAGTGTCCCACGTGTTCCAAATATTCCATAATAAACAGTAAAATCTGCTCAGTGAGTTGGGTGTTTGGGTTGAATTAGCCAGCTATATTGAACAAGTGGTCAATTTTGTACCATTGATTTTCAGAGCCAGAATCAAGGGCTAAACTAGTAACACCTACAGTTGGCCCTCCATATCTGTGGATTCAACCAACTTAGGAATGAAAATATTTAGGAAAAAAATTCCACAAAGCAAAGTTCCAAAAAGCAAAACATGAATTTGCCACATGCCAAGCGCTATGTTGAATTCACAAGAATGAAGTGATGTAGGCATTGTATTAGGTATTATAAGTAATTTGGAGATGATTTAAAGTATATGGGAGGATGTGGCTAGGTTATATACAAATACACCATTTTATATTAGGGACTTAAGCAACTGCAGATTTGGGTATCTTGGGGGATAACAATCCCCCACGGATACTGAGGTACAACTGCATATCTCTTTCCAAAAAGTTAATGAGATTTTTGTCTCTTTTGCACCTTATTTTTTGCCCATTTTAGAAACAATAGGACCATTGTAACATACTATGAGAAATACAGGAGTAAGCTTGAGCATAAGGGCAGATACCTAGAATGCAGGTAGATACAGAGGCCAGAGGTCTGGCAAGAGGTGAAGGCCAAGGAAAACTATTGGGGTCATGGATTCTGAAGCCATGGCATTGTTAAAATCAGCTAGAGCTGATGTATCATGGGAAAAGCTGACGACCTGAGGAAAGGACTGCTGAGAATACCACCATTTCTGGGAAGGACACAGGAAACAAATCAGCAAGAGTCTGAGCAAAGTGGGCAGAGGGCCTGAGACTGTTCTCCAAATAGGCTTGGTTTCTCTGATCTGTTTATCTACTAATAAAGAAGTCTCCTCTGTCTGTACCCATTTTCTTCTACTTCAAATCTCAAAAGATAAAATTTCAACACATTTAATTAAATGGTCAAATTGGCTTTTACTTGGGATTCATGAATTGGGCAACATCTTGTCTAAAAATAGACAGATGCTACACTGGCTGTGGCAGCACATTCAGTTTTGTGATATCACTTGAGCATGATACATATAGTGGATTGGTTAACATCAGTTTACTTCAGGTTACTTTCCTCGTAAAGGTTAAACCAGATGGGATTTCCTTATGATACCAGTTAAAGCTGACCTGTTTGGGGATTTGGCTATCATCTCTCTCCTGATCCCTCAGGGGGTCAGATAAACAAGTTAGTTTTGGTTTGTTGACGTGGAATTTTAGCATGAGTGACTTCATTTTGGTTTGGTCTGTTGGGGCCTATTGCAGGAGCTCAGTCCAAATCAGTTGCCTCCCATAAATTTTATTTAACATCACTAGACATGACCAATAACAGTAAGATTCAGTAGAAACATATCCTTGCCCCCTTGAAAATGTCCCTAGTGTACATTGAGATAACCGGAGAGTATGCCACCCTCTAGAGATTCTGATTTGGTAAATCAGAGGCTCAGGAATCTGCATTTTTACAGAATCAGGAGTGATTATGATGTCAGGAGGCTGCTTCACACCACACTTTGAGAAACATTAGCCTAATGTACTAGTGAAACAGTACACCTTCATCTTAGTTACAAGTAATTACTTTTAGCTAGTCTGTATTATTTCCTTAGTTATTTTGAACCTGTTTTTTCAAATCTCTTTACAAAATTAATTGCAAAATCAGTCTTGTCAACTTTCAATACCATTGTAGTATTACCTGCTAAATCAGTTAAGATTTACATTGAATGTTCTTATGGATAATTGATTCCAAAAATTTTATTTCTTGCCTATGATTTTTATGCCAATTATACATGTATAGTTACATTATTTTTCATGTTCTAGTGCTTCACTTAAACTATCAAAATTTTAAGCAAAATTAAAAATAAAAGGGCCTAAATTTTAAAAGTAAATGACTAAAATTAGAAACTTGTAAATATTGGAGACAAAATTCATCCACTTTAAATTTCTTTTTAAAAAGCAGTAATGTGTTTAACTTTTATTTTTACAAACTTTACAAGTTAACAACAACAAAAATCCAGGAAGGTTTGCGTTGGCCTTTTAATAGCATTGAAATGCTACACTTTCTTGAGGTAACAAAAAATTGAAACATCATGCTTCTTTTAAAAAATCTTTCCTTTGCCCTATAAAAATCTTTCCAAACTCAGCATGCTGGATGATTACTGGATTATGAATCAGGAAAACTGAATTTTGTCTTGGTTCTTCCTTTTACAGCACATCACTTTATCTCTTTGACCTAAGTTTCCTAATTCACAAAATAAACTTGTTGAAATAGATATTCGCTGAGATCTCTCTTTTAAAAAAATTCTATAGTTATAAACAGAATTAAATGTTGGTGAAAAATTCTTCTGAGTTTATACTTCTAAAGATTATCAAACCTTAATTACTGCTTATAGTATGGTAACAGAGAATCAAACTGTCTAATGAAGAAAATAACTATTGTCTCAGGTATAGAAAATGCTTTATTCTTCTAGATCCAGTATATATTTTTCTTTTTTGCCATACATTTCTACTACCTCTCACCTGGATTTGTATCTGTTTTTATCACAATCATCCCCATTGTCACCACCACAATTATGTATATGCATCTTTCTTCCATTGATAAATTTCTGAGGATAAGGCATGTGCCCTATTCACATTTATAGTCCCAGTAACACCTAGCATGGTGCCTTTTACAACATAGGCATCCAGTAAACGTCTAATACATCCACAAAAAAACCCTGTGATCATGTCACCTGCAACCTAACTCCCTATTTGTTTTTTCCTCAAAGTTCCAATCAACCTTAGAGCTAGAACTCAAAACAGTTTGCCACAAGATGCTAGCCAGTACTTTTTCCACTATACCATGCTGCTGATGGCTTTTAGTGATGCTTATTAACAATATACAATCACTCTTCAATAATGGACATAGGCAGGAAAGAAATCACTATTCTCCTCTGCCTAGTTGTGCTGATGACGTGACCTGAATTCAGACACTAAACACTTTAAAAGGTCATTTTAGGTGGTGGCAAAACACAGAGGATTGAGGGTTATATTTTCTTTAATTAATCTCCTTAATCTTCTGCTGTTCTTTAGCTTCAAAATAGGCCAAAGCCAGCACTGAGAATGCTGCTGCTGACCTCAGATAACACCCCTTCTCAGAGCTGAGCAATGAGGCTTAATTACCTCTGAGATCAATTAAAGCTCCTAATCATGGAGTTTAATGTCCACCACCAACTGCACCTTCAATAACTGCCTGGCTAGCACACAGGCACTCATGAGCTTTACTATAGCCCAGTGAATCTGCAGATTTTACCCTGGCCCAGTTCTGAAACAATGCACTTGGGATTCCCTTTCCTGTTTTTTTCCACTGATCACATCTTTGTCTACCTCAAATTCCATGTAAGACTCACCTCATCAACAAAGCCTTTCTAGTCTCTTCCATTCAAACCCATTAACTTTGGTCATTCTAAAGTCATAACTAAATATTTGGCATCTCCAATATTTAGCACATAACAATAAAATTTTTGAATAACACTTTGCAAAGTATTTATATTATCACATTTCATTTTCATAACAAGCCCTTGAGCTATGCAGAGCAAGTATCATCTTCCATTTTACAGATTAGGAAATAGTGCCTTGTTAAGGATCACACAGAAAATAGAGTGTAGAACTGGGATGCTATTCCAAGCCCTTTGACTGTAACCCCCCCTCTTTTTACCAGATATGTAAAATTCTATGTGTGTGTGTTTATATTTATGCATGTGTATAAATATAAACATGCACATAAAATATGTTAGTTTTATGAAATGTCTATAAAAACCTGGTTATATTTTTGCTTCATTTATTGTCTTCATCATTAATGAGTTCTTAGTAATGACTGCCTCAACGTCCTCAAAAAACTTCTCAAACTGAACAGTATAGAAGTTTACTCTTGTCAGTAATAGAAATACAAGGAAGAAAATACAAGAATGGCCATTCTGTGCTGTTGGAATTCCTAATTACAGTAAAAAAAGAAAAAAATCACCTAGCCAGAATTTAGCCACTTGGTATCATATCCATCTGTACCCTTTTAGGAATCAAAAAGTAAATGAATCAACAAACTTAAAGCACTTTAAAAATAATGCTTTTGGCCAGGCGCAGTGGCTCACACCTGTAATCCCAGCACTTTGGGAGGCCAAGGCGGGCAGATCACCTGAGGCCAGGAGTTGGAGACCAGCCTGGCCAACATGATGAAACCCCGTCTCTACTAAAAATACAAAAATTAGCCAGGTGTGGTGGCACGCACCTGTAGTCCCAGCTTCTTGGGAGGCTGAGACATGAGAATTGCTTGAACCTGGGAGGCGGAGGTTGCAGTGAGCCGAGATCATGCCATTGCACTCCAGCATGGGTGACAGAGCGAGACTCAAAATAAATAAATAAATAAAATGCTTTTAACTCTTAGAAGAGCCCTTCAGGCCCATTGAGTCTTTTCTTATTGTATCCTCATTTCTGGCAGTTTGGTTGCCCATAGCAGGAAGATGGAAAATACAAGGTATGACATATGTACAACTATTATGTATCCATAATTAAAAATACATTTTAAAAAGACAAGGTGTGTATGCCTGCACTCCCATTGTCACCACCGCACCCCACCCACATTCACCAATGGTAGAAGTGGCTGCGTGAGTCCAGTGTTCTTTCTTACTAAGCCCAGATGTAGCCTTAACCTTGCATTCCAGACCGCCAGTGTCAATGGCTGCAAGACAGTTGGTAATTTCCCACACAGACTAGAAACTCCAGGTCAGGGTTCCTTCCAGAGAAAGATAGTACAATTTGAGTATCAAAATGGTAATAATTACAGTGAATAAAAATGTCAATTATTTTTTAAAATCCATGACTTTATAGAGATGATTAAAGAAAAAGTGACCTTTGGAGAATACTGGAGGGTTAGGACACTAACTCTTTATTTTGAAAACAGGTAAATTAAGAAATAGGATCGAACACTGAATTTACCTTTCCTATAAAAGCTCCTCCTCCTCAGGACAATCATATATCTGATTTGGAAAGGCTCCTCTTTGTATAAGAATCCCAGCTAATATATGCATAAACAGTGATAGAATGTCATTGCTTTGAACCTCTAATAAAAAATGGCTCCAGGCGGTGATAATCAATAGCTTCTAAAACCATTAAGCAAAAGGCTGATGGGGAACTTGCAGTGGCTGGACCAGGCTGGTGACCTCTGAAATGCTAATTAATTTTGAACATCACGAAAAAGAATAAGAACCAGCCCCATGTGCCTTTTAATGTGATACAAAGGGGAAGCTTACAGAACCACCTGCCGTGCCACCCATAAAGCATTCTTGCAAACAATCTGATCCTGATCAGATTTCTAAGCCTAAACTACCAATTTATAGGTAACAAGGAAATTAGAGAAACATGTGAAATGACACATGGGGATATAATCTGCAAAATCCAGAAAGTGAAAAATTCTACAGGACTAATGATCTGGTTTCCTGAATAAACAAGTGGCAAGAAAAAGCCTCAGGTTAGAAAATAAACAGAGGCCACAGCCAGGCATGTGAAAACCTGTAAGATGTGAGAGCCAGCAGCAAGAAAGAAAACATAAAAACGATAAAGAGCCATTTCAAGTATTTAAAAGACATTTCAAATGGCAGCCATTTGGTGTCAGGGCAAACCCACCTTTGCCCCAAACCAGTCCTATGCTTGCTGCAATGGCATGTATCCTTGTAAATGTGACTCTAGTCACTAAGAAAATGTCAATAACTACAAATGATGCTAGGAAAATATAGCAATCCATATTTTACTAATATTTCCATGAAGAATAACAGAATTTTATGTGTTTAAACTAATAATTTAAAATTATATGAACTAAATATTTATCTTTCTAGGATGATTCTTTTCCAGTGGTTTCAAAATAACCAAGATTTTATAGTAGACACTCCAGCAACAAAATAATCAAAATGAATTAGACTCCCACCTTGGCAATTTTAGCTATACTAATTGCTTCCAGAAGCAAGTACATTTCCAGGTGGAGACAATTATCCTTCATGAACTCACAGGATTAAATTCAGCCATCTTTTTGTGCATGAAATGAATGTAAAGCATTTTACACAGTGTTAGTCATAAATAACCTTCATTTCCCAAAGAATATGCTTTTGAAGCTCTCTTATAGCTTAAAACTGAAATCTGCATTTAAAGAATACAGAAAAAAGCAAAAATATTTGGACCTTTTACAACATAATATCTATGAGCAATAAAGTAGCTGTAAAATCCCCAGAAGTTGAACTTGAAATAATTGTCATTAAGATGTGTACAAAAATGTTCCCACACTATTTCTGAGATTTGTATAATAGTGTAGGTATCAGGGCAGCCAGGATATCTGGCTAATAAGTTTAATCATGCCAACAAAAAATGTGAGATTCATTCTGTGCCTGTTTTCGGACAGCCGGGGAGAAGTAAGAGAGAAAGAGAAAGATTTTAAGTTTCTGAAACTGAAAAAAAAAAAATTAAAGAAAAATGTAACAAAAGAGAGAGAAATAGGGTTTTGACTCCATGATCTGTGCAAACTGAAGCACTTAACTACCAGGAGGCGATGGATAAATAATGATATGTTGAATTACAGGCTTCTCAAAACAAATAAGGTACATCTAATATATGAAATGATAGATAATAGAGTGTATTTGGAGAGGCAGCATGTTATCAGTCTGCCTGGTTTCAAATCCCAATTCCACCACCCTGTGACCTTCAACAGGCTCTTGTGACATCTCTAAACCTCAGAACTTCTAACTTATAATATTACACTAATTATCACACTTAATTAATAGAGCTGCTGTAAAGATTAAGTGAGATATTATAAGGAAAGCCCTTAAATTATCACAAGAACAGATAATTTTGTACCCATGCAATAATTATGGCATCTCTGTGAGCCAAGAAGTTGCATGTACTTAGATGGGTCATTTCAAATTCTAAATGAAACAAACAAACAACAGCAAAAAAAACCTATGTACTCAGATATTACGTATCTTTAAAACTTATTCCTTATTATATTATTTAGGAGATAGAGTGCCAAAGAATTTTTTTTCACTTAGTTTTTTTTTTTTTTGTGGGGGGTGGGGTTTGAGACAGAGTCTTGCTCTGCTGCCCAGACTACAGTACAGTGGCCCAATCTGGGCTCACTAAAATCTCCGCCCCCTGGGTTCAAGTGGTTCTCCTGTCTCAGCCTCCCAAATAGCTGGGATTACAGGCAGACGCCACCACACCCAGCTAATTTTTGTATTTTATTTTTATTTTATTTTATTTTATTTTTTAGTAGAGACAGGGTTTCACCATGTTGGCCAGGCTGGCCTTGAACTCCTGACCTCAAGTGATCCACCCGCCTTGGCCTCCCAAGGTGCTGGGATTACAGGTGTGAGCCACCGTGCCTGGCTTGCTTGTTTTTTCAACTCTTGTTTCTTAAAGTCATTTAGGCATTGGGAATGCAATGGAAAGTTGTATTCTCTGTCCTCCAAGGACTAAAGAATATAAAAAGACAGACAACTCCAGCAAAGCATGGTAAGTGTCATATGATTAGGGAAATTCTCTGAGAACACATTCCCTGAGAATACCTTCTCTGGAACAGCTAACTTAGGCTCACAGTGGATCAAGGAAGGTGTTCCTGAAGGAAGTCATGTTGGAGCTGTTTCTCAGAGGATGAGGAGAGACAGCCGGTGAAGAGACGGAGGTGGCAAGTTCCTGAGCCTGCAGACTGGGCTGCAGGAGAGAGCAAGTGTGCCTCATGAAAGGAAAGTACATCTTTGAGAATGGTTGCAACAGAGAATGTAATATAAACAAGGGTGAGAGAAGAAGCTGAAAAATGAGCAGAAGGCTTGGTGAGCCCAAGAAAGAGACTTCACTTTAATTATTGGTGATTAGGAATTGTCAGCGGATTTTAATCAAAGAGTGACATGACTGGGCCTTCTTTTTTGAGGGATTATGCTCCCTGCAGCAGAGAAAATGGAGACAGGGATACTAGTCAGGAGGATGCTGGAGAGAGAAACCTGCAGGAAGGGCAGAGTGGTTAGATCGTAAGGGGTAGAATTGTTGGGATGCAGAGACTGATTTCGTGGGATGAGAGTGAGGAAGATGAAGGAACAGGCAACTCCTTGGTTTCTGCTTTGGGAGATGTGGTGGAGAGTGATGCCATTTACTGGGTTGATGACACTAGAGGGAGAGGAGCTGGGGAAGGGGGAGGTGAAAGTTGGTAGGTTAGTTATTTTCTATGAGCCTGAAACACTTGCAAGAAATCCAAGTAGACATGCTTACAAGGCAGATAATTATAAGGGCCTTGATAAGGATATTTTTACTGAGCCCAAACACATGCATTTTATGTGCCCACTACAGGACCAGAGCTTGGAAGGTGCAGACAGCAAGCAAGCATGGCCCAGAAGAAGGACCAGGGCAACCGCTCTTCAGGAAACTGGTCAGATCATCAGAAAACGGCCTGATGGTGAAACTGTGGCTCTATTACTTTGACTTGGGGTGCAGCATGCAGACATATCTGCAGCATGAAGCTCCTCCAGAACCAGACAACCTGAATCTACAAGGCAAGGACTTGTTCAAACCAACAAATCAATCTTCCATGTGAAGCTCTGTGGCTTTGCCTTTGTAAGCCCCTCCCTTGCCTTGGCCAGATCGTCTTCACCAGAGCTGTTCCTTTTTGTATATTATGAATAAATTCCCATGTTTTAAGTCAATTATCTCTGTAGTTTAACTCTATAGCAGATCTTTGCAGATTGACACTCATTATGCCTGAGTCCTTTTTAAAAAAAAAATTTGTCTAGAGCTCAAAAAAAAAAAAAGAGGTCTGAACTACAAATAATAGATTCAAGAGTCCTGTGGGCTGCTGCATAGGAAATAAAACAGAAAAATGACATGGGTTGTGTCACCTTTAAAGAGTAATGATGCACACAACCGTATGAATAGTTCTTAGAAATTCCACTCAAGAAAAAACTCATTCAACTTTATTGAACACACCATCTCTAAATCACTTGGCCCCGAAAGGTTTTTTTCCCCTACGTAACCTCATTAAATCCCATAGAACTAGAGTTTTGAGGCCAGGCACGGTGGCTCAAGCCTGTAATCCCAGCACTTTGGGAGGCTGAGGCAGGTGGATCACCTGAGGTCAAGAGTTTAAGACCAGCCCGGCCAATATCGCAAAACCCCATCTCTACTAAAAATATGAATTAGCTGGGCGTGGTGGTGGGTGCCTGTAATCCCAGTGACTTGGGAGCTGAGGCAGAGAGAATTGCTTAAAACCCAGGAGGCAGAGGTTGCAGTGAGCTGACATTGCACCACTACACTCCAGCCTCCGCAATAGAGCGAGACTCCGTCTCAAAAAAAAAAAAGAACTAGAGTTTTGTAGAACATGCTTTGATAAATGATAGCTTACGCATTTTGCAAGAAGTAAGTTTATTGATACTCATATTTGTATATTTATATTTTATAACAAAAATAATATCAATCAGATTATATGATTTTTCTGTTATTTCTTCATTGAAGTAGTTTCACTACTAAATGCTTTGTAAAGCAAAGTACCACTTTCCAGATCACCAGAGGAGCTGCAATTTAGGCATAATATCCATGAGGAACCAACCAGCCCCTAGAGAAGTATGTCTTTATATCTGAAGGATGGGCTGGGCACAGTGGCTCAAGCCTGTAACCCCAGCACTTTGGGAGGCTGAGGCAGGCAGATTGCTTGAGCTCAGGAGTTTGAGACCAGCCTGGGTAATATGGTGAAACCCCACCTCTACCAAAAATACAAGAAAATTAGCCAGATGTGGTGATGCATGCCTGTAATCCCAGCTACTCGGGAGGCTGAGGCAGGAGAATTGCTTGATGCCAGGAGATGGAGGTTGCAGTGAGCCGAGATTGCACATTGCACTCCAGCCTGGGCAGCAGAGCCAGACTTCATCCCCCACCAAAAAAAAAAAAAAAATCTGAAGGATGTCAAACACATACATTGAAAACCTGATAAAATTTATATACCATCTCCCTAGGTGGAACAGTGCATATTTTCATCCAACCCATAAAATCAAGAGATCCACAGGCTCTACATCACAGGTAAAGAGCTCCTGCTTCCTAAGACACTAAAGCAATTTAAACCTAATCAATAATGGGCAAAGTAGCAGTGCCCCTGAAATCAAAAGTCCTTTGCCTGTGGAGTGTGTGTGAAGTGTATCCTTTGGTCAGTAACTGGAGCCAATCTCCAATGCCAACTGTCTTCCGGGTTCCGGATTTGTCTGTGGCTCTGCAGCTGGCAGAGGCTTTCCAATCAAATTCTATTACTTGCCACATTGTTTGGGGCCGCTCTTTAGTGAATCATTGTAGATTTTCTTCTGAAATTCATGCTTTCAGTTATCCTATTTGAACGCCCTGTCACAGAAGCTGAGTAGTGAGGGGTTCTGAAGAGACAATATATTTATGGTAGAAAGAACACTAAACTGAGAGATTGATGATAGGAAATTTTCCCCCACATTCATCATTAACTAGCTATGTGATCATGGAAAAGGTGCTCTATTTCTTCAGGTTTCTCAATGACGAAATAAGTACAATTATTCCTACCCTTCCTGTCTCACAACATTGCTGTGACAAACCGATAAACTAAAGCCCATGAAAACACTTTGAAAATTCTGAGGTTACATATAAATGTAAGAGAGGGTGATGGTGATGGCAGACATATCTCTAATTATTATGAATGGGACTCAGTAAATACTTATTCATAATGGTCCTTGGTTATGATTTTGTTGTGAGTCATCACCACTCAGACAATGAGTTGTATGTGAAGACAGCTTGAGTTGAAATTTCCCATGGAAGGTATGTAGCAATGTATCAGAGTCACTACCTTTATATGTAGACTATCTATACTACCATTATGGGTTTACCCATCTACTTTATAGCATTACTACTAGGTTGTTGCTATTTAATGTGGTGCTAGAACCCACAGTTGAACTGTTTCCCACAACTCTTGCTTTGTGAATTCAAGTGAGATTGTGCCACTGCACTCCAGCCTGGGCGACAGAGCAAGACTCCATCTTAAAAAAAAAAAAAAAGAAAATAGAAGATATAAACAATTCTATCTCTGTTTCTGCACTTCAGAGGGCTGTTTAAGGCTAACATTAAATATATTTGAAAACCTTCTTGAAATAAAACTTTTACATAAAGGTGAGATGTTAGCATCACATCATTTATGAGGTACGTTGAGCAGCCTAACGATTATAACAAATTTTTAAAAACCTGACAACTTTTTTTCCTGTAGGCCCCTTGTGGTATTTCATAAAAGCCTAACAACTTTTTTTTTTTAATTTTAATTTGAGACAGAGTCTCACTCTGTCACCCATCTGGAGTGCAGTGGAATGATCTTGGCTCACTGTGGCCTCTGCCTCCTGGGTTCAAGTGATCCTCCTGCCTCAGCCTCCCGAATAGCTTGGACTACAGGCATGCGCCACCATGCCCGGCTAATTTTTCTATTTTTAGTAGAGACATTGGCTGGACTGGTCTCAAACTCCTGACCTCAAGTGATCTATCCGCCTCGGCCTCCCAAAGTGCTGGGATTACAGGCCTGACAACTTTTTAAAAACAATTACATGCTAAAGAATTTAAACAGAGAAGACTACATTTAGAAGTGGAAATTTGGGACTGTGACTAGATTCGGTCAATCACTCATTCTTTTTACTAACATTTACCATCTAAAATTAATTTATTTATAAATATCTACTGTATATACAGTGGCTAAAAAAAACAAACAAAATAGACATGGTTTCTACCTGTATGGCACTTACAATCAAATGGGAGAGAGAATCCAAAAAGAAAGCAAATGAGTATGTAGTTATACCTCGTGATGAGCTCAATGAAAGGTGTACTATGAAAAAAGTAAGAGGTAAAGGGGCCTATTTTGATTAGCTTATCAGAGAAGACCTATCTGAGCACATGACATTTAAGCTCAGAACTGAAGAGAAGTCTAAGCCAAGGAAGAGTGACTGCAAAACCCTAAAGGAATGAAGGGGATTAGCATATTTGAGGAGTTACAGCAAGACTTGCACTAAGTTTTAGTGAGGGCAGAGATCACTAGAGCAGGTTGGTCAAATATTGATGAGACTGGTAAAATGCTGAACTTCAACCTAAGTGCAAAGAAAAGCTTTTGAAGGATTTTATGCAGGGGAGTGAATGCATCAGATTCAGAAAACAGAAGGATCAGTTGAGTGGCTACTATAGTAGGCCAAACAAAAATACCTGTCTGCTTAGACTGTGGCAGTGGCGGTAGAGAAGAGAAGCGGACATTTGAAATGTATTTAGAAGGTAGAATGGAATGGATTTGGTGTTGGATTAGAAATTGGGGGTGAGACAGTGGGAAAAATCGAAGATGGCCCTGTAAGATCCCAGAATATGCCCCTCCAAAATGGGAAGGATTCTTGAGCTTCAAACAATTAAAAAGAAAGAGATGCAGAAAAGCTCTATTTGCCTAAACGCAAGACATAGATTTACGAAGACAATAGGTACCGCCTCTCTACCAAGAATAACAAAAGTTAATCACTGAAGACAATTTTAGATCCTTATGGCCTGGCAATGGCTGCAGAGGTACCTACATTAACAAGCTTTATTAACTAGCATTTATCTGCCATTTATTTGCCTTCCCCCAAGTTGCTGCTCATAGAAACTCAAAGTCCTTTTCCTCTGTCTTGTCACTTCTCTAAAAATTTACTGTTCTTTATTAAAGATACTATATAAACTGGCATTTAAAGCCACCTCTTTGAGAGCTATTCATTCCCCAGGTTTCTCTCACGTATATATAAAATGTACATGTTAATCCATTTCTATTTGTTTTTCTTTCTTTCTTTCGTTTTTGTAGAGACAGAGTCTTGCTATGTTGTCCAGGCTGGTCTCAAACTCCTGGCCTCAAGCAATCCTCCCACCTCAGCCTTCCAAAATGTGGAGATTACAAGTGTGAGCCACCATGCCTGGCCTTCTATTTGTTTTTTTCTTGTTAATCTGTCTTTTCTTACAGGGGTCTATTATAACTAAGAATATATGAGGGTTGAAGAAAAAGATTTTTTTTCCCCTACAACCCGTCATTGTCTGGCTCAAGCAGGTGAATGGGTGGGAACTATGTGTCAGGCCCTGCACAAGGTCAATGATGACTCACCAGGCTCCTGGGCATCATCTTCTGCCTTGGGTTGTGCGAGTGGATGCACTACTTTCAGTTCACCAGGTGGTACAAATGATGAATGGAGGTTAATTCTAACCATATCCTTTCCAGTGTGTTTGTTGGCTATCCAAATTGTCTTCATTTTCCATGTTAAATAGAAGATATGGTCACCAAAAACGGACATTGCAAACACATTGTGCCTAAAAAGCAACCACAAAAGAAAAAAGAACAACAGAACATTTGTTCCTTGGCTTATTAGAATTTCACTTCATTTCAATTTATTGTCTGTTTTAACCACCTACCTTTTCAATTGTTTCTCATTTAAGTTTAGAAAAGTATATTAAGTTTAAAATTTTATTTATGTCCTCATACTCTGAGCTAATAAGATATAATTTCTAGCTCCAGATCCATTGTCTCATTCTTCTTTTAGTCATCCAATAAGTGTGATGAAAATGGGGAAGAAAATAGGAATAGGGTAAGAGTGGGTTTCTAGTGACATCAATTTCATATGAGGAATTTCTGCCTCTTGCCACAAAGCTGGGAAGTCAGTTGCTGGCATGATAGCAAACCAATGAAAGATAAAAATATATAACATAATAATTCCAAAAAGAATAACTATGGTCAACATGTGAGAACTTATTATGTGCCAAATACTCTGTTAATTATTTGTTTGTATTCATTTACTTTCCTTTCACAATAATCCCAAGAGACAGATACTATGATTATCCTCCCATTAAAGGAAACTGAGGATAAGAGAAGTTATAGAACCTACTCAAAGTCACTCATCTAACAGATGGTAAATCTGGAGCTTGAACTCAAGTCTTTTTTTTTTTTTTTTTTTTTTTTGAGACGGAGTCTTGCTCTGTCACCCAGGCTGGAGTGCAGTGGCAAGATCTTGGCTCACTGCAAGCTCCGCCTCCTGGGTTCTCACCATTCTCCTGCTTCAGCCTCCCGAGTAGCTGAGACTACAGATGCCCGCCACCACGCCCGGCTAATTTTTTGTATTTTTAGTAGAGACGGGGTTTCACCGTGTTAGCCAGGATGGTCTTGATCTCCTGACTTCGTGATCTGCCTGCCTTGGCCTCCCGAAGTGCTGGGATTACAGGCGTGAGCCGCCGCGTCTGGCCGAACTCAAGCCTTTTGGATTAAAAATCTATGGCCTAAACCACTATACCAGTTCCATTGACAAAAGTAAAATTAATTTATCTTGTGGACTTCAAATGACAATTGTTTTATTTTATACCAAGAGTAAAACTTACTGTGTTGGATGTTTACTAATGTGGACAGAACCTCCATCATAATCACAGGAGCAAATAAGAGAATTGCTTCCTTCTCTGTTGTACTGAATCCAAAACAGCCGCTTATCAAGCACATCCAATGACACAGCTGTTATTTTCTCTGATGTCTCCAACAGAGCCTTCACTTCCACACCATCGAGATCTGCTCTATAAAGGCTGCCAGCCACCTCTGAAGACCAAAATATAAACCTGAGGGCAAACACATTACATAGACCCAAAAATGAATGTATAGTGCCTTAAATGGCCAACTCTCTCAATGTTTCAGCAGCTCCTTCACAGGGCAAGTTTGACTATTTTGAATGAAAATTTATTCAAGTAAACACTGCCCTACTGTAGACATTACAAGTGATTTCAAGTTAGAAAGGGAATTATGCCTCTATAGCAGAAAACCATGATAGTTAGGAATATTTATGGGGGAATCCTGTCTCAGTTGAAATGCAGGCAACTGTCCTATAGAAAATGGTGCCTGTGTGCTGCAAAAGAGGGCTTTGGTCTCAGTGAGAGGATCCCTTTGAATTTAAAATGTTATACTTCTATCAGTCTTCACTAGATTTGTAAATATATTTCAATGTCTGAATACAGCAGAATTTACCTTTCTACTGGATCAACTGCTATATTTGCAGGATATTTTAAAGCACTTAAAAGAACGTGGGAATTATTTCCTTTCATATCTGTTACTGTAATGATTCCTTCCTGTTGATTTGACCAAATAACTTCTTCATTTATCCAATTTATTGCCATTCCAGAAACATTTTTCTCTATATTACATACTCTCTGAAAAATCAAATTTTAAAATTGTTATTAATACTTCCCCCATTCACAACAAAATTATTTTAATTGTTATATATAAAAAGTCTATTCTTTTAAGTACTTGTCATCTTCATGCATTTCCAAAATTGTTTAAATAATAAAATAGTCACAGATATGGTGACTTTGTTTTGATGCAGCATTATTAAACTTCCTCTGACCCCTAAGTAAATATTTCTGGAAATAGTATTTATATCATAGCTTTGAAACTAAAAATTATCTTACACACTATTTAAATTAGGAAGCCAACCATAATGTATTGATCATTTCAACTATAGTAATGGTGAAATTTTGATGCAACCGTAAAGACAGCTTATTCAATTCCATTTGCTAATGGAAATTTCCAGATCTTCAACTGAACTAATTCCAAGCTATGCAAGATTTCCTTGGAGTCTGAGCTTACAGACATGAACTCGATGAATTTCTCATTGTGGCCTTTATTCTTCTGGCCCTCCTCCTACAATAGGCCCCTTCCTTCCATAGTCCTTCAGGCTGTCACACTGTGACCAGAGTAGCAGAGCGTCTTTTTAGGCACCTTGGGCTGTATTCCCAACCCTTTCATGATAAAAATGCCCAACCAAAACCTTTCATATCTTAATTTCAGCCATGGGCAGGTAAGCTGGTCTTCTTGGGGGATGGAGGTTGCGAGGTGGGCAGAAGCCCCAATTTGTACTGTTAAAGATTTTCATGGTGTAAATATTCTACCATGGCAGACGTCCAGCTACCCAGGTGACATCACTGAAATCAGAGTTGGGCTGAAATTGCATAATCTCATAAGCCTGTGCTATTTCTATATCTCATACAAAGAAATCTAGCCAACTTATTTTACCATTGAAAATAATGGCCAAAACCGCAATTACCTTTGCACCAACCCAATCCATTCATAAATTAGCTCACCTAGGTAAATTGTTTGCATTTTAACAGTTGTCCTTTATAAACAATGTTTTAACCCAAAGGAAGGAATATAAGGATGGAATTTTAGGCATCAGGCTGATCCTTTCCTAATGACTTGACCTAAATTCACAACTATTTTAAGTTTTTCCATGTTCTTGATAGGAAACCCTTCAGATTCTTAGACTCAGGAGTTTAAAACTATACTACCAGATGTCTGGAGGATAATGAATAGCCATCCTTGTTAAAAGTGAGATTAGCAAGTATTGGAGATGTGATAAAACAGATTAGCACCTAATTGAAGCTTTTAAGAATAATTGGAAAGAGAAAGATTTGGCTAAAAAACAAAAAATATGGTGGACTTTGCGTTGAGAATCAACTCTTAAAGTTTCTCTAGTCACGTGCTCTTTGTAATCCATCACCAAATTGAGAGAAACATTCCCCCTGGGACTCACGTAAGGGTTCTACCAGCTAAAAAGAAAGATTAAGGATCTTTTGTATGTACTTGAAGTAAAGTACTTATCTGTCATCTGCTAGATTATTTTTTTTCCGGAGTGCAAGCACTGTGAGAATAAAAAGAAGAAAATTTTTCTTTCTACATGTCAGGTGCCAAAACCCATGACGGAGATTTTATACAGATAAAACAGGGTCTCTCAACTTCAGTACTATTGACATTTGGGGCTGGACAATTCTTTATTCTGGGGCTGTTCTGCACAGTGTGAGCTGTTTTGCAGCATCCCAGGCCTTTACCCACTAGATGCCTGTATCTGTCTCCACCTTCCTACCTCACCTACTTGTGACAACCAAAAATGTTTCCAGACACTGCCAATTGTTCCCTCGGGCAAAAATTGCCCCCCACCTGAGAACTACTGGGGTACCTTACAAATAGCAAGAAATAATCATGCAAATAATCTATCTTAATCATAAAATGGTGATCTGACTTAATAAACTCAGGTATTTTCAAAATTACATTCATATCCTCACTTTCTCATTTTGGGGCTTCTGAATACCAATGTGTGAATTTATTCAAGAATATACACCACAGATGTAGATTAAATAAATGCCTATATTTGGCAGACACACATTTGAACTGTTATATAATTTTCATTTATCTATACATTAAGTATTCAATATATTATATTTGTCAGCCTGTATAAAAACAGCTCAAACACTGTAGGTAATGGTATTTTACCTCTTGCCTTGACCCATTCAGAAAAACTCTTTGCAAAAGTTGTCTTTCTAAATCCACCCAATAGATTATTTTCTCATTATAATGAAAATCCATGATCACTGAGACACCAGCATCCACCACCAATTGCTCATAATTGGTTCCTTCTGTGTCAATCCTAAAGATACTATTTCCGTGGGAGAAAATTAAGAAGGGTGCAGGACCTGGGTGGGAAGAAAGAGACCAAACTATATACTTTTAATATTTTATCTCATTTAAACAAAATACTTCCCAATGACAACCAACACAAGCAGAAATAACTTTTAATTACTGGTTTTCTGTTTAAAATAAAGTCTATTTATAGATAATAAAGAGTTCCTGTAGATATTCACACTCCATTTTGTAAATTGTCTTCTCCACAAACTGATTATAAGACATGAACATTGGTAAATTATGAAAAATGAACTCTCTGAAGAGAAAGACACTTTTTACTCTTTATCCATAAAATACCTTTTTATATTCAAAAAGGAACCATCCACCATATTCTATTGTGGAAAGGATTTATATAAGTGTAAAATTTAATTATGTAAATTAGAACTAAAATTACAGATATTATCATTTTGGAAATGGACTCCTTGGGTCTTACCTGTGACCAGAGCCTTCAGCATAATGACCTAGAAGATGGTGGTAAAAACTAAAAGGTCTTACATGGAAGCAGGAAAAATTGAAATGCTGTTTCAATTTCAGAATCCTGTAAAGGTTCTGAAATATTTTGACCCTGTTAGCTTTACCACATAAATACAGGATGCCCAAATAAATTTGAATTCCATATATATTGCATCGGACATACACTAAAAATTTGTTCTGTATTTACCTGAAATTCAAATTTGACTGGGCACTTTGCATTTTTATTTGCTAAATCTGGGTGGCAAACCTCACTGGATTTCTTGGTGCCTATAGGGCCTTGCTTGGTACCCTAATCCTGTACCTGGGGTCCTCTCCTGTTCTAGGTGATGGCCACCTACCAACTTTGATGCCCCAATATTCAGTATCTACTTGGGAAGCTGATCCCTTCTTGGGAAACCTCACCACTAATTACTGACAGACTCCACACACAGCTTGCCTTTGATGCTCTGAGATGACACCAGAGGATGAAATTAGTTACATCAAGTCAAGTTAGTTTCCTTGGTCTCTCTCTCTTGACCAAGTGTGAGGAGGCTTGGGCCACTCTGCCTTTAGAAAATGACAGAATCACTGGGGTAAGTGGGGAACGGAGGGGAATTCTAACATATTCTTGCTTCTGTGCTGGGCTTACTCCATTCTGTTTTATCATCAAAAGTAATACCTTAATATGACTTAATAAATGTGTTTATTGTAAGCATTGAACAAAACGATGGGTTAACATCCTTTTACTCAGGGACTATGTTCTAGAGTCAGAAAACACTAACTCCACTTTGGAGAGTACATTGAATTAAACCTACAAGAGGGTTGGCACTTCCAAGATGGCCGAATAGGAACAGCTCAGGTCTACAGCTCCCAGCAAGATCGACACAGAAAATGGGTGATTTCTGCATTTCCAACTGAGGTACCTGGTTCATCTCACTAGGACTGGCTGGACAGTGGGTGCAGCCCATGGACGGTGAGCCGAAGCAGGGCGGGGTGTTGCCTCATGCGGGAAGTGCAATGGGTCAGGGGATTTCCCTTTCCTAGCCAAGGGAAGTCATGAGCGCCTGTACCTGGAGGAACTGTACACTCTTGTCCAAATACTGCGCTTTTCCCACAGTCTTTGCAACCAGCAGGCCAGGAGGTTCCCTCCCCTGCCTGGCTCGGCTGGTCCCATACCCATGGAGCCTTGCTCACTGCTAGCACAGCATTCTGAGATCGACCTGGGATGCTAAAGCTTGGTGGAGGGAGGGACGCCACCATTGCTGAGGCTTGAGTAGGTAGTTCTATGCTCACAGTGTAAACAAAGATGCAGGGAAGCTCAAACTGGGCAGAGCCCACTGCAGCTCAACAAGGCCTGCTGCCCCTCCAACTTCCACCTCTGGAGGCAGGGCATATCTGAACAAAAGGCAGCAGACAGCTTCTACAGACTTAAACATCCCTGCCTGACAACTCTGAAGACAGCAGTGGTTCTCCCAGCACAGCATTCAAGATCCATTAACAGACACACTGCCTCCTCACGTGGGTCCCTGAGCCTGTGTAGCCTCACTGGGAGACACCTCCTAGTAGGGGCCAACAAACACCTCATACAGGCAAGTGCCCCTCTGGGACAAAGCTTCCAGAGGAAGAATCAGGCAGCAATATTTGCTGTTCTGCAGCCTCCGCTGGTGATACCCGGGCAAACAAGGTCTGGAGTGGACCTCCAGCAAACTCCAACAGACCTACAGCTGAGGGGCCTGTCTGTTAGAAGGAAAACTAACAAACAGAAAGGAATAACATCAACATCAACAGAAAGGACATCCACATCAAAACCCCATCCGCAGGTCACCAACATCAAAGACCAAAGGTAGATAAAACCTCTAAGATGGGAAGAAACCAGAGCAGAAAGGCTGAAAATTCCAAAAACCAGAACGCCTCTTCTTTTCCAAAGGAACACAATTCCTTGCCAGCAAGGGAACAAAACTGGACAAAGAATGAGTTTGACGAATTGACAGAAGTAGGCTTCGGAAGATCAGTAATAACAAATTTCTCCAAGCTAAAGGAGCATGTTCTAACCCATCGCAAGGAAGCTAAAAACCTTGAAA
Source organism: Symphalangus syndactylus (assembly GCF_028878055.3). Taxonomy (NCBI): domain Eukaryota; kingdom Metazoa; phylum Chordata; class Mammalia; order Primates; family Hylobatidae; genus Symphalangus; species Symphalangus syndactylus. Next base: position 64,125,332 of record NC_072426.2, read on the forward strand.
AAGGTTAGACAAATGGATAACTAGAATCAATGGTGTAGAGAAGAGCTTAAATGACCTGATGGAGCTGAAAACCACAGCACAGGAACTTTGTGATCCATGTACAAGCTTCAATAGTCAATTCAATCGAGTGGAAGAAAGGATGTCAACAATTGATGATCAAATTAATGAAATAAAGCAAGAAGACAAGATTAGAGAAAAAAGAGTGAAAAGAAACAAAGCCTCAAAGAAATATGGAACTATGTGAAAAGACCAAATCTACATTTGATTGGTGTACCTGAAAGTGACGGGGAGAATGGAACCAAGTTAGAAAACACTCTTCGGCATATTATCCAGGAGAATATCCCCAACCTAGCAAGGCAGGCCAACATTCAAATTCAGGAAATACAGAAAACACCCCAAAGATACTCCTCGAGAAGAGCAACCCCAAGACACATAATTATCAGACTCACAAAGGTTGAAATGAAGGAAAAAACGTTAAGGGCAGCCAGAGAGAAGGGTCGAGTTACCCACAAAGGGAAGCCCATCAGACTAACAGCAGATCTCTCTGCAGAAACCCTACAGCCAGAAGAGAGTGGGGGCCAATATTCAACATTCTTAAAGAAAAGAATTTTCAACCCAAAATTTCATATCCAGACAAACTAAGCTTCATAAGTGAAGGAGAAATAAAATCCTTTAAAGACAAGCAAATGCTGAGAGATTTTGTCACCACCAGGCCTGCCTTACAAGAGCTCCTGAAAGAAGCACTAAATATGGAAAGGAAGAACCGGTACCAGCCACTGCAAAAACATGTCAAATGGTAAAGACCATGGACGCTATGAAGAAATTGCATCAATTACCAGGCGAAGAACCAGCTAACATCATAATGACAGGATCAAATTCACACATAACAATATTAACCTTAAATGTAAATGGGCTAAATGCCCCAATTAAAAGACACAGACTGGCAAATTGGATAAAGAGTCAAGACCATCAGTGTGCTGTATTCAAGAGGCCCATCTCATGTGCAAAGACACACATAGGCTCAAAATAAAGGGATGGAGGAAGATCTACCAAGCAAATAGAAAGCAAAAAAAAAAAAAAAAGCAGGGATTGCAATCCTGGTCTCTGATAAACAGACTTTAGACCAACAAAGATCAAAAGAGACAAAGAAGGCCATTACATAATGTTAAAGGGATCAATGCAACAAGAAGAGATAACTACCCTAATTATATATACACCCAATACAGGAGCATCCAGATTCATAAAGCAAGTTCTTAGAGACCTACAAAGAGACTTAGACTCTCACACAATAAAAGTGGGAGACAGTAACACCCCACTGTCAATATTAGACAGATCAACGAGAAAGAAAATTAACAAGGATATTCAGGACTTGAACTCAGCTCCGGACCAAGCAGACCTAATAGACATCTACAGAACTCTCCACCCCAAATCGACAGAATGCACATTCTTCTCAGCATCACATCACACTTATTCTAAAATTGAACACGTAATTGGAAGTAAAACACTCCTCAGCAAATGCAAAAGAACGGAAATCGTAACAAACAGTCTCTCAGACCACAGTCCAATCAAATTAGAACTCAGGATTAAGAAACTCACTCAAAACCCCACAACTACATGGAAACTGAGCAACCTTCTCCCGAATGACTACTGGGTAAATAATGAAATTAAGGGAGAAATAAATAAGTTATTTGAAACCAATGAGAACAAAGACACAATGTACCAGAATCTCTGAGACACAGCTAAAGCAGTGTTTATACGGAAATTTATACACTAAATGCCCACAGAAGAAAGCAAGAAATATCTAAAATCGACACCCTAACATCACAATTAAAACAACTAGTGAAGCAAGAGCAAATTCAAAAGTTAGCAGAAGACAAGGAATAACTAAGATCAGAGCAGAACTGAAGGAGATAGAGACATGAAAATCTCTTCAAAAAATTAATGAATCCAGGAACTCGTTTTTTAAAAAAGATTAACAAAATAGACTGCTAGCCAGACTAATAAAGAAGAAAAGACAGAAGAATCAAATAGACACAATAAAAAATGATAAAGGGGATATCACCACCGATCTCACAGAAATACCAACTACCATTACAGAATACTATAAACACCTCTATGCAAATAAACTAGAAAACCTGGAAGAAATGGATAAATTCCTGGACGCATACCCCCTCCCAAGACTAAACCAGGAAGAAGTTGAATCTCTGAATAGACCAATAACAGGCTCTGAAATTGAGGCAATAATTAATAGCCTACCAACCATAAAAAGTCCAGGACCAGACAGATTCACAGCCGAATTCTACCAGAGGTACAAAGAGGAGCTGGTACTATTCCTTCTGAAACTATTCCAATCAATAGAAAAAGAGAGAATCCTCCCTAACTCATTTTATGAGGCCAGCATCATCCTGATATCAAAGCCTGGCAGAGACACAACAAAAAAAGGGAATTCTAGGCCAATATCCCTGATGAATATTGACATGAAAATCCTCAATAAAACACTGGCAAACCGAATCCAGCAGCACATCAAAAAGCTTATCCACCACGACCGAGTTGGCTTCACCCCTGGGATGCAAGACTGCTTCAACATACACAAATCAATAAACATAATTCATCACAAACAGAATCAATGACAAAAACCACATGATTATCTCAATAGATGCAGAAAAGGCCTTCGATAAAATTCAACACCCTTTCATGCTAAAAACTCTCAGTAAACTAGGTATCGATGGAACATATCTCAAAATAATAAAAGCTACTTATGACAAACCCACAGTCAATATCATACTGAGTGGGCAAAAACAGGAAGCATTCCCTTTGAACACTGGTACAAGACAAGGATGCCCTCTCTCACCACTCCTATTCAACATAGTATCGGAAGTTCTGACCAGGGCAATCAGGCAAGAGGAAGAAATAAAGGGTATTCAATTAGGAAAAAGGGACGTCAAATCGTCTCTGTTTGCAGATGACATGACTGTATATTTAGCAAACCCCATCGTCTTAGCCCAAAATCTCCTTAAGCTGATAAGCAACTTCAGCAAACTCTCAGGATACAAAATCAATGTGCAAAAATCACAAGCATTCCTATACACCAATAACAGACAAACAGAGAGCCAAATCATGAATGAACTCCCATTCACAATTACTACAAAGATAATAAAATACCTAGAAATCCAACTCATAAGGGATGTGAAGAACCTCTTCAAGGAGAACTACAAACCACTGCTCAAGGAAATAAAAGAGGACAAAAACAAATGGAAGAACATTCCATGCTCATGGATAGGAAGAATCAATATCGTGAAAATGGCCATACTGCCAAAGTAATTTATAAATTCAGTGCTATCCCCATCAAGCTACCACTGACTTTCTTCACAGAATTGGAAAAAACTACTTTAAAGTTCATATGTAATGAAAAAAGAGCCCCTATACCCAAGAAAATCCTAAGCAAAAAGAACAAAGCTGGAAGCATCATGCTACCTTACTTCAAAATACACTACAAGGCTACAGTAACCAAAACAGCACGGTACTGGTACCAAAACAAATATATAGACCCATGGAACAGAACAGAGGCCTCAGAAATAACACCACACATCTACAACCATCTGATCTTTGACAAGCCTGACAAAAACGAGCAATAGGGAAAGGATTCCCTTTTTAATAAACAATGCTGGGAAAACTGGCTAGCCATATGTAGAAAGCTGAAACTGGATCCCTTCCTTACACCTTACACAAAAATTTACTCAAGATTGATTAAAGACTTAAATGTAAGACCTAAAACCATAAAAACCCTAGAAGAAAACCTAGTCAATACCATTCAGGACATAGGCATGGGCAAAGACTTCATGACTAAAATACCAAAGCAATGGCAACAAAAACCAAAATAGACAAATGGGATCTAATTAAACTAAAGGGCTTCTGCACAGCAAAAGAAACTATCATCAGAGTGAACAGGCAGCCTACAGAATGGGAGAAAATTTTTGCAATCTACCTATCTGACAAAGGACTAATATCTAGAATATACGAAGAACTTAAACAAATTTACAAGAAAAAACCAAACAACCCCATCAAAAAGTGGATGAAGAATATGAATGGATACTTTCCAAAAGACCACATTTATGCAGCCAACAGACACATGAAAAAATGCTCATCATCACTAGTCATCAGAGAAATGCAAATCAAAACCAAAGTGAGATACCATCTTATGCCAGTTAGAATGGCGAGCATTAAAAAGCCAGGAAACAACAGATGTTGGAGAGGATGTGGAGAAACAGGAACACTTTTACACTGTTGGTGGGAGTATAAATTAGTTCAACCATTGTGGAAGACAGTGTGGTAATTCCTCAAGGATCTAGAACTAGAAATACCATTTGACCCAGCAATCCCATTACTGGATATATACCCAAAGGATTATAAATCATGCTACTATACAGACACATGCACACATATGTTTACTGTGGCACCATTCACAGTAGCAATGACTTGGAACCAACCCAAATGTCTATCGATAATAGACTGGATAAAGAAAATGTGGCACATATACACCATGGAATACTATGCCACCATAAAAAAGGATGAGTTCATGTCCTTTGCAGGGACAGGGTTGAAGCTGGAAACCATCATTCTCAGCAAACTATCACAAGGACAGAAAACCAAACACTGCATGTTCTCACTCAAAAGTGGGAGTTGAACAATGAGAACACATGGACACAGGGAGGGGAACATCACACACTGGGGCCTGTTGGGAGGTGGGGGGCTGGTGGAGGGATAGCACTGGGAGAAATACCTAATGTAAATGACAAGTTGACAGGTGCAGCAAACTAACATGGCACATATATACCTATGTAACAAACCTGCCCGTTGTGCACATGTATTGTAGAACTTAAAGTATAAAAAAAAAAAAAAAAAAAAAGAAACGCTACAAGAGGCTGGGAGAACTGTAAGATCATGAGAGTTTGAAATAGGTGCCAGCATAAATGTTTAAGAGAATTCACTCAAATTACTATTCCCGGATCTTTGCTACAATACAAGCCCCACTATGCAGACATGTAGTGAGGGCCCATGCTCCATTGCAGTTGTAGAATCACGTAGGCAACTTGGGAAAAAGGCAAAGGGCACCAGACAGAAAGCCAGACGCCTGGTTTCCAGTCCTGGCCCCACCAGCTTCGCTTCTCTGGACATCTCACAGGATCTCCCCTGCCTGTATCAGAGGATTATTATGGAAAAAAAAAGAAATTATAGATGTGAAAGTATTTTATTAATTGTGGAGGACTACATGTATATCATTTGCCATTGCTTTTTGCCAGAACCAAGTTTTCCCTACACAGGTTGTGCAACTGCTTGGATTTGAACCCAGGGACTAGAACATTGGTATAACTTGTCTCTAATAATTTGTCTCTAATACAGCAATTCATCATAGAGAAAATGAAGACACTAGGAAGAGACACCTTAAACTCATAGCTACTAATTCGTGGGGCAAAGATTACCACGGACATCTAGATTTATTTCTAAGAGTTCTCTGCTATGTGTATCATGCATGCTCTATAGTCTATGCTGAATAAATGTATGCAACACATATTGTTAATTTCCTAATGCATTGACATATTGGTGAGATCAATAAAATATTTTATTTATTAAAAAATATTGGGCCGGGTGCAGTGGCTCACGCCTGTAATCCCAGCACTTTGGGAGGCCGAGGTGGGCGGATCACGAGGTCAGGAGATAGAGACCTTCCTGGCTAACACGGTGAAACCCCGTCTCTACTAAAAATACAAAAAAAAAAAAAAAAAAATTAGCCAGGTGTGGTGGCAGGCGCCTGTAGTCCCAGCTACTCGGGAGGCTGAGGCAGGAGAATGGTGTGAACCCGAGTGGCAGAGCTTGCAGTGAGCTGAGATCGCGCCACTGCACTCCAGCCTGGGCGACAGAGCGAGACTCCATCTCAAAAAAAAAAAAAATTACTAAATGGGAGGCTTTCATGTAAAAAAAAAGAGAAAGAAAAGGCTTTTTAAACATTTTAATATTCCTTACCACATAACACAGTACAATCCTCTGTACATAATAGGCACTCAAAAATTTTGAATAAATCAATAAACTAATGAAGAAATAATTGTGTTCTGTTTATTTGAGCTTTTACTAATAGGAACAAAGCCATAGAAACAGATATATCAAATTAATAAAAGATGGGTCTAGTCAATGGTAGTTATTTTACTAACAGCAATAATAACAAATTTTTACATCCTGACCTCATTTATCCTCAACATAACACCATGAACCAATAAACCAAAAAGTCAAAGGGAAAAGAGAAATCGCAAGAATTTTTAAATTCATAAAACACAAATTATAGCACTAACTTCTGTAACTTTTCAAAAAAATAGAGTAATTATAAAACTATAAAATCAAAGTATAAATAATTAATACATTTTATCTTCAGATTTTGCCCATCTAAGGGCTAATCACAGCATACAGTTCCTAGCAACTAGGAAGACTCTTGACATTTTCAAATTGTTTCCCAAAATTGTTTGTTTAAGAGAATCACCCAGGGTGCCTCTGTGTGAGTGAATGTTCGTAATTTTTGCAGATCCCTACTCTACTCTTGAGATTCCAGTTAATCCAGCAGGGCTGGGCTGAGGGCTATGCTTTTTTCTTTTCTTTTTTTTTTTTTTAAAACAGGCACTCCAGGTGATTCTCAGGTCTTGGTGAACCGGGAAAACACGGATCTAATTAAGAGGAAATTCAATGATGTTTCCCAAAGTCCCACCACTAGTAGGTGGTAGACTTGGAATTAGAATCCAGGTACTGCAGTCGCAATCTAGTGCACTCGCAATCTAGTACACTTCCAACTCTCCCCTGCCTTGGTCTGGGTTGTCACATGTCAAGATATTACAATCTTCATTTTCTTTGCGTAACCAATTGTAATTCCATTCCCTCAAAGCACCGTTTATTTTTCCTACACTGTCAACATCATTTTATGTAAACCAGAGCCCAGGCTATATTTGTAAGAATGTAATAAAATATAATTTTAAAGAAAATGAAACACTTTGAGAATTAGGCTTTGTGAATAATAATTACAGATGTGAAAGTATTTTATTAATTGTGGAGGACTACATGTATATCATTTGCCATTATTCTGTTCTAACAATGGAAATGATAAATATGGTAATGTTTTTTCAGACCTGTCAAGGACTCTGTAAACACTGATGTGTGGTACAGTCTGTGGATTTGAATGTCAGCAAGGTGTGCATGTTTGAACAGCTAAAGCTTTCCCATGTCAAAACCTACAACATTTGTTTTGGGTGCAGTTCAGTAAGGGGGGAAGTACATAGAAAACGAAACATCATTTCTAGGGAACACAAACCTTAAGGCAGCAAACAGCAAATCAATTAGAACCTCTGACTTCTCAACCCAGGGATTAGTAGGGGATCTTCAGGAATTAGAAAGGAGTTCAGAATGTTTGGAGCACATTGAAGATGTTCATCAGTGACTAGAAAGAACTATGACTACATAGCACAGAGGTCAGTGATGAAAAGCAGGCTTTGCTTGAAGTAGGAGACAGAAACAGAACATTTCATAACACACACCCCTTCATCCTCTGTGAGTCTGAGGGAGTGCCCCACACAGGTAAGTGAGAGGAGACATTACCTGTCTTCTGCAGGCCTTGGGGGCAAACACTCATGAGAGCTAGTTAACACATAAATGATAGCCACAACCAGATTAACAAGAAATCCTAGCTGTCTCCCAGGTCAACACTGCCACCTGCCCTCAACACCACAGGTTTCTTTCCCTAAATCTAGAGACAGACTGAAAACTCACAAGATGAAGAGAGTGCAAACGGAGCTTCTGGACCTCAAAAACTTCAGTGACACCATGAGAAAAGAATGTGGTTCTAAGCTAATGGACCTACATAAGGAAGGCTGAGGCCTCCTCACACTGCTCCCACTGAAAGCCCCTGAGAAGAGTCATTTATTACTACTCCCCAGGGGCTGACTTAAATGACAGCTTGTACTTTTATGAAGTACAGAGCGTTTCGTTCACTCTGAAAAACTATCTCATCTCCTCTTCAGTTACGGTACTTAAAAGAGCACTGTATTAGTCCATTTTCACACTGCTATAAAGAAATACCCAAGACTGCGTAACACAAAGGAAAGAGGTTTAATTGACTGACAGCTCCACACAGCTGGTGAGGCCTCGGGAAACTTACAATCATGGCGGAAGGCAAAGTGGAAGCAAAGACCTTCTTCACATGCGGCAGGAGCGAGAAGAGACAGCAAACCGGTGAAGCCCCTTATAAAACCATCAGATCTCGTGAGAACTCACTCACTATCACGAGAACACAATTGGGGAAACTGCCCTCATGATCCAATCACTTCCCACCAGGTCTCTCCCTCAACACCTGGGGATTACAATTCAAGATGGAATTTAGGTGGGGACGCAGAGCCAACCATATCAAGCACAAATTTCTTTTCACAGCTTTCTTCTCAGTTTATTCATCTATGTCAAAATTCAGGTCAAGTGAGAGAGAGAAGCCAGATGATTTAAAAATAATACACCCAGAAATAAGAGCCAGGAGATTTGAATTTAAGTCTTAATTCCATTAAAAAAAAAATGCTCTGGAACTCATTTTGCTTCCCCAAAATTGTGAATGAAGATTGCCTAGAGTAGTGATAGAAATGTGTCATCCAGAGCAGAAAACAGCCCCTACCTACCCCCAACCACATTTACATGTAAACTGAAGAGGTTTAGTTCCCAGGTCCTCAGGCTATTAATTGAGACTAGCAAGTTCTGCAACATGAAACTTGTTTCGTTTTGTTTTCAACAGGACTTCTCAGTCTTTAATGTGCTATTCCACACTCAACACTCTAACAGGGTGGGTGGTGAATTTCATCAGAATAATTATAGTCAACATATTGTGTGTTATCTGTGGGGTAGCATATTGAATGCATTATTTCATTTAATTAGAGAACACTAGGAGGTAAATGCTCTCAACATCTCTATTTTACAGAAGAAGAAAGGAAAGTTTCAAGCAGTTAACTTGCCACAAGTCACAAGGCCAATAAATAGCGGGGTAGGGGTACAAAGCTATGCCTTTCTCATCACACATCCTAGCTTTTAAAGACCAAGCTATACTGCTTATCTGAATGTACTAGAATTTGTTCAGTGTGTTTTAGTTCAGTTGTGTCAAGGAACCCACAATCTCACCATAAGGCTAGATTCCCTACATCCATCTTCCAGAATTAATTATAAAGCAGGTCCCTTTAAATAGATTCCTATAATTACATCACCTGAATAATTTTATGTCTACTTCTATAATATATTGCATTTGTAAACAAAAAATAAAATTCTAAGCCTCCCAACCAACTGAATAGACCCCTGCTCTCAGCCAAGGGCATTTCAAAGTCAACCTGAAAAACTAGTTCAGGCCATCATGGGAAGTGAGGGTGGGACATGCCTTATTACACCCTCCTCCCGTTGGAATTCAGGCACAGCTGACCAGCATTAACATTAAAAGAACGATCTTAAGATTGACAAAACAGACTTTTTGTAGCAATAAGACAAACAAATTCCAGCCTAGCTCTAGTATAGCATCACATGACAAATAGCAGACCCTGAAAGAAAGCAAAATATTTTATCCCAAAATATATTTCTTTGACATGTTTTGAAATGGTCCTGCAAAGCTGTCTCTTGATGGGAAAATCTACATTCTGCAGATAACCCCCATTCATTTCTAGGTCTTTCCCCTGACCCAGGAGAGAATTAACTAAGAGTCTGGCACCTTTTTAGATCTTATAAGAGCTCTGAAGCCTGCTACCTGGAGGCTTCATCTGCATAATAAAACCTTGGTCTCCACAACCCCTTATCTTAACCCAGACATTCCTTTCTACTGATTCCAGGTCCTTAGATGATAAGTCTTTTAATTAATTGCCAATCAGAAAATCTTTGAAAAATTTTCTGTGACCTGGAACCTACCCCCACCCTACCCTACTCTTTGAGTTGTCCCACCTTTCCTGATCAAACTAATGTATTGATTGATGTTTATTATTTTGCTTATAGATGTCTAATTGGTCCAACACCCTTTGTTGAAAAAGACTGGCCTTTCACCATTAAATTGCTTTAACATCTTTGTTAAATATCAAATGAATGTACTTGTGTGAGTCCATTTCTGAACTTTCTCTTCTGTTCTATTAATTTATGTGTCTATCCGTTATCCAATACTACAGCTCATTATAACTTTTAAAACTCATAATAATTCAGTTTTGCAGAACAGTGAACTGTTATAATGTTCCTGTGCTGTAGGTAATCCTTCATCTTAGGTAAGAATGTTTAAACACCCCTCAGCTTTTCAACACAAATTATGCTCAATTTTATTACCAACATTAAAGCATTAGAAAAGTTTTTCCAAATGTTTCACACACACACACACACACACACACGCACACACGCACACGGCAAAATTCAGAAATCACCATCCTGATCTGCCTACTGAGTTTTGCATCTACTTTTGGACGTGTCTTTTTTTTTTTTTTTTTTTTTTTTGAGACGGAGTCTCACTCTGTCGCCCAGGCTGGAGTGCAGTGGCACAATCTCCATTCACTGCAAACTCCGCCTCCCGGGTTCGTTCGCCATTCTCCTGCCTCAGCCTCCAGAGTAGCTGGGACCACAGGCGCCTGCCGCCATGCCTGGCTAATTTTTTGTGTTTTTAGTAGAGACGGGGTTTCACCGAGTTAGCCAGGATGGTCTCGATCTCCTGACCTCGTGATCCACCTGCCTCAGCCTCCCAAAATGCTAGGATTACAGGCGTGAGCCACCGCGTCCGGCCTGGACATGTCTTTGGTGGACATCTCCAGTTGGGAATGTCCCACAGTCCCAAAAGTCCCCCTGCGTGTTAAAAATTGAGATTACATAACACCTTCTGATTAGTTTGCGTTTACTGAAAAGCTTGAATTTGATAAAAAATCTAGTTTAAAGATCAACATGTTTTGATATTTGGTTTTTGACAGCTTTTTTAAACAAAAATAATTTTTCACAATTATGTCTATATCAAATGAAATAAATACATCATTGGCTGTATTTACAAAATCACGAAATTTACTTTTTAATTACATCCCTCAATTATTCACAAATTTTGTTGAATTAGACCAGCAAATTTCTATCTTTCTAGATTTTAAACAGTAAATGAAAACTAACCAGAAGGTATTGCGTTTTATGTTTTTAACAAGTGGATTTAAAAAGACAAAAACTCTGTATTTGGAAGATTTTTAAAAATAGCTTAGAAAGCTGTCTGTAAATGTTGTAAAAGCGCAGACACAAGAATTTTTAACAGGTGACATATTGGCATTGATTCAACAATAAAATCACACAACAATGGAAACATCTCCAACATCTATCTTCAAACTGCTCTCTTTCTACACAAATTTCTTATAATTAGTAGTCACTTTCTCACTTGTTAAAACATCACCTGTAACTTGGATAAAGTTTTGTTGTTGTAGTTACTTTTTGGGTAGCATACTACTGACATCTATCTGTAATCACAAACATTTTAAAAAAGCCAAAAATTGTTAAACACTTGTCCTTTTCTTTTTCTTCTTTTAAAGACAGCGTCTCAGCCGGGCGCGGTGGCTCACGCCTGTAATCCCAGCACCTTGGGAGGCCGAGGCGGGCGGATCACGAGCTCAGGAGACCGAGACCATCCTGGCTAACTCGGTGAAACCCCGTCTCTACTAAAAATACAAAAAAAAAAATTAGCTGGGCGTGGTGGCGGGCGCCTGTAGTCCCAGCTACTCGGGAGGCTGAGGCAGGAGAATGGCGTGAACCCGAGAGGCGGAGCTTGCAGTGAGATGAGATCGTGCCACTGCACTCCAGCCTGGGCGACAGAGCGAGACTCCGTCTCAAAAAAAGAAAAAAAAAGCCTCTCACTCTGTTGCCCAGGCTGGAGTGTAGTAGCACAATCCTAGCTCACTTCAGCCTTGAACTCCTGGGCTCAAGAGATCCTCCCACCTCAGCCTTCCGAAAAGCCAAGACTACAGTCACATACCACCATGCCCAGCTAAGTTTTTAAGTTATTTGTAGAGATAGGGTCTCCTATGTTGCCTAGGCTGGTCACAAACTCTGGCCTCAAGCAGTCCTCCTGCTTGTGACATTTGACGTTTTGTGACATGTGACATTTGACTGTTCTATTAAGTGCTTTGCTTCAAGATACTATGTGGAAAATATGTAAGACAAATATTTTTATGATTACTCCCCATCCAATACAAAGTATTATAAAGAGACTAGTCTTGTTTTATAGGAATAACTACATCAGTGACGTTCCATAATGCTTGATGCAATTCCAGTTTCAACTTCTTTGCCACACGTCTTGCTGTGAAGGCTGTAGTGTTCTCTGTGATCTCACCAAGAATGCTTTTTGGTTGATGTTCTAGTAAATGCAGTGGCTGTACCACTGCGGAATACACTTATACTATTTTTTTCATAGAACATTTTTTGATATATAAAATTCATTTCTGACTTCTGAGAACTTTCACTGAGAAAATTTCTTTTCTGTTGCATGTTTCCCTTACTCTCTCATAGAAAAGAATTATAGTTCTCTGAGCATTTCATTGTTGAGGTAATTATGATAGTGGCTAAGATTACTGGCACTGGAGACAGAGTACTCATGTTGACTCTTTACTGGCTCCAATACTATTGGCAGTGTGGCCTTCAGCACATGACTTAAGCTCTCCGTGTCTTGGTTTCTTCATCTGCAAAAATAAAAGGGGAATAATAGTAATACTTACCTCAGAGATTGTTAAAAAGAATAAGTAAAATAATTCATCTAAAGTGCTTAGAATCTTGTCTGACACATAGTGAGTTCCCAGTAAATGTTGGCTATTACTTTCTAGAAAATAACCATACGCTGTAATATATTAGAAACACCTTTACTTTCATTCATCAGTATAATTGCTTAGTACTTACTTCATCACATTTTCATTGATTCTTTCTGCACAGTTCTCAGCAGTATTTGTTTACAAAGGAACACATTTTAATTTGTTGTCACGTGGTTTTTCATGTATTATTTTAGCAATATTTTACCACCACAGGAAGCAGGAAGAACAAGTGTTTCACCAATAATATCAGGCTTTTCCTCTTTTGCCGTAATGTAAGAAACCTCGAGAGAGGCTTCTGACTTTTTTCATTAAGCTTAGTAAATAGAGTCTTCTTAACTATCATAACTTTGAACACAACTGTAAAAATTATAAAAAATCATTTTCAGATCCTGGATACTCATTTACAAATATCTTGCTTGTCCTGATGACTTCATGTTACCATTAGCTAACATCTTCCCAGGTACACTTTACAATTTTTGTGAGGTTCATCGCTAATAATAACAATTGTAAATCCATTTTTCAGGCTGTCTTCTTGTTAATTTCTTGTTTTAACTTTTTTTTGGTCAGATCTATGGAGATTTACATTGCGTTCAGCTCTTATGTAGCCAACAAAAAGCTCATCCTAGGAATAAGAAAGGTGTCAAGGCTGCCCTTTCCTCATTATTCTCTTAGGTTTGCAATATTAGTGTTGTCTGCAATCTTTAGTTTCTTTGCAGGAAGGCATCTGAGCCACTTGTTGAATTTTGTAAGAGTTAGTTTTGATAAAACCAAATAAGAGGATCCGTAAGTCATCAGGTAAACTGCTGACTGAGCTCTGGAGCCCCATTGCCCTGTCAGGGAACCCTGTGTATGTGGATCAGTGATATCTCCACTGTCAGCCCAAGCACCTAGCGTCCAATAAATACTTGCTGACTTGATTTGAGTTAATTCATGGATGTAATTTATATAAAAGGAAATTTCATTTATTCAATCCTACTTTCAAAGTGCTTTCAACATAGAGAACTAGATATATTAAGAAAGTTTTCCTAAACCAACTTTAAACTATTAATTTTTTTTTGGTAGAAAGAACTAATAAAATCATTACATTGATGGACTTTCAACAATCAGTCTTGGGAGGTGTCATGTGCATTGTAAATTTCGCAGAATAAGAGTCTAGGGTCCTGAGCTATATTCTCATAGGACCTGAGAAGCTACTTCATCTGTCTGGATCTCAGCCTCTCATCCATAATAAGAAGCAGTTGGGCTAAATGATCTTGAAGATCCTTTGTAATATGACATTTATCAATTTAATTCATATTCTGTATGCACTAAAGAATTCAATAACTTTCTTGTTTGTGACACTTTAGCAAGGAGGTTTAAACTTGTAATAAATTCCTACATAAATATTATTCACCTTAACCTCTACTTTCTGTGAATTGTTTCCTTCTCTGTTTCTTGGAACTTCAAATATGAAATCAATAATGTGTCATAGGCCAGGCGTGGTGGCTCACACCTATAATCCCAGCACTTGGGAGGCCAAGGTGGGTGGCTCTCTTGGGCCCAGGAGTTCAAGACCAGCCTGGGCAACATGGTGAAATCCTGTCTCTACTAAAAATACGGAAATTAGTTGGGTGTGCTGGCGTACACCTGTAGTTCCAGCTACTCAGGAAGCTGATGTGGAAGCATCACCTGAGCTCAGGAAGTCAAGGCTGCAGTGTGCCTTGATTGCACCATTGCCCTCCAGCCTGGGTGACAAGAGTGAGACCCTGTCTCAAAAAATAATAAAAATAATTTTAAAATATGTCATCATGAGTCCTACTAAATGAAGTAAAACATAACTTAAAACAAATAACTTCCCCCTAAGTGACACTAAACACTCAACTTTCTAAAGGAATTCTAAAAATTAATCTACTGATTAAATCTATAAAAAATTTATTGGAGGTACAAAATTTGGTGTAAGTCTCATTTATACTGAATACAATTATCTTCTCTCTTTTTTAACCAGCTTTAAATTTAGTTTCTCAAATTGCAAGGATAAACACATAAATATTTGCCCGTAGATACTATATCCTGAGTGTTCTAGACAAAAAGATAAAAATGAGGTAAAATTAAGAAGTGTTGGCGTATTGTTATTTCCTGAGCCCAGTTTCACTGTTCTCATTAATCCTACACTGGTCATTAAGTTCTGGGCCCTACCTATATACATATATACCTATAGGTACAGCTATATAAATATACAGAAAGAATATTTTACATAATTCTCTTGAAGACATATGTAACAAATAGCAAGATTAACTATTAAAAAATAATTAATGGGGAGTTTTGTCTTACGTTAGGATAATAAAAAGGGTAATTTCTAAAAAATCACGAAGAACCTGCTGGTTAAGATGGTTTTTAGGACTTAGCTCATCCCAGGAAACCGACTTCTCTAAGCATTGTTGAAAATTTGAAGAAAATAATATATTATTTTCTAATAATATATTAGAAAAATTATAGAAGGCAAAGATGTTTCTAATATGTCTCATTTATGGTTTTTGGTAGAGAGTAATAGCCAATATTTGCTGATAACTCACTGTGTCAGCTAAGATTCTAAGCACTTTACATGAATTAATCCATTTAGTACTCATAGCAATCTAAGAGGTAGGTATTAACAGCTTGTATCAGCTCCAGAATTAGACCCTATCAATTTCAAAAGCTGAGGCCTAACATGACATGCCAGACACAGGACGCTGACCAAAGATGAGAGAACTTCTTGCAAAGTAAGGCAACAAGCAAATGTAACACTAGAACAATCTGCCCAAAAACTGCTCCATTTTTGCCTGTGTGACAAGATCAACCCACTGTATAAAGAACCAACCAGAATTCACTCTGCTTAAAATGTATCCTTTGTTTGAAAATGGCACTGCATTTCTTGGAAGTAATAAATCTGGTAACTTCATATGTGTCAACATAGCTCATGTTAAAGAGGATGTCGTGCGCTATGTGTTTCTATTAGCTCCTGTCTCAGAAGACAACATGTCAGAATTGAAAGACAGTCACTTATCCTCTTGTAGGTATCCATGATTGGGTGCTTTTTAATGGATTGAAATCCTAGATGAACATTTTTCTTCAAATACCTCATTTTTTCCCACTTACATGAAATTTTTGCCATGATTCATTAGAATAACCAGGAGAGATAAAAGTTCCAGTAGGCTTTTCAAATTTGTCTTCCAAAAAATAATAAGCCTTTTGATCCACTTAGAGCATTGAACATTCTAAACAATGTTGCTTGAATCTAAAAGATATAGTGGGTAAATTAGCATTAATGACAATAACCTTTGCAATTTCCCTGCACACCAAGGAGAAGTTAATTTCCTTTGTGTTGAAAATCTTACGGTAAACAGAATAATTATGCACTTCAGAGGAAGGGAGAAAAACACCAGAATACCCTTGGTAACTTCAACCGTTCGGCATGTTTTTAAACCTCGTAAGGGAAGGCCTGTGCTGGAAGAGCAGAGGATTGGTGTCAACCGGCACGTATTATGACAATGTTCAGTTTGACTAATCTGTTTTTGACCTGTTTATACAAGAATGGTGTATGTGAAAAAGAAAGATCCTTCTTGAAGCTTGTAAAATTTTAACCAGAAAAGTATTGGAGTGAATGAAATAAAACACTATTTCTCAACTGATACACCATGTGCTGAAGAACAAGGCAGCTGCCATGATGCTGTTGCGACTATCTGTAGCCTAGCAACCACCTACCCACAGAAAGAACCACTTCATGGATGTAATTCCCTTACTACGCACAAAGCTGGTCTATAGCACCCTGGGAGGGTAGTCTGAATGGAGGAAGGAGGCAGTGCTTTCCTCAAAAGGGCTCTTACATCACTAGGAAGAAGCTTTGCAAATAAATTGGTGCCTGCCATGAATCACTGTCACAGCAGTTGGCTGGCTCTCAAATACCTTCACACACACACACACAAATTCCAGTGTACTGAATGTCCTAGGAAATACTTGGGAAATCCAGACACTGAGAGGCATTAGTATGTTTGGCCAACTTGGGAGAATCAGAAAATCAAGTCAGAATTAAAAAAAAAAAACAAAACAGATGCCCACACCAATTCAGATTCCAGACTTAGCAAGGAGGTCAACAGGTGATGAGAGTAGAAGTTTCTGCCTTGTATTTGGCTAAAACAACTGAAGTTTCTATACATTTGCTAATTCCAAGAATTGAGAAAAAAGCTCTGGAAGATGCTGTTAAGAAATAGAACATCTCCTAAAGAAAGACATATTGACAAGCATTATTCCACAATTGCCTTTGGAAGTTATTAACTTTGGCCATATAAAACAAGAGAGTAAAACATTTTCAGAGATAGTAAGATCTTTCAAGAAGTGTAAAGATCCCTTCTGTTCAGTGTAATTTTTTCTTCTTCTACACCGGGCAATAGTAGTATTCATCCTTCCAGACCTGACTCTCAGTCATCTTGTCATGAGCCCCAGCAAACAGGACAGCTGGGAAGGGCCTGGGATGGCTGTGTGCACAGCCACCTCAGTGGTAATAAAGAATCTCTACAAAGTGAATCTATGTTCTTAGTTCACCTAATATCTAGGCAATACTTCCTTCATGGTGAACAATATTAGCATTCTGGAGGAAAGCACTGGCCTGTAGGCAAGAAGTAAATAGACAATGGGGACAATTACATTCCAATGGTCAGGATCTCTGTAGTTGCTGTTGTTGTTTCTGGTTCTTTCTTAAAGTTAATTCTAATTCTCACATGAGAAACTATAATATAACAAGACTAATATTTTGTTTACTAGCTCTAGGATGGCCCAAATTTGGAGTAATAATTAAACTAAGCACTAAACTGCTTCCTGGAATTTAAAATTTCTTGAAAAAGATTTAGGAGTCCTTTAAAAGAGTGTGATTTCTTTCTTTAAAACTGACCTAGACCTGTCTGAGAGATTCCAGGGCCTGACTGTCTTATCCTTGCCCCATCAAGGGCTCTCCTCTGTTCTCCTTGACCTCTGGCCACACCAGTGAGAGAAAGCGATTTCTTTCTTAAAAACTGACCATTTTGAAAATGCTCTCCAATGCAGTCATTTCCAGCTATTGAGGATAGTTATTGAGTCTTTAATTGTTTTGTTCGCAATAAGTTTATAAAAACTACTTCTGTACAATAATTGCTAAAATAGCTTAGATCAGGGAATTTACATTGGAAAGTTGCTAGGTTCTCCTAGTTTCCTCTGTTGTAATCAAAGTGACAAAAAGTTTAAGGACTTTGAACAGATTTTAGAAGACTTATTTTCCAGGTAAGAAATCTTTGTTACCTTTCATCTGAGGTTCAATGTTTGGCTTTTTAACTCTGTATGGATTACAAAACAACTTATAAATTGATCTATATGAATTTGTGAAATGAAACCTACACATCAATGATAAAAATAAAAGACATTGTACTGATTCACAAGCCAAACTATTTGATGCTCCCAATAGCAGACCACTGACTGACTAGGGAATATTCTGAGAATACTTCTCTATTTACGGATGTGTATAGTTTACACTTGACCTGACCAGTCAGTAACTACTAAATAAGGGCACATTTCTTTTTTATAGTGAAATTTTTTGGACCATGCCACCACAAGCAAATTGCTGGAAATCAGCCTCCTTTAAAATCCTCCTACCCTAGACCTTTCTGAGAGATTTCGGGGCCTACCTCCCTCATCCTCACCCCATCAAGAGCTCTCCTCTGATCTCCTTGATGTCTGGCCACGCCAATGTGAGGCCACAGTGCTCCTGGAAGTAGGTCCCCCCTACCTGTCACTCATTTCACCTGAGCACAAGTGAGATCAATCTCTAACTTTTACTAAAATCCTCTTTAAGGATTGTGGATAATGGAGGAGGGCAACCTATAGCATAACTCACAATCACTGGCCATGACCAGACCTGTTCGTACATGTCAACATAGCTCATGTTAAAGAGGATGTCATGCGCTATGTGTTTCTATTAGCTCCTGTCTCAGAAGACAATGTGTCAGTATTGAAAGACAGTCACTTATCCTCTTGTAGGTGTCCATGATTGGGTGCTTTTTAATGGATTGAAATCCTAGATGAACATTTTTCTTCAAATACCTCATTTTTTCCCACTTACATGAAATCTTTGCTGTGATTCATTAGAATAACCAGGAGAGAAAAGTCTCTTTTCAAGTCAGTGCCCTGCCTTACTTATGACTTGTGTCCACCAAGCCAAAGTAAAGGCACTCCCCAGCCCTGAAGTGCTGTAGTCCCTTCCCAGACTCAGAATATAAGACAGAGAGAGAGAGAGAAGCAAAATTAACATCTCCCATTGTAGAAGGAAAAGGAAAATGATTACTTTGAAACCAGGAGCCAGAAATTCTCAAAGGAGTACACAACTGTTTTTGTTTAGCAAAACACATCAGTGCACTATTTAATAGTTTTTTAAAGTTATTTTCATTTAAAAAGGCAGGTCTCAGATATGATCAGAAAAGCAAAACTGGAGGAAGAAGAAATCTAAAATGTTCTGTAGAAGGATGTGGATGGTCTGAAGTAGATTAAGGAGGCCCAGGAAAGGGGCCAAGGTGCAGGTCAGTATCACTGTGGGAGAAAGAGAGTTTGGCTCATGTGGTGGAAGACTAAGGCCCAAGAAAAAGAGATGCCTGGCAAGTCCCTTCCACAGATGACATTGTGTCACTTTTAGGAACAGGAATGAAAAATGTTTTACTTTGTTGTTGGAAGTGCTGGGATGTAAGCAGCCCCTGCCCCTGCTGCAACCCTCCCAACAGCAAACCTTCAGGTAAAGTCTGTCCCCTCACAGCTCATAACAATTGTTTCCTCGTTCTTTCAAGAAGTAAGTGAGACAGGGTGGTGGCTGGTGTGAGGTGGTGAAGTATGGGAAAGGGACAGTACATGAGGGCAGCGAGACACACAGTAGATGAATCATTCAGTAGGAGGCCCAGAAGGGACACATAGCCTTGCCTTCCTCATCACAGCGCCCACCTCCAGCATCTTCCAAGACAGAGGAGAGAGGCACTGGGTTTCCTGGAACATATGATGGAGGTGCAGGTCACTTTAATTTAAATAGATGCTGAGTCCAGCAAGCCACAGGACTTGGGCATTTCTCAAACTCCAGGTCCCTCTCAGGAACATCATCTGGCCTTCTGCTCCTTCTGGAAGAATCTCAGCACAACCACATGCATTTCTGTTTCTACCATTACACACTCTGAGAAAAGTCATTCACTATGAATAATCCACCTTTACTTGAAATTAAAAAAAAAAAAACACACCTAGCAATCAAGAGAAAGGAACAGAGCTTACAGTGAAGAAAAGGTAAACGTTTATTCTACCATTTCACTTATTTTCTAAAACTGTCTTCCAAGGAAGGTGTATATCACATAGAGGCTAGTAAGATGGTTTGCTATTGTGTAGAAAGAAAATATTAGATATATTATTTGTTGTGTAATGTTCATTACATACACATGTTCATGTGTACAGTGTACATATTACATGTATGTAATTGATAAATAAATGTGTTTATTAGAAGCATATGCTTACATTTTAATTATTTTACTGATGGAACGGAGTCTGGAGACTACTGATTTAATAAACCAACTGAGGCCAGTCGTGGTGGCTCATGGCTGTAATCCCAGCACTTTGGGAGGCTGAGGCGGGCTGATCACTTGAGGTCAAGAGTTTGAGACCAGCCTGGCCAACATGATGAAACCCCTTCTCTATAAAAATACAAAAATTAGCAGGTGTGGTGGCACATGCCTATAATCCCAACTACTCAGGAGGCTGAGGCAGGAGAATTGCTTGAACCTGGGAGGCGGAGGTTGCAGTGAGCCAAGATCATGCCACTGCACTCTAGCCTGGGCAACAGAGCAAAACCTGTCTCAAAAAATAAAAAAACCAACTGATCACATGGGATCAATAGAAGCCCAAACCTCACCATCACACAATATCCCCTTGTAACAAACCTCCACATGTACACCTGAATGTAAAGTAAAAATTGAAATAAAAAAAAAAGACAGAAACTAAAAGCTAAAAAGCCTCCAACCAATCATACTACCCAAGGAATAATTTGAAATGGATTTTCACAAAGGCAGATTTGTAAATTATAAAGTAAGGTTTTTAATTTACTTGAGCCAAATTATTAGTCTGTTTACTTTTGATGGAAACAATCAATTACTTGCTCTACCCTGAACACAAGCAACTTCTAAATTGAATGTCAAATATCTGGACAAGCTCAAATTAGCCCCAAAATGTAAATTAACTGAGAAAACTAATTTACCATTTTTATATGCTTTTAATAGCTTTAAAAATCGTCAAGGGCAGGGTTCCACACATGGGCAAAAATATGTAAAAAATTGAAATAATCACTATTACTTTCAAGTGGCTTGTTTTCGCTGCTGTTAAAATAAGATTATTACCGGTAAGAAACCTGACAAACAGACTTAATTTGCAATGAATGAAATTTTTTATCAGTTGGTATAAGGAAAAGACAAACACCAGAGCCACAGTTTCACAAAGGTACTTACTCAAATCAAGTTGATATGTTTTTGTATTTTTAATAAACATTACTTCTGATTACAAAAATATGAGTTATGTATTTTAAAATTATTTTGACTGCAATTTTTAATGTTGTAGAACTATTATTGGGTTTTTCAATATGGCATTTTGGCATGTATAAAAAATGTTCAATGATTATAGGCTAAACCAAGCCACATTTAGAAAATACTATTACATTCATAAAAATAATTTTTAAAACAACAAAAGCATTAATAGAATCTCAGGCTTATGGAGTGTTTATTGTATGCCAAGCTCTGTTTTGTGCACTTTACATATATTAAGTCAGTGGTTCTAATCCAGGCTGTTGGTTAGAATCACCACGAGAACATTAAAAAAAAAATGAGGCCTAGATTCCACTCCCAGAAGAGACTCTGATCCAGACTGCCTGGGGTGGCCACCCAGACATTAGTGATTCTAATGTGCAGCCAGCATCGAAAATGAATACATTAACGCAATACTACAAGAGTCCTCGGAAGAGGGTACAATTATCTTCATTTTAGGGTAAGGCAAATGAGACACACAGTTCACAAGCAGCAGAAATGGGATTTGAACCCAGGCAAGCAATCTGTCTCCAAAATTTATGCTTCTTTACCGCTAAGCTCAATGACCAAACGCCACTGAATATTTGGAGGATAGTTTCACTGCCGTTAGAAAAAAAAAAAAAAATTGCATAACCCTGGCTGAAAAAACAAACAAGCCCCTGGTCTCAGAATTACTCTGGTTTGCACATGACTGGGACGCTGACCACACCTTAGCCGGTACTGAAATCAGTGATTTCACTGTTTACTACTAAAAGTGATCTACCCAGTTGGATAACTTAGTGCCACCCCAGGATCCCTCCTGCAGCTGGAAGGCTGTACTTCTTCCTTACCCTTTATTACCAAAAAAGTTCATACAAATAATGCAGGTACAGAAGCCAAACAGGAACAGTTTTTCAACTGTTATTTGTCCTCCAGGGTAAATAGCCTTGAAAGTTCAGACACCACTTGCCAGCAGTTTTCTTTCCTGCTCTCCTCACCTGCTGTAGCTCAAGTAGACGCTAACAGAACACTCAGTTAAAAGGAGGGAGAGGGAGGGGAATAGAAAGAAACCTAACTGTGTTGCTATCACTTGGTTTATCCGGCTAGCAGTCACATGAGTAACAATCTTGCATAAGTTTACCTGAATACTGTTAGACCATAAAGCATTCTTCCTGCTGGATCAGGTGGCTGCAGAGGTGATCTGTCTCAACGCCAAGGGCAAGAAATAAGGCAAGTAGAATTTAAATGAGGGAAAAATAGATGATGGCACCATATCTATTTAGAGAGGAGAAAGAAATACTATCCTCTGAAATGCACACAGTGACAGAGGGTGACCCAGGCAGTTATCAGTTAACATGAGACCAGGAGTGTAAAGTATGGGATTTAAACCAGTGACTTGCAAGAAATGAGGAAGCAGAGAGGCAGGGAGTCCCAAAGTGCCATCCACACATTCCACACTCCATGGATCTGTGCCGTGTCACTGCACTGTTCAAATACAGCATCTCATCATACGACTTGATCAAAGAGATTTAGCCAAGACGTGGAGCCCAAGAGGACATTTATTGAGCGTACTCTGCTAAGCACCATGCTTTGGTACATGCTAGGTTATCTCATGTGATTCCCCACAAAAAAATCCTAAAAGCAGTGGGCGAGGGTATTATTTCCCACAGATATTCTAAGGTAACTCAGCTATTAAGTTGGTAGCATGGATATGAAATGAGGCTTGTTTGTTTCTAAAACCTGTGGTTCCTTCCACGCTGTGACACAGTCTCCCCAACTCATTGTTTCTATCCTGGGTTTCATATTTATTGGGTACAACCTACCTCAATGAAGGCACTTCTGAGCCACCAGAGGTGGCAAGGAAAACAAGGCATAGACTTGCTTGCCAGCAGGAATCAGACTATTCTGGGATCCTAGAGCCATCCATAAAAGCTCATTTTTGTAATTTCTTGGGTTCTGCTTCAGCAACCTGAGTTCTTCTTTCCTAGCTTCTGGCTGCCTGATAGATTGGCCCAGCCATCACCCCTCACATCCCATGCAAATGACAGTGCCCAACTCTAGATATTTGCCAATTACTCCACGGAAAATTCTCCCACCCCAAAGAGAGTCCAGTCCATTTGACATAACTGTATACAAAAGTTTTACTTCTGCCTCCAACAGCTGAGTCTAAGGTTCATGGGGCCATTTTTGTCTTTTGTCACCCTCTTTTTGTTGCTGTTCTCTAGGACAATGTCATTAGCAGATCAGAGAAAGACGCCTCATTCATACACGAGAATTTGCTGAGTACACGCTGTGGAAGCAGGAATGTCCTAGGTGCTGGGAACATAGAGATCACTAGGATTAAGTCTTTATTTCAAATACCCTAGAGTTCTGCTCACCTGTTACAAGGAGTGCTACCTGAGAACAGAGTCCAGAGATTCTGAGCAAAAGCACCTGATTTCCTCATCGGGAACTTCCTTAATGGGAGAGCCAGGACAGCAGCCTAGCTTTGGCAATTTGGCTCCATTCTGCTCTCTTTATTCAAACTATTGCCTATTGTGTACTGTCTTCCATAGGTGTCTCTTCTGGAAACTGTACTGTGTTTTCCCCCTCGATCTACCTCTTTTTAAAAGCCAGACCCCATCTCAAAAGGGCAAGCTGATAAAAATGGAATATCGGGGCAGCTCATACCCTCTCATCGACGGAGGCGGCTGCCGTGTCTAAGCAGCAGGTTGGAGACCCACCCGAGGATTAAATAAATGAATTAACAGTTAGAGAGAGAATGTTTTTCAGGCAATATCCTTTGGCAGGATTGTAATTCGCATTCAGTCAAGCTCCCATTTCCCCTTGGCGAAAAACCCATTTAATATGAGAGGACAGTGTGGCTTATTTACCCATTGTCATATTTGGCAGTTCTCAAAGTTGCAATGCACCTGTTACTAAAACTCTGGAATTGTGTCAGAGCCTCAGAAACAGTAAGAGTGGGGAGAAAGTGAAGGAGGTTCAAATTGAAATTTAGGTTAATTTTCACAATTACCTTTGTTCACAGTTCCCTTTCTATTTTTCAATAATTTTTAGCAACTTCTAAATTCTTACACTAAGTTATCAGAAGGAAGAATTTTTTTCTTTGTGGCTTAAGAGTTTCAAACAGACAAACAAAAAATCAACCATCTGTTTCCCTAATTTCCAAGCCAATCAGCCAGGTGTTAATTACTCCTCTTGTCAGAGTAAAAGCTGAAACTTCCATGAAATGTTCTGCTAGTTTAAAATGAGGCATATTCATTTACTTATACACAGAAGTACAGTTTGAGTGTTATGAAATTTTATAGTTGGTAGCAGATTAGCTCTAATGGCTAGTAAGAAAATAAACATGCATCAGAAAACAAAAATTAAGCAACTATACATACCCAAAGACAAACTTTTTTAAATGCCCAAGTATACCAGATTGAACCAACAGGGATGTGGGGGCAGTTTCCGGAGACCTGGAGCTCCTTTTCATTGGAATACTTACCCACACAAGTAGAATTCCCATTTCCTGCGAGAGTACCTTCAGGACATCTCCAGTGCTGCGGTGCTGAGAGACTAACAAAACTAAATTTTAAAACTACTGGCAACAGAATGAAAAGAATGAGCAGCATAATCTTGATGAGTTTGAACTTTCAAAAGAAAACAGCTTGATTTTGCTGGAGCATGACTCGGGCAAGGTGAGTATGACTGACCCCAGATGCGGCTGCCTGAGCGGGGGCCTCAGCCCTGGGGCATCTTTTACTCTCCTGTTGTGCTGTTGTCCTCCAAGCTCTTTCTTCAACTGAGAGACCTTCTGAATGCAGCCTGCCAAGGGAAGCCACAGGAAAGATTTCTTTATCTATGTCTCTTTGGAAGCCAATAAGGAATACCTGACACCCTTATGACAAATTTCACAGAGTTTAACAGCCCTGCTCTGGCCGACTTCACTGTGACAGACAGAGCAAGGCAAAGGCTTAGAGAGGAAAAAGAAAGGAAGAACTGATGGAAAGTTCCAGCCACAACCCTTGGATTGGGGCTGAAAGAAGAAATATGGAGATACGATTCCTCTCCCAGCACAGTTTCTCTTTTTGAAAAGTGGAATGACTCAGCTTTGCTTTTTAAAGCTCTTCAGGCTCCACCTCCTTTCCTTTAGTGACACTTGAGTGAGCCTCTGTTTGCAAATGAGAATGTGGGCAATTCCTCCACACAGGAAAGTAGGGATGGCTGCCAAAGAGGAGATAACTTGCTACTCACCATAAATATCCTGGGCAGAACTGGGAGAGAGGAGTTAGGGGGCTGTGGAGGTGCTCATGGTGAATGGCGGGAACTGCTAAATATTGGCTATGTTTTAATTTCTGGAAGGATGGAGACAAAATTAAATCGTGCAGTATAAATCAATAATGAGCAGCACTGCTGATAGTTTGGATTGATAATAATTGATCATTCACATGAGCAATAGTAAAGATATTTCACCTTCAGCCCATTATTTGAATGAAATGTCAATACCAGTGCACATTCCAGGAGCTTTATCTTATTTTTCTCTTTCTCCTGTATAGTTTATAGCGGAATTTGAAAGATTATTCTTTCCAAATCAAAGGGAAATCCCTGAAGCCAAATGAAGAGATACAGTATGCACAGACACCTTTTCTTTCAGCATGAGCATGATAAAACATCACGAGGGGCCAGGAGTGCAGAGAAAGGAGTGGATTGTTATTATAGGGCCGTTGGAAAAAATAAGCTAACAGTGCAAAAGCTGGGAAGCACTGGAAATCCAGCACAGAGGAATGCTGTTCCTTCTCAGATAATTTAGGCTATTTTTTTCACATCTCTGTGATAGAAAATAAGAACTGGACGTATCTGTTAGCTGTCTCCTCAACCACTTTCTACTTGGAGCAACAGCGGTTATTTCTTCAGGAGTACAACTAGGGCCCAAAAATACCCAGAAGGCAAACAACTTATAGCAGATTTGATTCACAATGGAAATTTCTGTCAGTTTACTCCATCCTGGAAAATGGACTTTCATTTAAGTTACCCTGAGGTAGTGTTCCAAGTGCTAGTCAAAATGTATGTAAAAGCAACAGTCTCAAAAACAACCGTCACATTAGTGAACACCCAATTACAGAGGAGAACAGACTAACTCTAAGCCTTTTACTCATACTTAATTATGTCCTGATTATTCTCCAAAGACTGGGTCACTTTCCTGAAACAGCTTAAGTCAGGATTTCTCCTATTTCAGCCAGCTTCTGCCAGGCAGCTCTGAACCCTTACAGGAGAAACAGACCCTGGGGAAGGGGGAAAGAGAAGTCCTTTGGGTGGATATGTGGAATATTCCATTGTTTTCTGGACTCAGTCAGACTCAAGACTCATAATGAGCATCCTACAGATAACCTACACTGACTCTTCAAGTTACTAACTTTATTAATAAGCTTGCCTTTCAGCACAATACATTGCCAGCATCCCAGATGACAGCAATGGAAGGGGCTTAGAGGACAATCAAGCATCAAGCTGTGTCAGTGGAGTGGAGTGGAGAGAATGGTACGAAGACAAACATGAAATGATCCACAGCTCTGTTCTGTTTGGATTTGGAATCTCTCATATTATTTTTGGTTGGAAAAAGGTTTACTTTCTTAATTACATGTCACCTGGGCTAATGTTGTCATTAATGTTGAGTACAAGCCCCCTAGGAGATGACGGAGTCAACAGAGGTATAGCAGATGCTATTGCTGATGACTGTTGATGAAAATCAATCCCAGCAAAGAATCACAGGACAGAGCTACCCAACTAGGAAGGATTTCCGGAGATATTTAATAAGTTTATATTCCTGCCAGGCGTGGTGGCTGACGCCTGTAATCCCAGCACTTTGGGAGGCCAAGGTGGGCAGATCACACTTCAGGAGATCTAGGCCACCCTGGCTAACATGGTGAAAACCCATCTCTAAAATACAAAATACAAAATATTAGCCAGGCGTGGTGGCACATGCCTATAGTCCCAGCTATTCATGAGGCTGAGGTAGGAGAATCGCTTGAACCCAGGAGGCGGAGGTTGCAGTGAGCCGATAACATGCCACTGCATTCCAGCCTGGGTGACAGAGCAAGACTCTATCTCAAAAAATAAATAAATAAATAAATAAATAAATAAATAAATAAATATGTTTATGTTCCTACTTCTAGATAAAACTGAACCTTTCTTGCACTCAAGAAAGGTTGAAATAAACTCTTTATTTTAAAATTGACAAGAAATGCACTATAACATAGGTCTGAGCTGCCAAATATGTTTTAATTTCTGGAATTGAGTTAAAGTTAACTAATTCATTCATTAATTAAACAGCTATATATGATAGGACACTGTCTGGAGTACAAGAAACAGAAGTCATGGTCATTAACATCAAGAGCTTGCTGAGGTTGATTAACAGCAACAACAGAGAGTATGAGTATGAGCTAATGAATGACCAGCCACCAAGTACGTGACTGGCCACATACTGGGTGTCAGGAAAGAAGGAGGGGAGCTGCAATGTACTTTGGACTACAGCATGCAGTGTGAAGCTCTGTGGAGTAATTAGGATGCCTCAGAAGGACATAGAGAAGGAGAAGGGTCATGCTGACAGAATGTGGAACTGGAATGGACAAAAAATTTTTTTCTTATTTAATAGTTCCTTAGATCCTGAAGGGACACAGCTGGGTGGAGGAAACCCTGCTGGCAGGCCAGTAAGAAAGTTAGACATTAATAGCAAGGAGATAGCTCTGAATGGTTATAAGTGTGAGTGGACAGCAATAGGTGGAAGGGACTATTGGGACACATATTTATGTGTGCTAGTCACAAAATTCTAACTTTTCTGATGAAATTTCCTCATTGAAACACAGGGCACCTAATTCTCCTGGGTTATGTATTTACGGTGCTCAGCACCTCTTACTAAATCATTGCCACCACCACACCATCAACAGATTACCTCCTTAATTACAGCATGCCTCTTCATCATTCTCCCAGGTATTTTGGTTTCTAAAAATGTAAAGGTTTAGGGAAAGAATTTTGGATTTCCCAAAACAATCTTTCCCCGGCCTTCAATTCTGCTCAACCTATAAGAAGTACAGTACCATTAAATGAAGAGCACTTCAAGTGCTCTACAAGGCTTGACAAGAGAACTAGAGATACTGTAAACTGCATATAATGAAACACTACTTGCTGGAAGTAATGAAAATGCAGACCACTATTTGCAGCTCTTATTACATGTATAAAACTGTGAATCAGCCTGGGCACGGTGGCTCACGCCTGTAATCCCAACACTTTGGGAGGCTGAGGTGGGTGGATCATAAGATCAGAAGTTCGAGACCAGCCTGGCCAATATGGTGAAACTCCATTTCTACTAAAAAAAAAAAACAAACTGTGAATTAGTATCCTCTTTGCTTGCCACTCAAAACTGGAAAGATGTATAAAATAGATGGTGGAGAGAAAATATTTGAGTTGATGACACGGATTATTTCAATTTTAAATACCAGAGAAACAAAATAAATTAAGTTGCTTTCCTTCGGTTTTCCCAGCCTGATTTCTAATTAAGATGCATTCTTTTTCATTTTCATTAAAGTAAAATTTATATAAAGTGAACAGATCTTAAGTGTACAATCTGATGAGTTGTGATAAATGTACATATACACTTCATCAATACTTCAAACTGTCTTTTTAAAAACACCATTTTTGGTAGAAATTTCCAAGCATAGAACATTTCCTTTATAGTCAAAATTTTCCATATACTCCTTCAAGTGAATCCTGCTTATAGGTAACCATTGTTCTTCTTTCTCTCATTATAGATAAGTTTTGTCTGTTCTTGAACTTTATATAAAGGCAAACATATGGTACGTTCAACTTTGGGTCTAGCTTCTTTTGTTTAACATAATGTTTTTGAGGCTCATGTAGGTTGTGCATATCAGTACTTTATTCTTTTTTATTGCTGGGAAGTATTTTTATATGAATATAGTACAATTTGTTTATCTATTCTCTTGTTCATGAACCTTTGGATCGTTTCCAGGTTTGGCTCAATGAATGTTTTCATTTCTCAACAGTTAATACCTAATTACTAGTTCATAGGATAGATATATGTTTAACTTCATAAGTAACTGCCAAATATTTTTCCAAAGTGGCTGTTCCGTTTTATATGCTCCCCAGCAATGTCTGTGAGATCCATTGTTCCATGTTTTCACCCACATTTGGTATTGTTAGTCTTTTAAATGTTAACCATTTTTGTACATGTGACACAACACATTGCAATTTTAATTTGCCTTTTCCTAATGACTAGCGGTACTGACCATCTTTTTTTGTGTTAATTGATCATTCATATATACTCTTTTGTAAGACATCTGTTCAAACTTTTTGCCTATGTTTATTGTATTGCTCGAAGTTTCATTATTGATTTGTAGAAGTTCTTTATATATAATCTAGATTCAAATTCTTTGTCAAATCTTTGTGTTACAAATATTTTTTCTAGTTTGGAGCTTATGTATTCCTTTTCTTTTTCTTTTTCTTTTTTAAGAAAAGGTCTCACTCTATTGCCTAGGTTGGAGTATAGTGGCACAATCATAGCTCATTGTAACATCAAATTTCAAGCAATCCTCTTACCTCAGTCCGTCAAGTAGCTAGGATTATAGGTGCACACCACCATGTCTGGCTAGTATTTTTATTTTTTTGTAGAGATAGGGGTCTCACTATGTTGCCCAGGCTGGTCTCAAACTCCTGGCTTCAAGCAATCCTCCCACCTTGGCCTCCCAAAGTGTTGGGATTACAGGCATAAGCCGCCACACCTGCCCTCTATTTATTTTCTTCATGGTGTCTTTTTTTTTCCAATAGGTTTTTGGGGAATAGGTGGTGTTTGGTTACATGAATAAGTTCTTTAGTGGTGATTTCTGAGATTCTGGTGCACCTGAGCAGTGTACACTGTACCCAGTGTGTAGTCTTTTATCCCTCATATCCTTCTCACACTTTCCCCCAGGTCCCCAAAGCCCATTGTATCATTCTTATGCCTTTGTGTCCTCATAGCTTAGCTCCCACTTATGAGTGAGAACATACAATGTTTGGTTTTCCATTTCTGAGTTACTTCACTTAAAATAATGTTTTCCAATTCCACCCAGGTTGTTGCAAATGCCATTATTTCATTCCTTTTTATGGTTGAGTAGTATTCCGTGGTATGTAGGTACCACATTTTCTTTATCCACTTGTTGATTGATGGGCATTTGGGCTGGTTCCATATTTTTGCAATTGCAAATTGTGCTGCTACAAGCATCCGTGCACAAGTGTCTTTTTTGTATAATGACTTCTTTTCATCTGGGTAGATACCCAGGAGTTGAATTGCTTCATCAAATGGTAGACTTACTTTTAGTTCTTTAAAGAATCTCCACACTGTTTTCCATGGTTTACATTCTCACCAATAGCATAAAAATATTCCCTTTTCACCACATCCGCTCCAACATCCAGTGTTTTTTTATTATGGCCATTCTTACAGGAGTGAGGTGGTATCTCATTGTGGTTTTGATTTGCATTTCCCTGATCATTAGAGATGTTGAGCGTTTTTCATATGTTTATTGGCCATTTATATATCATCTTTTGAGAATTGTCTATTCACGTCCTTAGCTCACTTTTTGATGGGATTGTTTGTTTGTTTGTTTGTTTGTTTGTTTGTTTCTTGCTGATTTGCTTGAGTTCCTTGTAGATTCTGGATATTAGTCCTTTGTTGGATGTATAGATTGTGAAGATTTTCTCCCACTCTGTGGGTTATCTATTTATTCTGCCAATTATTTCTGTTGCTGTGCAGAAGCTTTTTAGTTTAGTTAAGTCCCATTAATTTACCTTTGTTTTTGTTCCATTTGCTTTTGCACTCTTGGTCATGAAGTCTTTGCCTAAGCCAAAATCTGGAAGGGTTTTTCCAATGTTATCTTCTACAATTCTTATGGTTTCAGATCTTAGATTTAAGTCTTTGGTCATCTTGACTTGATTTTTGTATAAGATGAGAGATGAGGATCCAGTTTCATTCTTTTGCATGTGGCTTGCCAATTATCCCAGCACCGTTTGTTGAATAGGATGTCCTTTCCCCACTTTATGTTTTTGTTTTCTTTGTCAAAGATCAGTTGACTGTAAGTATTTGGGTTTATTTCTGGGTTCTCTATTCTGTTCCATTGGTCTGTGTGCCTGTTTTTATACCAGTACTATGCTGTTTTGGTGACTATGGCCTTTTAGTATAGTTTCAAGTCAGGTAATGTGATGCTTCCTGATTTGTTCTTTTTGCCCAGTCTTGCTTTGGCTATGTGGACTCTTTTTATGTTTCATATGAATTTCATGATTGTTTTTTCTAGTTCTGTGAAAAATGACAGTTGTATTTTGATGGGAATTGCATTGAATTTGTAGATTGTTTTTGGCAGTGTGGTCATTTTCACAATATTGATTCTACCCTGCCATGAGCAGGAGTTTTGTTTCCGTTTGTTTGTGTCAGCTATGATTTCTTTCAGCAGTGTCTTGTAGTTTTCCTTGTAGAAGTCTTTCACCTTCTTGGTTAAGTATATTCCTCTGTATTGTATTTTTTTCAAGCTGTTGTAAAAGGAGTTGTGTTCTTGATTTGAATCTCAGCTCGGCCGCTGTTGGTGTATAACAGGGCTACTGATTTGTGTACATTAATTTTGTATCCTGAAACTTTGCTGAATTCATTTACCAGTCCTAGGAGCTTTTTTGGATGAGTCATTAGGGTTTTCTAGGTACAGGATCATGTCATGAGCAAGCAGCAAGAGTTTGACTTCCTCTTTACTGATTTGGATGCCCTTTATTTCTTTCTCTTGTCTGATTGCTCTGGCTAGGACCATAGTGTCTTTTAACAAACAGGTGATTTTAATTTTGATAAAGTTCAATTTATCATTTTTTTCTTTTGTTGTTAGCATTTTTTGTGTTCTCTTTAGTGGTGATTTGTGAGATTTTGGTGCACCCTTCACCTAAGCAGTGTACACTGTATCCAATGGGAATTGCATTGAATTAATAGATTTTGCAGAAATCATAATAAATCATTCTATTTTTTTCTAGGTATTTTTGAAGTTTTTGCTTTTTGTGTTTGGGTTTGTGATTCATATTAATTAATGTTTGTATATTATGTAAAGTAGAAGTTGAAGGGTTTTTTTCTCCATTTAGATATTCAATTGCTTCAATGTCATTTTATGAAGAGAGTTTTCTTTCCTCTTGAATTGCTTTGACACTTAGTGAAAAATCATTTGACCATCTAAGTGTGGGTCTATTTTCAGACTTGATTTGTTGACTGCTTTGTCTGTCCTCATGCCAATACCATATGGTCTTGATTACTATTGCTTTGTAGTAAGTCTTTAAAATCTGGTAGGGTACATCCTCAGACTTTGCTGTTGTTGTTTTTCAAGATTATTTTTGGCTATTCTTGGTTCTTTGCATTTCCATATACATTTTAAAATTAGTTTGTTAATTTCTACCAAAAATTTCTTTTGGAGTTTTGACTGGGATGTCAATGAATATATAGTCCAATTTGGGAAGAACAATCTTAACAATATTGAGTCTTCCAGCCTATAAACATAGCATATTTCTCCATTTATATAGATCTTCTTTAATTTCTCTCATCAATATTTTTGACTGTTTAGTGTAGAGCTTTACACATCTTTTGTTAAATTTGTTTTTGTTTTGTGCTTTTTAGATGCTTTTATAGATAGGATACTTCTATTTTTTATATTCCAATTTTTTGCTGGTGCTTTATATAAATAAAATTGAGTTTTGTATATGGGCCTTGCATCTTTCCACCTTGCTAAATACTTTATTATGTCTGGAGTTTGTTTATTGAGTCCAAAAGCTAATATTTCTCCCACAATATCAGAGGTAAAATAAAAATAATAGAATAAAATGCCTATCTGGGTTTTTCAAATATCAGCCACCTTCGTTTGCCATCATTCAGGACCCACCACAAGGAAGAAGATTGAGGAAGAAAAGCATTATCTAACCTTGATGAAAGTAGGCATTAACTCCATTTATGGAAGATAAATCTGAGGTTAGAAAAGTTAAAGAAGGCTCCACATGGTGACTCACACCTGTAATTCCAGCACTTTGGGAGGCCAAGACAGAAGAATTGCTTAAAGCCAGGAGTTGGAGACCAGCCTGGGCAAAAGAGTGAGACCCTGTGTCTCCAAAAATTTTTTTAATTAGCTGGGAGTGGTGGTGGTATATATACCTGTAGTCCCAGCTACTCAAGAGGCTGAGGTGGGAGGATCTCTTGAGCCCGGAGGCTGCACTGGGCTATGATTGTGCCACTACACTTCAACCCAGACAATAGCGCAAGACTATGTCTCAAAACAGAAAAGATAAGGAATTTGCCCAAAGTCTCACAACTGTCTCTAGTACATGAACCTAAAACACACTGTTTTTTAAGGTTTATTTTATTTCACTAATAATGTTATAATGAGCACCCATTCCCCCATGCTTGCTCCTAAGACCATCCCATCCATTCTTCCTGGTTTTACCAACTTATTTGGTGTTACCCTGCATTTAAAATTCCACGTGTAAGGTATATCTGGCTGCTGCTGAATGCCATAATTTGTGTTGTTTGAGAAATGAAGTACTCTTCTTCAGTGATCCATAAAGATGTCCCTGGAGATAATAAGAAAAAGAGGCAGCCATGAAACTAAATAAACAGATGCGCTGATCTTCAAGGAAGTTTAAATCAGTACTCAAGACCAGAAAATCAAATAAGAATGTAAGAAAAGGAAACAACCCCAAGAATAAATGCAAGTGAGTATCTTACTTGTGGAATAGCCAATAAATGGTGTTATTCCCAATTTTACACAAAGATTTTAAGTATTTTGGAGGGAGAAGAAAGAAAGGGATTTAGCCACTTTTGCTAAGACTAAAAGTCATCCTGAGGCAATTTTAAAAACACCAGATCTCAGGTCCTGTCACCTGATTTAAATCGATGTCATGGAAAGGGTCTATTCTCTCTGAGGTCACCTATGGCTCCAATTTCCCTAAGTGCTTTCACATATATATTTTAGCCATTTCATGAAATGCATCTGCGAAATCAAGAATAATAAAACAATGCAACTCTGGCACTGTGCAGATGAAATCGCTTATGTAAGGTATTTTTTAAACTATGCCTCAGAATCTGACTGCTTTATTTATTAAGAGGAAAATTATATTCTTTCCAAGAAGTTTGGGAACCAGTTGTAATTTTTTTTCTTTTTTTCTTGAAACAAGGTCTCGCTCTGTGGTCCAGGCTGGAGTGCAGTGGTACAATCACAGCCCATGGCAGCCTCAACCCCTCAAGGGCTCCTCCCGTCTCAGCCTTCCAAGTAGCTAGGACTACAGGCACATGCAACCTGGCTCATTTTAAAAATATTTTGTGGAGATGGGGTTCGCCATGTTGCCCAGGCTGGTCTCAGACTTCTGGGCTCAAGCAACTCCCTACCTCAGCCTCCCAAAGAGCTGGAATTACAGACGTGAGCCATCTCACCGGCCATAATCTTCATTTTTAATCCTCTCAAGTGTTGGAGATTATGAAGTAAAATGAGATCCAACATGCATATACACAAGTAAAATTATAGCCTCAGCCCTCTCACGTATGCTGTGGCAAAAAGAAGAATGGAAATAATCATACCTGAGGCTTGGGCCACAGTGTGTCCAAAATGTGGCTTAGAGAAGAGGGGATCTGCTTCAAAATTATCACCAAAGGGCCAGGCGTGATGGCTCACACCTGTAATCCCAGCATTTTAGGAGGCCAAGGCAGGCGGATCTCTTGAGGTCAGGAATTCAAGACCAGCCTGATCAACCTGGTGAAACCCCATCTCTAATAAAAATACAAAAATTAGCAAGGTGTGGTGGAGGGTGCTGTAATCTCAGCTACTCAGGAGGCCAAGGCAGGAGAATCGCTTGAAACCAGGAGGCAGAGGTTGCAGTGAGCCGAGATCACGCCACTGCACTCCAGGCTGGACGGCAGAGCAAGACTCCGTCACAATTAGAAAAAAAAAAAAAAATTATGACCAAAATGAAAAGAACTGAGGTTTGTGATTGCTTGGCCCATTCATAACATGAAGATTTTGGCACAATTCCTGGATTATATTCTTATTCTGTATGTTAAGAAATGATATATTTTATTTCTCACCAGTTGATAGTTAATGTGGCACATATGTTGATCTTGTATCAAAAGAAGTTTGACCTTTAAAAGCCAAGTTGCATTTGGTATAGCCCTTCCAGCAAGCTATGTGGCAACACATTTTAGAGTCATGAAAATATTCATAGGTGTTGGCCATGTAATCTCACTCCAGGCAATTCTCCCTAAAGGAATAATCTCTCCACTATAAAAAGAAATTCTAGTCATACAAATATATATCGTAATGTTATTCATAGTAGTAAACATTTAATACCATTTTCAGTTACAGTTAGAGAAACGGTTAAGACATTGTTATAAGAACATGATATAGTCATTAAAAGGGAAGTGTTTACCACAATATTAATAGAAAAAATACAAAATCATATCTACTCTACAATTATATTATTTTTTATTTTCATATACATGGATAAGAAACACAGAAAAAATGAAAATAGTTTATTTGAATAGGTAGTCAGATTATGGGCTTTTTCCTTTTTGATTTAAATTTTTGTTATTTAAAGTTGTAATTTTAGGCCGAGCTGAGTGGCTCATGCCTATAATCCCAGCATTCTGGGAGGCCGAAGCAGGCAGATCACTTGAGATCAGGAGTTTGAGACCAGCCTGGCCAACATGACAAAACCCCGTCGCTACTAAAAATACAAAAGCTAGCCAGGCGTGGTGGCACACCTGTAATTCCAGCTACTCAGGAGGCTGAGGCAATGAGAATCGCTTGAACGGGGAAACAGAGGTTGCAGTGAGCCAAGATCGTGCCACTGCATTCCAGCCTGGGTGACAGAGCGAGACTGTCTAAAAGCAAAAAAAAAAAAAAGGCATAATTTTAATGAGATTTATCTATGATGGCGCTCCCCTGCCCTCCATTCTGATTCAGAAGTTTTCAGCTCTATCAGACCCAATTCCCCCACTAATATCCCAAAATGACATTGACAGATAATAACCTCCCTGCCCACATATTTTTTAAAAATCAACATAATTATTAATTGTATTATAAATGAGAAATAGAAAGTAAATCAACCTATGTATATAAATATATAAATGTTTGGGCATGATTATACTAGGGAAGACCCATTGAAAATGTCAAAACTTACCAAAGTAGGAGGATCGCTGTGAATTCAACAGCTACCAATACAGATAGAATGAATTAACATCTCAAATACTATGACTGGTCTTGCCATCAGGGGCTCAACTTTCCAAAGGGTGAACAGCTCTTAGGAACAGTTCAAAACAAATCAAAGTATAGCCTTTCTTCCATTTACATGGTGTCATAAAAGATTCCCTGTACCTAAAACCATATAAAAATACATTGTGTTTATATGTAAAAAGAGTTAGTCTCTAGGCTAGTAATTGTTAACCGTGACTGCATATTAAAACAGCCCAGGAAGCCTTCAATGCTCCAGATGCATAGGACTCACCCCAGTCAGTTCAATCACGCCTTCTGGGAGGGGGACCCATGAACCAGTGTCTTTGCATCACCTGCAGCTGGTTATATGGGACTCTCAGGCCCCACATAAGACCTGAAGAATTAGAATCTTCATTACATAAATATAAGTAGATAGAAAGGATAAGTTCTAATATTCAATAATACAGTAGGGAAATTATAATAAATAATAATTTATTGTATATTTCAAAGTCGCTAGAAGAGAAGAATTGTAATGTTCCCAACACAAAGAGAGGATCAATATTGCAGTTAATGGATATCCCAATTACCTGACTTGATCATTCCACATTGTATACATGTATTAAAACACCATATGTACCTCAAAAATATACATCTATGATATATCAATTTTAAAAATACAAAAAAAAACCCTTCACTACATGAAGGCTCCCAAGTGGTTCATATGCCTATTAAAGTTTGAGAAACACTGGTCTAGGCTCAGATAATCACACAGAAAAGTGCTCCATTAGCCTGAAAATCCAGCAGAACTTCCAGGGGCTGTTTGAGATTTGGAAAACTCTTTATAGTGTGGGACTTTCTAATACATGGGGACATCTAGCATTCCTGTCTCCCTACCAATAATTACCAGTTAGACAAACCTCCCCACTACAATCATTCTGATAACTGAAAACACCCCAGAACTCTCTAAACACTTCCTAGGAGTTGGAAGTACTAACCTAGGAAGAATTAACCTAATTTTTTGAAAAGTCAAGTTTACTTTCCTTGCCTTCACTACCAAACTACCTACTCTTCCCTTAATGGTAAAACTGTCACCTTGGGACTCCTAGTTGCGGTCTGTTACCATTTCACACTCTCCTTTTCCTCACAGAGTCTCTTCAGATAGAGACTAGTCATCATTCTGTCCATTATCCACTCAACACAATATTTATTGAAAGCACTCACAAATGTTTATTGTTATTGAGTTAATGTTATTCACTCAACAAATATTTATTTATGCAAAGCACTACTCTAGATTTAAAAAACTGAGTAAGACCCAATTCAATTGTGCCTTATCTAAGAGGGAAAAGCCATGTGCTAGATACTGTAATATGATGAAATAAGAGTCATAATAAAAATGTATTTTAAAACTTACATGAAAGAAAAAGAGGAGAGCATAACAACATATTCATAATTAGCAACATCTGGTAATACAGAATTAAATTGAGAAGGTTGAGAACTTTCCTTCTCTCAGAAAAGTGGATTTTAACTGGATAAATAAGACACTACAAACTTTTGCATACTAATTTGCAAAGTAGCAAAATTTTTCTGTATAAACAATCCAACAGTAAAGCCATTCCAATCAAATAAATAATTTTGCAGACTTAATTAGTGGAACCCAGATTAATAAAACTTGTTTTATTCTAGCTCTAGAGCTCTGATAAATAATTTCTCTTTAAACAGCAAAACATGGATATCGGTGATCAAACCAGTAGTAAAAACATTTTAAAGGCAGACTGTATTAGTCCATCCTCACATTGCTGTAAAGGACTACCTGAGACTGGGTGGTTTATAAAGAAAAGAGGTTTAATTTACTCACAGTTCCACAGGAGGCATGGCTGCGGATGCCTCAGGAAACTTACGATCATGGAGGAAGGTGAAGGAGAAGTAGGCACAACTTTCACATGGCAGAGCAGGAGAGAGAGAGAGCGAAGGAGGAGGTGCTACATACTTTTAAACAACTAGATCTCATGAGAACTCATTCACTAACACGAGAACAGCAAGGTGGAAATCTGCCCCCATGATCCAATCACCTCACACCAGGTCCCTCCCCCATAACTGGGGATTATAATTCAACATGAGATTTGGGTGGGGACACAGAGCCAAACCATATCAGACTCTTTAGAGTGTTCTCCTGCTTCTAGCTGAGTCACAGCTAAACTACTAAAAATTTCATGCAGAATTCAAGACTTCATGTAGGTAAGGATTCTATAACCTAGTCCTTATAGTTCATGTCAAGAACATTCTGAGTCAAAAACAAACAATCTCTTTAAAAATTGAGGTATTAAGGTTAAAAATATTCTCCAGAGGATGTATGGCTTAAAATTTCAAATCTCTATATTGACCATTGTAATTAAGTTAATTTGAGACTTAAGCTGGGACTACAGGCACATGCCACCATGCCTGGCTAATTTTTTAAATTTGTGTACAGATTGCCCACATTAGTCTTGAACTCCTGGCATCAACTGATCCTTCTGCCTTGGCCTTTCAAATTACTAGGATCATAGGCCTAAGCCACTGTGCCTGGCCAGCACATTAATTTTTTTATCAACACATCACATATTTCCAGCATAGGAAGAGAAACACAAAGCCTCAACAGGACACTTTTCCCCAGACAATGACTAAAAAAATAGATGTTTATTTAACATGATGATTGAAAGTAGGCATATATTGGTAATACATGTGCTTAATCAGTTTTATTTTGTATGATAGTTTTCTATTTCTGCCTTACTTAACTAGTTTCCCTTCTGTCTATTTTTTGATGTATATGTACGGATGTATTAAAGTATTTCTTTCAAAACTCCTTTGAGAATATCTGGAGTTAGCCCACCACTGTGTCTCTTCAAGATGAGACTTTCCATCACTTTCTATAAGTTCGTTGGTTTTATAGCGTTAAATGTTTTACTTATATTCAAGTAAGTGTTAAAGTAATAATGTAATGCAGTTATATATTTTTTAATATTTTATTTCCATAGGTTTTTGGGGAACAGGTGGTGTTTGTTTACATAAGTAAGTTCTTTAGTGGTGATTTCTGAGATTTTGGTGCACCCATTACCCAAGCACTATATGCTAAGCCCAATTTGTAGCCTTTTATACTTCACCCCTTTCCCATCCTTTCCCCTTGAGTCCCCAAAGTCCATTGTGTCATTCTTATCCCTTTGCATCCTCATAGCTTAGTTCCCATTTAAGAGTGAGAACATACAATGTTTGATTTTCCCATTCCTGAGTTACTTCACTTACATTAAGTCTCCCATTTCAACCAGGTCACTGCAAATGCTGTTAATCCATTCCTTATTATGGCTGAGTAGTATTCCATTGTGTACATATTTATCACAGTTTCTTTATCCACTTGTTGATTGATGGGCATTTGGGTTTGTTCCTCATTTTTGCAATTGTGCATTGTGCTGCTATAAACATGTGTGTGCAACTATCTTTTTCATATAATGACTTCTTTTCTTCTGGGTAGATACCTAGTAGTGGGATTGCTGGATCAAATGGTAATTCTACCTTCAGTTCTTTAAGGAATCTCCATACTGTTTTCCATAGTGGTTGTATTAGTTTACATTCCAACCAGCAGTGTAGAAGTGTTTCCCTTTCACCGTATCCACACCAACAGCTACTATTTTTTGATCTTTTGATTATGGCCATTCTGGCAGGAGTAAAGTGGTATCAAATTGTGGTTATGATATGCATTTCCCTGATCATTATAAATTTTTTAAACCAGTTTCCATGTGGAATGTTTCATGTGTAGCAATCTTACCACATCTGAGTCTTCAATGAGAAGAGCTGGTCTCATGAGTCCCCATTCTTTGAGGAAAATATAAATGCCTAGTCCTGAGAGTAGCAGCAAACATAGCCCCAAAAGGGTAATATTGGCATAGGGATTAAAAGACAAAGACATGTCCTTGGGCTATAAATTGAAGATTTTTTCATTTATGGAGAAAAACAATTTCTTATCTCCTACATTTACCGAGAGGAGTACCAAAACCATAAAATCAAATTAAAAGTTAGAAATCCTTTTTGATTATATCACTGATAATTTATATATGATAGCCATAGGATCTTCTGGATTCAACAAACATATAAGATAGCCTTGACATTTATCTGAACGGTTTGGTGCAGTTTCAGCATAGGAACCTGATTCCTACGGTACTCCCGGAACAAACGAAACTACATCAAACCCTTCAGATTAACTCAAAATCACATAACTGAGAAGGCTTGTGCTGGGAAAAGAGCCTGGATCTTAAAATTTTCCCACTTTTTTTTTTTTTTTTTTGAGTCCTGAAAATATATTACTGCTTGATGACTGCCTTATTTTTTATTCAAAGTTAATGATCTCAGAGGAAACTTCTCCAAAGTGCTTCTACCATATTCCTAAGTCATATGACCAACCAGACATTTTGTCCATCCAGAGACACTGTCTGCAACAGAGCAGGCACTCAGTATGTCTTTGTCAAGTCAATAAATGAATGACCAGTGGGTTAAAAGTGAAAAGAAGCAGAAAAAAACATCTTGTAGCACGTGCGCACGCGCGCGTGCGTGTGTGTGTGTATGCAAATATAAAGACTCAAAAAATCAACTCATAGGCGAATATTTTTCAAAAATGCTGCAATAATAACCTTCACAAGGCTGATGATCACGTAAAGTGCCTCTCCCTTGTGGAAATTGTCCCCAGAATATAACATCAGTCCAAGGTAAAAACCCACCTAATCATTTGGAAACTTTTAAGGAATCTGCAAGGGGAACAGAAATGTGTCACTTCTACCCTAGGGGGAAATTAGGCCACTGGGAAGGAGAAGCAATGCCCCCCTGTGAGAAGCCCTGTGACCCTATACAACCTCCCAGCTGCCCAGGAAGCAAAGCCAACATGTGGATCTCAACCTCAAATGCCATGATGAGAGAAAATCTAGAGTGTGGCATCTGAGTCCCATAGCCAGAGACACACCCTGTTTTGGGTCACAGCTGTCCATGCTGTTCTTGGATGGGAGGGACGAGGAGGAGGCCAACTGAGAGTAAAGTCAGAAGACTTTGGCTCAGGTCATAGGAATGAATTTGTTGGCTGGACAATATCTAAACAAATTGATCTGTGCTACAATTAATTTATTTTAAACTAGAACTTCATTTGATGACCCCTTGTTCTTATTTTTTCCAACACGCCACATAGCTTGGGGTAATTCACATTTACTGACACTTACGTAACATTCACTTGGAAGTTACTGATTATAAAGGAACCAAATCAAGAGTTAGAGAACACCAGGTTCACCAAAACCCAATAATAGGCCTTTTACTTAGTTTGTTATAAACATGCTACTTATTTTGAAATGAAGAAAGGAAAATTTTCAGCACCCACCAGTTTACTTCCCATGCTTTTTTATGTTCCTGAACACTCAGTTAATTGCATTCTTGAGAAGGTGACATTTCTCGGGCACAGAAAGAATGATATTCACAGCTATTTCCCCAATCACATTTACTACCTGGCGCCAAGAATGTCCAGTTGGTGCTCAAGGGAATGTGCTCAAGGGAATGTGTTTCACCTGAGATCCCCTTAGATTGCATGCATTTGTTTTATGCTGTTTATGTTGAGCAAAAGTCTGTTGGATATTTAGTTCAGTAAATCTAAAGCAAATTGTGTTCTGCTAGTCTAACACTTGGTTTTGAGTAATTCACCTGCGTGAAAGTAAGGAAACCTGTGTGCCAACAGGGGCTCTAGTAGCCATAATTGGTATGTTGTTATGTTGCTTTATTAAAAAGGAAAATGAAAAATGAACATACTCATGTTAACATTTTGCCTTACAAAGCTCTTGCAAAAGTTTTCCATTTTGAATGTGCAATTAAATCGTAGTAGAAAGTAATACCTATAAAACAAATTAATAAATTCACTGTCATGGGAAATTATTCTGAAAACTTTTATTAGACTGATCAGTTCTTCAGTTCTCTTAAATCCATTGTGTAGATTCAAATGCATTTAGAAGAGTGTGTAGATTTTATCAACCCAATACCAAGGTCCTAGTGGTTTCCTTAGAACAATGGATTATGGCCCAGGATTGGAAGGCCTTAGAACTGAAATTTAGAGAAATATTACTTGAATCATAGTTAAACTTTTAGCAAATAATATCAGATAGGCATCATTAGAAATCTTTAAGGCAGTGGTTCTCAACCTTAGCTACGCACTATATAATCACCTGGGGAGCTTTTAAAATCCAAGGCAGCTAGGCCCTGACCAACAAAATCAGAATCTCCAGGGTCTGGCAGGAGCATTTTTAAAAGCAAGTGATTACTTCAACCTGAGAAGGCTGATTGCAAAAAAATAAAATAAAATAAAATAAAAGCAAGTGATTCCAATGGAACATTTCAGATTGAGAACTCTGGTTTAGAGAAAAAAACGGAACTCCATCCCCTCAATAATTCTTAGAATGTATAGAATATTTCGTCTAAATGGCCAAAACATATGTCATTCACTTGTCCCACAATGCAGATTACCTAAGCAGATCATATATCCGTCTTGTGGTTCGGTGTTCCACAACTCATAAGTAGTAACCCTCGCAATCAATTCACCTCAGAGATGACTGAGATAATCAGAGAGGTATGTTTTGCTCAGCTATATTATTTTCCCTAATGCTCATTGTAAATGTATTACATTTCATACACGTCAAGTCTGATCCTTCTACTGTATAATTCCAAAAAATATTTTTAAATTTACAAACCAAGTTAATTTCAGTTCACCCCATTTGGCATTATATTTGCCCTCTATTTCATATCAT
This sequence comes from Symphalangus syndactylus, assembly GCF_028878055.3. Taxonomy (NCBI): domain Eukaryota; kingdom Metazoa; phylum Chordata; class Mammalia; order Primates; family Hylobatidae; genus Symphalangus; species Symphalangus syndactylus. The sequence continues at coordinate 64,168,780 of NC_072426.2, forward strand.
ACATAAATTAAATTTTATATAGATTAGAAACTCCAAAGTAAAATACAATTATGAAAAGTCCAGAACTTTTGGAGAATATGTAAGCAATTTCAGGATGAGGAGACCTTTTCAAGCATGGTAATAAAGCCAGAAACCATAAGAGTAATATGAACTGATATTACACAACAATGTAAAACTTCTTTATTTAAAACTTCATAAATAAAAGCTGAAAGACAAGTGAAAAACAGGGGATGAATATTTGCAGTATATATAGCAGATGAAGAGTTAATATCCTTAAGAGTTCAATGTTTTTACAAACTAAAAAGGCAAAGATGACCAACCCAGTAGAAAAATGTGTAAAGTCTCCAAATAAACTATTCACAAAGAAGCATAAACAACCAAAATAGATGAAGAGATATTCGATCTCAGCGAGAAAAAAGAAATTGAAATTGAAATAATGAAGAAGTGTTTGAGTACTTATCTGACTTGCCACGATTTGATAATGTCAGTGATTTCAATGGTGTGGGAAACAGACACTTTAATGCACTACCGGAGCCCAATCTCTCAGCTGAGAATAGTTTGAAAATACGTACTACAATTTTTAAATACACTTTGACTCAACAATCCTGTCTAGGAGTTTATCTTGAGAAAACAGGACATGTAGGCAAAGATGAACAAATTAGGATATTCACTGGAGCATTCTTTTAGTATCAAAAATATGGAAGCAACCTCATTATTCATCAATAGGAACTTGGCTAAATTAATGTGCTTCATCTTTATTAGAGAAAATTGTAAAGGGATGAAGTTGGACTTTATCTACTGACACGGGATGATGCCCTCAATATATTGCTATTTTTTAAAAGCCGATTTCAGAACAACCTATGTAATTTCATCTCATTTAATGTAAAAGATGTTTATTTAAATTTAAAAGTCTAGAAAGCTATATACAAATTACTAATCGTTATTATCTTTAGGAGAAGTGGCACATGGAACAAGTAAGAACTTTTGACTATATGCATTTCTAAGTTGCTTGAAAAAAATTCATCACCAAAATTCAATCACCAAACACAAAAAAAGCTGTTTCCATCTTGGAAAAACAAAACAAATACCTCCCGTCTGTGATACTCTAGCCCACATGCCTGCGTTTGCACACTCCAAGAATACGTGGGCCCCTTTGAAAGGAAGTAGACCCTTCAAACAGCCTCACTATGGGGCCTACAAGCTTAAGGGCTGAGCCTGACAAAGGCTGATGCAGTTTATGGAATTATTTCAAGCAAATGTTTTTTGATCTCCTTCTCTATGCTATCTGTGTTCAGCTGTTAATTAATTATATAAAATTCATGGTTAGTAATTTTTGCATTACAAAGCGAACCAGTTGTATATAATTGGCTTAAAAAGGAGCCCAACATTATTTTTTCTTTTTCAGCCTCCAGTAATTACGAGTACATAAAGTATCTTCCCGGTGAATAGGTAAATGAATGAATGAACAAATCAAGGAATACAATCTATGCTGACTATAATGAGGCCTTAATTTTTTGATGGAGAAATAACTGATCCATTTCAATCTTTGATTATCCTGTATAAGGACTGTTTTCTGCCACCAAGTAAAAAAAGATAATAATTTGGCTCAGACTAGTCAAAAATATAAGTGAATATCAGAACCATAAAACTGTATTCTCCAAAAGACTTTAGTTCCTTGGTCATCGTGGTAACACACGTGAAACAACCACATGTTGTTTTAGTAAATTGACAGACATGATCATTTCCTTCGGAGAGTTTGGTCTCTAAAACGTGATCACAGTCAATAAACTTATAGCCATTCATCAAGAAACCTATTTGAACTCCAAGAGATGACTACAGGGCCAGTTTATCAAGAAGCAGACTGTCTTGCAGGCATGCAATCATGCATACACAGACACACACATATATTTTTAAAAGCCAAGATGTGGGACACACCTCTTGAGCAATGCTTTGAAAATGAAAACCCTAGATGTTCCATTTTACAAATGTGCACATTGCTAGAGTGAAATAAGATTCTGCTAAGGGTAAAAAATCAGGATTGGCAGGGGTGTGTGGGCAGGGGTGGGGTGTGATGGGAGTCCTAAGGGAACTTAACTTAATAAATGTTGAGTTTATAAGTATATCCCAGGGTTAAGGACTCCATTTGTCCAGATGAGTATCAGCTGCTGTGTTTGGACATTGGCTATTAAATGGCATAGATCATGTTTAAGCAAATACCAAAATTGCCTGCCTGCCTAAAGTAGTCATATTCTAATAATATATGTGCACCATTGAATTAAAGATGCACCTTAATTACATTAATATCGAATTTCAATTTTTCCATTTTCACTACTTCTCTTTCAAAGTTAGTTTTTCTTTAACAAGCTAAGGAGCCTGGTCTAATCATGTTCATCAAGGTTCTGGTGCTTTTCCCCAGTACACGTTGAACATGTGGAAAATGATTATAAAAATCATAAGCATCGCCAACTGGAAAAAAATAGTTGTATAACAGATTTCTATCTATAATTTAGAGATGAGGCTTGAGCCGGATTTTTATTTCCTACCTTCATTTCACTATTTGATCTACTATTGTTTTTTAAATCAAATTTTTTTTACTTTGAAATAATTTCTAACTCACAGAAAAGTTGCAAGTGAGTTCCATAATATCCTTTATCCAGATTCACCAGTTGTTAAGATTTTGCTACATTTGCAATGTTAATCTCTTGCTATCTCCAAATATATATTAAAGTGTAGTTTGTATACATCTAATGCATCAAAAAATCAAGGCCTCATTATAGTCAGCATAGATTGTATTTGCTCCTTTATTTTGTAATATTATGTATGCCTCTCCTAAGAACATGAATATTGAATATTGCCTTCATTGTCTTCATAATCTCAATCAGTTATTAAATTCAAAAAATTTAACATTGATATAATACTTTTACCTAATCAGCCATTCTTATCTTAATATTTTCCATTATCTCAATGATGTCCTTTTTACATTCTTCCCCTCCTGCCCAGGATAACACGTTACTTAGTCGTTATTTAGTCTTTAGTCTCCTTTAATCTGGAACGATTTCCCAGCCTTTTTAAAATGCTTAATGACACAGATATTTTTAAAGAATACAGACCAGTTATTTTTGAGAATACCCCTCAATTTAAAAATGCAGTTCTGCTGTTACCTTAAAGTGTTGTTTTTAAGAAGTCTGATGGCAGCCTAATTTTCTTAATCTTATAACTAACCTGATGTGTTTTGCTTGATCTTTTCTTTATCTTTAAAGATGGATAGTTTTTATCGCAAGGACAAAAACCAAACACCATACGTTCTCACTCATAGGTGGGAATTGAACAACGAGAACACCTGGACACAGGAAGGGGAACATAACACACTGGGGCCTATTGTGGGGTGGGGGGAGGGGGGAGGGATAGCATTAGGAGATATACTTAATGTAAAGGACGAGTTAATGGGTGCAGCACACCAACATGGCACATGTATACATATGTAACAAACCTGCACGTTGTGCACATGTACCCTAGTACTTAAAGTATAATAATAATTAAAAAATATATATATATAAAGAAAATTGAGAAGCCATTTCTATTTGAGGTTGCCAAATATAGTAGGCACCTGTCTTACTAGCTACTTCCAGGCATGGTGCCTATAAGGACACCACCCACGTCCGGAAATCAATGACCTCTGGTTAGAAACTCACCCGCTTCTAAGTGCCTGGAGTTATTTGTGCTGCTGAGCCTTTCCGGAGCCCTTGGCAAGGCTGACTCTTTTTATAATTCTAACCTTTGCATTTATATATTCTTATCTTTATCTTTGTTCTTACCTCTATAAAATGAGGATGGTTGTATTTCCTTGCCCATCTCCATGGTTGATGGATGAAAGTTATTTCATGAAGCGATTGTAGTATTTCATCTGCGATGTAACTTTTTATGTGATTGTGTGACAGGTCATATTTCTCCATTTTCCTTTATTGTTGTGGATAGAGTTTTATTTAAAGAGTCAATAAGTGTTTTTCTTTTAAACCCCCCAAAAAATAAAGATTGATAGTTTTGATCTTTCTATATTTGATCTCTTGTTTGTCTTTGTTTTAACCTGGGTTTTAGGAAGAGATGCATTTTGTTCTTGTTGTTTTAGTGTCTCTTACAGTGTCTTTCCATTCTTTTTTTCTACCTAACATTGTACTATCTGGTCTATAATTTTTTAGTTTTTAATTTTTGTGGGTACATAGTGGGTGTATATATTTACGGAGTACACGAGATGTTTTGAATGCCTCATAATAACATCATGGAGAATGGGGTATCCATCTCTTCCAGCATTTTTCCTTTGTGTTACAAACAATCCAATTATACTCTTTGAGTTATTTCAAAATGTACAATTAAATTGACTATAGTCACCCTGTTTTTTTTCAAATAGTAAGTATTTATTCAGTCTAACTTTTTTTGTATCCATTAACCATCTCCACCTCTCTTCCATCCCCCTACTATGCTTCCCTGCCTCTGGTAACCATCCTTCTACTCTCTATGTCCACAAGTTCAATTGTTTTGATTTTTAAATCCCACAAATAAGTGAGAACATGTGATGTTTGTCTTTCTGTGTCTGGCTTATTTTTCTTAACATAATGATCTCCAGTTCCACCCATGCTGTTGCAAATGACAGGATCTCATTGTTTTATGGCTGAATAGTACTCCCTTATGTATGTGTACATTTCTTTGTGGTCTATAATTTTTAAATAGTATTTTTTGACTACCACATGTTACTTATACAGCAGGCAATTATTTTTTCCACTCTCCTATTTCTGACTTCCTTCTTTTCCCATTTTTTAGGTGCATTCTTTCTACTCTGTCAGTGTGTATAAATAATGTTTACATATTATTTTTCTACCCATATTATCGCTCTTGTTTTAGTCTTTTAAATGCTCAATGTCCATACTTTGGACTTGATTTTCTCCATTTTGCTTCCTTCTTTTCTCCTATTGTCATGTCTTTGAAGGGCATTCTCTAGCTCCTTTTCCCCTAGTAGCAATGCTTTTCCAGGGCTTCCAACTCTGGTCCTCTCCCTTTCATGCCCCTTCCCTGTAGGCCATGCTACAAATTACTAAGTCTCAGGCCTTTGTTCAGTATATTGGCACTGGTTTGGTTTTCACCTTCTGGGTGTAATTTTGTTTGTGCTTCGCATACATCCTAAGCTCTCCTCTTCTCTTTCTTGTAGTCTCTCAAGCCTTCCTGCTCTTGCTCTCCATATCCATAGGCTTATAGCAATGGCAAAACATTTATTGGAATCCCAGCACTTTGGGAAAATATGGGAGATATTCAAAGACACAGAAATGCCAATTACTAGAGAAATAAGATTGACTAGAGGGAGAATTATTTTATATTTTTAAAAATCATGGCATAGAATGCAAAATTTACATAATGTTTAAATAAAATAAAATTTATAGAAATGTCTCTTTTCTGGCAGCCACTTAGGACAATTGTCCTGGTTTCTCCAGGTGCACACGTTTATTTTCCCCTCCATTAGGAATATTCAGTGAAAAAGTGTGAGAAGCACTGAAATAAGATACCCTGTCTATTTTCATGCCCTCTACAAAGTTGAGAAGCCTCTATGTTCATCCAGCCATTGGTGAAAATGTTGAATAAAATAGGGTAAAGGCACACTACTAGAGACTATAAAGCCATTAATAGACACTCTTGAAAAGAGACAATCCCATATTGCTCCATCATGTCACAATGATACCAATTGCTAGCTGTTTCAATTTGATTTTCAAGAAATCCGTTGATCCATGTGCTTAGCATCCTCATAAAAAATAAATCAGATGAGTGTATCAAAGCTTGGCCTTACTTTGCATTTGTTGGTTACTAATGACCTTAACATTCATTTCTGAATGCTCAAAAACTAGAGCATTTTTAACAATCTGTTGTTAAATCTGCAAATACGAATCAAGTTGTCTATAATTTCCTGAATCCTTTCTGTTCCTCTCTTAAAAATAAAGATGAAATGTACCCATCTGTGGTCTTGTGGCACCTCTCCTATTTGCCATGACTTTTCAAAGACTACCAAGCAGTTTATAGCTGGAAATTCTATTTGCACCCTGGTATATAATTTATCTGGTCTCATTTTAAACACTTTGGAGTTAGCTTGCCAATCCCTCTTTTATCTTGGGCTGCAATTTCTACTTTTCATAGTTTATTCTCCATATTCAATTTAAAACCCAATCTAGAAAAGAGAGAAGAAAAAAACAGAAATTGAATGATCCTGTCTCGTCTCTGATATACCTTCTGCTATCATCTCTAAGAAGTAGACTTATTTCCTTGTTCTTTTTGAAATTGTGGATTGACAAACTATAATTGCGTGTGTGTATATATATATGTGTGTATATATATACACACACATACCTTGTGTATATATACATATACCTTGTGTGTATGTATATACACATATGTACCTTGTGTGTGTATATATATATATTTACCTTGTGTGTGTGTGTTTATATATATATATATACACACAGGGTACAAAGTAATGTTATGACATATGTATACAACATGAAATGACTAAATCAAGCTAATTAATACATCCATCACTTCAATACTTAATCTTTTTTGTGGCAAGAACATTTAAAATATATTGTCTTAGCAATTTTGAAATATACATTATTGTTAAATATAGTTACCATGCTATACACTATATCTAAAATAATTCGTTCCTCCTGTCTAACTGAAACTTTGTACCCTTATGAGCTCCCTTAGCTTACGGTAATGAGCTCTCTTAGCTTTTCTTTGTCTAGGAAAGCTTTTATTTCTCCCTCATTTCTGCTGAGAAATCCACTGGCATTGAGACTACCTTGTATGTGATATGTTTATGTTGTGCTGCTCTCAGAATTTTTTTTATTAGTCTTTGATTTTCGATAGTTTGATTATTACATGTCTTGGTTAACTCTTCTTTGAGTTGAAATTGATGGCACACTCCTGCACTTCCTGTACCTAGATATTGGCATCTTTTCCCCCAAATTTGGGGAGTTTTCAGGCACCATTTCTTTAAATATGCTTTCTGACACTTTTTTTCTCTCTTCTTCTTGAATTCCTATTATATGCATGTTAGTTCTATTGACAGTGTTGCATAATTCCTGTAGGCATTCTTTATTCTTTTTTCTCCTCTGACTGAATAATTTAAAATGTTCTGTCTTTGAGATCACTGGTTATTTCTTTATCTTGACTGAGTCTGCTGATGAAGTTTTCTATGCAGTGTTTTCAGTCCAGTAATTGTATTCCTCATCTCTAGGATTTCTAATTTTTTAAAAAGTACCTATTTATTTTTTTGTCAAACCTCTCATTTTGTTCATGTATTGTTTTCTAAATTTCATTTAATTTTCTGTCAATATATTTGTGTAGTTCACTGAGCTTCTTTGAAAGAATTATTCTGAGTTCTTTGTCAGTCATTTTATAGAACTCCCTTACTTTATGGTCCATCATTGGAGCTTTATTAGTTTCTTTCGCAGGTGTCATGATTTTCTGATTCTTCATAATCCTTGTGTCCTGGGTCGGTGTCTGTGTGTTTGAGGAGACAGCCACCTCTTACAGTCTACAGGTATTCTTTGGCAGGGATAGACTTTCACTATTTAATCTACCCTGTGATTCTGGATAGGTCAGCTGGTAACGGCCACAGTAGGTAGAGCTTGCTGCTGAGTTCTCTGGTTGGCTGGGCCACTGCCGTTGCTCTGAGGTTGTCTGAGGCTGCTGGCTGGGCTCTGCTGTGAAGTGAGAGCACTGGCTGGGCTCTGCTATCAGGTGAAGCTGATGGCCAAGCAACGTGATGGTCCCTGATCAGGCCAGGTAACAGTGTATATCCCTGGTTGGGTGGTATCACTGGGTTCCACAGCTGGGCAGGGCTGCAGGCTGGGTTTTGATGCTAGCAGAGTTTCCATTCGGGAAAAATGGGATCAGAGGCTACACTCCATAGAAATGCACCATTGAGGCTTGTTGCCCTGCCTGGATGGTGCCTTGATGTGGGCTCTGGGGCCAGATCAAGCCACTTTTTGGCCTCCCATGTCGGGCAGGTTTGGCACCTGTGCTTTGAAGAAATGCAATGTTGTGGGCATCTCCCTGAGTAGGCAGGGCCTTGAAATAGGCTCTGAGGCTGGTCGTGGATGCTGGATGTCTAGAGACTAAAGCCAGGTCGAACTTCCCACCATGATTCTGGGAGTGATCAGTCCAGCTTTGGACTTGGGCTGTGCTGTTGGCTGGTATCTCTGACTGGGCACCACAGCTGGCAGGAACACAGAGCTACTGCCAAGATCTGCACACTGGTCACTGTGAGCTCTGCCTCCTTTTTTTGTTTCTAACTGACCCCAGACAGTCTAACCATGCCATTACTCCCAGTGTCCCCCATAAGGCAAGACGTCTCAGCTTCCTGGGATGCACCTCAGAATACTAGGGAAGCTGGATGTCTGTCTCTGGTTGTTTTCCCATTTTAAAATCATGGACCCCAGGCCCTCCCATGACTACAGCCACTACTACAGGACCATCGAGTACCTGCGCGACAAGATTCTTGGTGACATCCTTGAGAACTCCAGGATTGTCCTGCAGATCAACAATGCCTGTCTGGCTGCAGATGACTTCTGAACCAAGTATGAGAGGGAGCAGACTCTGCTCATGAGTGTGGAGGCCGACATAATGGCCTGCACAGGGTGCTGGTTGAGCTGACCCCGGCCAGGACCAACCTGGAGATGCAGACCAAAGGGCTGAAGGAAGAGCTGGCCTACCTGAAGAAGAACCATGAGGAGGAAATTAATGCCCTGAGGGGCCAGGTGGGAGGCCAGATCAGTGTGGAAGTGGATTCGGCTCCAGGCAGGAGGCCCGATCAGTGTGGAAGTGGATTCGGCTCCAGGCGCTGATGCCGCCAATATCCTGAGTGACACGCAGAGCCAGTATGAGGTCACGGCCAACCAGAACCGAAAGGATGCTGAGCCCTGGTTCACCAGCTGGACTGAGGAACTGAACTGGGAGGTTGTTGGCCACATGGAGCAGCTCCAGATGAACAGGTCCCAGGTCACCGACCTGCAGCGCACCCTCCAGGGTCTTGACATTGAGCTGCAGTGGTAGCTTAGCATGAAAGCCGCCTTGGAAGGCCACCAGCACGCTTTGGAGCCCAGCTGGCGCAGATCCAGGTGCTGATCAGCAGTATTGAAGCTCAGCTGGGCGATGTGCGAGCTGACAGTGAGGTAGAATCAGGAGGACCAGCGGCTCATGGGCATCAAGTTGTGGCTGGAGCAGGAACTCGCCACCTACTTCAGCCTGCTCGAGGGCCAGGAAGAGCACTACAACAACCTGTCCACCTCCAAGATCCTCTAAGGTGGCAGGCTCCTGGGCTTCTCTCCTTTAGAGGGTGTCTCCTGGGCAAGAGGATGGGAAGGAAGGGACACTTACCCCTGGCTCTTCCTCGATCTACCAACAAAATGTTATGGCTCAAGGATAAACAAAATAGAATCATGGACCCAGGGGAATTCTGTCTGTGTGGCCCTGTGACAACCTGGGGGAAAGGGAGGAGAGATGTGGTCAAAATAAGACAATTTCTCTTACCATTTTAATGTGGTTTTTATCCAGTTCTGTGGTCCACACTAGTGTCAGGCTCATTCCCAATTCAGGGTGTTTTTCACAAAAGTTCTTGTCTGTGGATAGTTGTTAGTTGGATATTTTGTTGAAGGGATGTGAAGTCTGGGACCTCCCATTCAACATCTTGCTGTTGTCACTCTCCCCTCCTCGTTCTTTTTGACTAAAAGAAGCATCCATCTGGTGCAGTGGCTAATGGCTATAATCACAGTCCTTTGGGAGGTCAGGGTGAGAGAATAGCTTTAGGCCAGGAGGTTGAGGCTGCAGTGAACCATGATCATGCCACTGCACTCCAGCCTGGACAATACAGTGAGACCCTATCTCTAGAAAAATAAATAAATAAAACAAAATAAAGCTTCATGGCTCCTTTTGGTCATTGTTACCTTTCTTTTTCCTCAAAAAAAGTCATCTTTACCTTTTTTTAAATCCTCTATTCATTTGGATCTTACTTTATAGAACTTTTACAGTAGATTTGCTACATTTCCCTATTCACCGTTGGTTACTCTCCCTTCTTATATCTTATAAACATGTCATTTGAAATTTGAGATAAATAGACAATGATTCAACTTTCCTGAGCTGTCTCCCATTTTATTTGAATTATTTCTTGGTTTTACAAAATCTCTCTTCATTAACCATAATCTTATTTGAGACTCAATTTCATGGGTCAAAACAATTTTTTTCCTTGAATTTTTTTAAAGTTTCCCCCAAGCCAGGGTATTTGCCTGACTCTATTCAGGGTTCCCTTTTCTGGCCATGATAAGAGCTTTGAACGCTCACAGTTTTTCATGTCACAGCATATTATTGATAATAGTCTCACAGGTGACACACTCTCACTGGTATACCACAATTTTCACAAAACTCAAATATATTTTTCCTGAAAATAAAACGTTGTAATCATTTTTAATTGCCACATATATTGGCTATATACTAGTTAGGCTTGCTCTGTACACTGTTTCAGGGGATACTGATAAACAAGCTATTGATTATGTGGCATTCCGTGCTACTTTTGCTAACACCAATCTTTCTCTCTCACTGAAGAAAACATACTTGTAAGAACATGAGAGCAATGATATCATTGAGATAACCTTGACTACACTCAAATGTATGTATTTTTAGAAGGCAGATCATGTGCAATTTTAGTGCTTTCACTATTAGTAATAAATTACTTGCAACACACCCCATGTGTCAAAACCAAGCTGAGAAATAATCCAGGTGCATTCTCCTGAGGTTCCTATCCCCCTCTGCACCATCAACTAGCTTTTTTACTCCATCAAAATTAAGTCCAGGCTTCACTTGATTTTCATTATGAGGACAGTGAGTAATTTATCTGATCAGGATGGTCCAAGTAAACTGCCTTGACAAATAACCTGCCTTTGTACAATTCAGGCACCTTTCCATATCCACCATTTGGCTCAGTAGTCTGTAACATTATACAGTCATATTATTTCTAATATTGGTAGTATTTTAGTATTCTGTTTCTATGAGCCTTTTAAATTCATGGCAACGAAATTGCATGACATCATATAGCAGAGTAAAGACATAAAAGTTTTGTAACCTTTTAATTTAAAATACGTTGATCTAAAATAAATTCAAGTTAAACACAAAATTGTCTGCAATTGGTATTTTTTTTTAATTGAGACAATGAATACTGAATTGAAAACTGTTAGCTCATTAGACAATGCACTGAGTGATGAAAGCACCAAGGACAACCAGGTCTGAAAGAAAGGAAAGGAGAGGGGAGGGGAGGAGAGGAGGGGAGGGGAAGGGAGGGGAGGGGAGCAGACGGGATGACAGGAGAGAGGAGGAGAGGGAAAAAGGAAAGGAATAAAAGGAAAAGAAAGGAAAGGAAGGGAGGGGGAAGGAAAGGAAAGGAAAGAAAATTATATAAGAAGGGGAATTTGGGGAGTTCTGAGAAGGCTATCCATTCATACAGATTATACCTAAACTAGAATTATTTCTTCTTTTTAATTAAGAAACATTTAGAATGAACAATTTTTCCATTCTACAGCTGCTTGTATTATAATTTCTAGAAAGTGGTACCTTAAAGTCAATCTATTTCTTACACAAAATATTGTATTTTCTTATTATTTTAAATTTAAAAATCATTAAATTTTCTTTCTATTTCAGGACTGCTGACACAGCTTTAGAAATCTATTCTATACTCCCAAATCCTCCCTGTAACGAGAATATAATCTTTAGCAAGATGGCGGCCACAACTGCCCTCACTGCATGCTTGTGGCATCAAGAAAGGGAAGGGGGTGGAGGCCCAGAACACTAGGGGGACTTCTACCCATGCCGGGGTAGAGGTAAGGGAATCCAAGAAGGGGGTGGGTGAGACTTGTAGACAGGAGTAAGGGAGAGTCACAAGAACAGGACCTCTACACCCTCTTTGGGCGGCCAGGTGAGAGGTGCCCGGCCAGCAAGTCCAGGTACTCCAATCAGCATTAGGGTGTCCTGCAGAAAACATATTATGAAGGAAAGACAGGAATGAGTGGCATCCTTGGAACCATCTGGTGGGAGTTGAACTGCATCGGCAGAGGGGGTATGGCAAGTCCAGCATCCAGTTGAGCAATTAAGGGAGATCATGAAAGCAGTGTTCAGCCATGGATAGGGGTCAGTCTCACCATGGATAGGGGGCAGTCTCACCAATGGGTAGGGGGCAGTCTCACCAATGGGTAGGGGGCAGTCTCACCAATGGATAGGGGGCAGTCTCACCATGGATGGGGCAGTCTCACCATGGATAGGGGGCAGTCTCACCAATGGGTAGGGGGCAGTCTCACCAATGGATAGGGGGCAGTCTCACCAATGGATAGGGGGCAGTCTCACCATGGATGGGGCAGTCTCACCATGGATGGGGGCAGTCTCACCAATGGATAGGGGGCAGTCTCATCATGGATGGGGGCAGTCTCACCATGGATAGGGGGCAGTCTCACCAATGGGTAGGGGGCAGTCTCACCAATGGGTAGGGGGCAGTCTCACCAATGGATAGGGGGCAGTCTCACCATGGATGGGGCAGTCTCACCATGGATACGGGGCAGTCTCACCAATGGGTAGGGGGCAGTCTCACCAATGGATAGGGGGCAGTCTCACCAATGGATAGGGGGCAGTCTCACCATGGATGGGGCAGTCTCATCATGGATGGGGGCAGTCTCACCAATGGATAGGGGGCAGTCTCACCATGGATGGGGGCAGTCTCACCATGGATAGGGGGCAGTCACACCAATGGCAAAGGAGGGGCAGTTGACAATAACCAGGGCTTGATTGTGAAGAGTGGACAAGTGGCTGAAGGTTGGTGAAGGGATGATCAGCAAGCCAGGTTTGGCCACTCAGTGGGTGACCAAAATGACCCTGTGGTGGAAATTGTCAGTGACTTCAGTACTGAGTAATCAGTGAATAGGTCTCAAGAAGCAACATCTCAATATAGAATGTTGGGCCACCTGAAGCAGTGAAAGACAGCAGGCACACTGGGGCTTGGGAAATGGCTCTAGGGACATAAAAGGAGTTGAATGGACTTGGCAGTAGCAGGTTTGGAGCTGCTTGATTGCAGAGCAACGACAGGCCAAAATGGAAGAGGAGGACCAGGAGAACTCAGAACTAAGCAGTAATGGCTGCAGACACTGTGCACTGGAGGATGTTGTAGATACAAAAGTGTGATTTTGGAGGTGGTCCAGTGAAGTCAGAGTTTCAGGTTTTGTCCATCCCAGATGGCTGCCCAGCACAACTGAGGTTTCCAGGAGGTGCAGGCCATAGAAACTGCGGTGGAGGTGGCCTACTAGGCAAATGCCAGGTAGCGATTAGTCAAGGTTGGTGGGCCAGTCTCCATGGCTACCCTGGGTGTTAACAGTGGAGGTGTCTTCCAGCAGGTAGGAAGTCTATGTTTGGTCCAAGAGGGCATAAAGTAGTCGCTGTGGATACGATGGGGCAGGGGTCCTCGTAATGCTGATACAAGGTGCACAGGCAGTGTCTGGGCCCAAAATGTGTCTGTGAGGTGAAGGTAGAGAAACTTTTGTGCACAAGGCAGCTCCTCATAGACCAGATAGACTCAAGCTGGGGTTAAGGGCTAGATGAGTGCTGCCTCTGTCCTGTGAAGATGGAAGGTGTGTAAACCCACTGGAGCACACCTAAATGTCTCAGTAGCTCTCTTCATCTCTTTGTGGTAGGTACATCATCCACTTTCAGCCCTGGTTGTAAGGAGGCTCATGCTGGATTGTGCTGCTTGCCAGGCCATAAACAGCCATTGCAATAGAGCACAGGAATAGCTTCTGTCACGTCTGCCTGCTGTGGGCCCAGAGTCCCACCTGACTGTGCTTCCTGGAGAAGCTTGACAGAATCTTTAAGTAATGAAATCAATCTTCCAATCTTTGGAGATAGCTGCCAGCTATTGTATTCTTGGCCTGTGAATTGTAGACCCTTCCTGTTCAGTACGCACAGTACAGCCAGGTGGCACCTTTCCTGTTGGGCCTCCACATCAGGTGTTTGAGAGGGCTTCGAATTTCTGCCTGTGTCAAGGGGCCTACAGTAGTATCCCCTTACTCGAGGTTTTGTTTTCCATGTTTTCAGATACCGAACTTCAACCACAGTCTGAAAATTTTTAATGGAAAATCTACAAATAAACAATTCATAAATTTTAAGTTGATCTTGGAGGTAGTCCAATCAAGCTAGAGTTTCAGGTTTTGTCCGTTTCAGATGGCTGCCAAGCGCAAGTAGGGCTCTGAGTGTTTCCAGGAGGTATGGCTGTGAGTGGTCTGATGAAATCTTTTGCCATCCTGCTCCGTCCCACCCAGGACATAAGTCATCACTTTGTCTAGAGGATCCACACCATGCACTCCCTGCCCATCAGTCACTTAGGAGCCGCCGTGGTTATCAGATAGACTGTCACGGTATCACGGTGCTTGCATTCCAGTAACCCTTGTTTTACTTGACAGTGGTCCCAAAGCACAAGGATAGTGATGCAGGCAACTTGGATATGCCAAAGAGAAGTCGTAAAGTGCTTCCTTTATGTGAAAAGGTGCAAGTTCCTGACTTAATGTAAAAAAAAAAACAAAACAAAAAAAAAACAAAAAAAAACAACCCTCATATGCTTCTATGAAGCATAAGAAACCCTCATAGGTTTCTAAAGATTTAAGGTAAGAATGCATCTTCTATCCATAAGAATTTTCTTAGTCTGTTTTCTGTGGTCATAACAGAATAGACAGGCATAAGGGAGAGTCACCAGAACAGGACACTGAGTAATTTATAAAGAAGAGAGGTTTAGTTTGGCTTACAATTCTGGAGGCCTAGGAGTCAAAGATCTGCCCACTATATCTGGTCAGCTTCCAGTTAGGCATCTGCCATGTCACAGCATGGCAGAAGTAGAAAAGGAAGTGAGTGTGAGAAAGGGATCCAAGGCAAGGAGGAACCTCACTTTGTAACAACCAGCTCTGACAGTTACTAACCCAGTCCTGCTAGAGAGAGTGCTTGCTTTGGGATCTGGGATTCGTTCTTCCTCACCCTCGCTGTTTGTGGAGGTGGCAGCTGCTTTCTTAACTGTGGCCAGGTGGTGACTGGCAATGCCTGTGGTGCTGCTAGGGGTAATCTGGTGCACTCAGGATGATCACGCCACAGCTCACAGGCCTCCAGGTCAGCCAAGTGCAGAGTAGCAACTCTGAAGTTGGATGTGCTCCTCATGGGCTGCTGCTGGCAGCACCCAGCAGGATTGTAGGGGGTGGTAAAGCCCTGGAGAAGCCGCACTGTCTCACTGGGAGCATGCAGAGGAACAGGGAATGGCAGCAACATGCCCGTTGGTGATATGGTGACTTTGCTAATGGCATTAGACCAGGGATCTGTTGAAGAAGCCTCTTTCCCCAGTTGGCGGACAACAGATAAGCCTTCTGTGGAGAAGATGTACTTGAGCCTTCTTGATCTGTGGGATCATGATGCCAGGACCTTTGGGGACGAGGAGCTCCTCTCCCACAGCTGAAGCTAGAAACATACCAGCTGGTGGTTGGCTCTTCAAGCCCAGGGTGTCCCCCAGCCTACAGCATTCCTACCACCCTCCTCCTAGGAGCCCACCTTCCTGTGGGACCAGAGTGGTATTAAAAGTAATTTTGGCAAATTTTACCTGGTGGCGACCTCCAAAGCAGAGGCACGAAGTGAAGGTAGAAGGCAGCAATAGATGTGAAAACAGAACAAAAACTGCCAGACCCACTGTAGAGTGTTCCTCAGACCTCACCCAATCTCTCGATCAGAGCCAGGCCCTGGCCACTCTCCCTTGATCCTCCTATAGAAATGGGTGTCATCACTCATTGGCTTACTCAAATTTCATCCTCACTGCTAGTTGTGTTCTGAGGTTTTGGGTGGTCCCAGTTGGCCAGCTTCACAAGGGTGATTTATCCCTGTCATCAAAGATGAGTCTTAGACACCATCTAATGCTCAAGTAGCTTATTCCAGCAGTGCTCTTACAAGACAGAAAGCAGGAGCTGGCTGGTGTCACGGGCCGGATATAGTCAGAGGTCAGATGACCAACTGACTAGGAGAGCTTCTATTTGAGGACCATTCTCAGAGTTTGGGAGATCTTTCCCATTTCTTATACATGCATGTATTCAGTCTGGGTCAATTACCAAGTGTTTCTTTCATGGAGCAAGTTTAATCTAGTAAGGTTAGGCTTTGTTCTAAGATTTATGAAAGTTGCATCTGTGCTGAGGTGGCCTTGTCTTCTGGAAATCCCTGGGCCAGGCTGCATCCTGCTAAGTGACATGTAATAACACCCCTGTGAGATGCTTGAGTGGGCCTTATCACTATCATTAATCTTAAAGCCACGAGATGCCTCTTGTATTATACTACAGTTATTAAAATATTCTCTTCCTAAAAAAAACTAAATTTTATTTATGAACTCCTTTCCCATGTATTTAAGTTCCCCGATGTTTTTAACCTAGGAAAAGAGTCTAACGAAATGAATCCACTGAAGCTTCCCTTTTAAAGTCCTAAAATATCCTTTGGGGTTCTAAAACAAGTTTTCAAAGGGCAGTAAGTAATTTCAAAAGCTTTCTCTTTATCAAGAGAATCAAAAGATAATATGGCAAAAGATAAACAGCTTGGCTCGTGATCTTTTGGCAACTTGTATATCTTCTGACAGAGCAGAAGAAAGAAAGAATGAAGGAAGGAAAGGGAGGGAAGACAAGGAAGGAAGAAAGAAGGGAGAAAATAAGAGCAAATAGCAAAATATTAAAAGATTGATTTAAAGTTATTTTTAAATATCCATATAATCTGTCAGCAGATGTGTTTAAATGCAACAGTTACCATTTTTAAAGAAATGGTCTATTTGTCATAATCCTCTTTGTATACTTACTTTTGCTAATACCTATATTTCTAAAGAAAAGCAAAGTTTTTCTTACAAACAATATGAGCACAACTCTATAGTATCATAATGCATAATGGTACCAAGAGACAGAGCCCTCCCTCTCCCGTGAGTTAGATTTAACCTTAGTGAATGCAAAATCCTTTATGATCCCATGCTCTCCATTAGGCAATGTCAGAAAACGTCCACAGCAAATGCCATAATGCACTTCGAACATGAATAAACATCAAGGCTTAGCTGGTTTTGCTAATGCTTCCTCATTACTCAAAAAACTATATTTTTAAATACAGAGTTCACTTGCTACTTTCACATGAACTTATTTTTAAGAACTAAAACATTACCCTAAAAAGTATTAATAATTTTTTAAGCACCACTCTAAAAATTATTTCTGTAGACCTTTTCCACACAAGAAAAAAAATCAACATTATTTGTCTTTTCAGTTCAGAGGTCTCATGGCATTTTTTAAACATACTTAAAACCATTCCATTTGTGATTTTCATGTACAATGTGAAAGTCTGTCCAAAAGTCATCCAAACCTAGGGTCAATTATACCCTCAGATGCTAGTTTTGTAGCTCACATGCACCTGGGCTACAGAACCTTAGCAATAATACTCTGGTCTGGAACCTTCACTTTTAAAAGTCACCTGAGATTCCACACTTGACCTAGAACAAAGCAGCAATTTCTCTGAGTCATCCCTGTGCGTTCGTGTCCAGAGCTCACCTACACTTTGAGACCTGGGAAACAGGGTCTCAAATTGGATATAAGTCTCTTTTGCCAAATCATCTTCCCAAAAAGGTTCTGACTTACATTGCAGTTTGCAAACTTTGTACAACAAGAAACAAATCAATGGTAGGATAACAACACAGGCAGTACTGGTCACCACGAGAAGGAGAGACCATTGAGAATCATCTCCTTCAACTCTTTCGGTAGAAAAGGTGATGCATTGGTCTTTCTGGGGAGGCACTCCTTTTGGACAGACACAAGCCATGTATTGCCCACCAGGTTCCAAGCCATCTATGGTTACTTGGTTCTTGCTGGAGTCTGCATTCAACAGCAGCAGGTCCTTCCCACCATACTTGGAATACAACACAGTCACTGCAGAGTTATGTGTGGTGTTGATCATATTCCACGTCAATGTCACACTCTCTTTAGTCTCACTGACCACTCTGAGGTTTTCTATTGTGGCATTTGTCTCCGTAAGCATTGTTTGATCCAACAGTGCCAGCTCTTCTTTCTTACTTGTGCTGGCTGGAGGAAGTTTACTTCCATTCTTTGCCACCTTTAAATTTATTTTCCCACCTGGGCGGAGCTGGAATGATCGCTTGTTGGCCATGGTGGTACTTGCTGAGATGCTTGTGCTCAGAGTTGTGGTTGAAGAAACAGTGGAGGAGAAGAAAGGAGATAAAGAGAAGGAAGCAGTAGAGGGAGGAGGCAAAGTAGAAGCAGAAAAAGAAGATGTAGGGGAGAAGGAAGAGGACCAAGGATATGATGATGCGCTAGATACAGATGTAGATCTTCCAGATCCCGGCTGGACATCCCACTCAGGATGATCTCCAGTTCTTTCAGAAGTGTCTGGTGGTATTGGAGTTGTGGTAATGCCAAGCACTGTCACAGTAACCACAGCTTCTGACATCCCAGCCAGATTTTTGGCCTTACATTTGTAATCCCCAGCATCTTTGGAAGAAATGCCTGTCAAGCTCATTATGGACCATCTGACTCCTTCCTCTGGAGATTCTTGTATTACTGGAAGAAAACAAATATATACTCTGTGAGGAACAAAAGGAAAATTCAAGCCACCAATCCAACTGAGGAGGAAACAACTATCCGCTCTACATGCATCCTCTCACAGAAGCCAAGAGGGAAATGGCACCCTGCAAGTCTCTGACAGTGGGCGATAGTTCTGCAAACTGCTTACATCAAGGTCGAGGACCTGCCAGGTGTTGTGAGGTCTGTATAGGGAATAGTATTTTTAAAAGACAAAAGGCTGGGAATCAGGAGACTTGGGTTCTAGAAATTTTTGCCCATCAAATAGTGTTTGGTTGTAGATAAGTCAATTCGTGTCTTTAGGCCTGTTTCTGCATTTATAAAATAGGAGGATGAGACAAAGTAATCTCAAAAGTCCCTTTCCATTTTAAGTCACTGTGATTCTATAGAATGTTTTTCATAAGACCTTACTTAAGTATTTCTTATTATATGTTTTCATGGTAATAAAATGCATATATCTCTATAGCCAGAGGTACAGCAGATCATTTTCTGGCATGGCAGAGTCATCATTTGTATTCCGAATAATTTATTTTATATTTAACTTAGGTAAACTGGCAAATCATGGATTCTTTTGTTTGCAGAATAACATATAGTTTTTTAAAAAACCAGAATTTTGCTATCCTCAACTCTGATATCTGGGTATATTTTCATTCTGCCTTGATTTCAGAAGCTTTTCAAAGAATAATAATAATGCGCAGAACAGTATCCCAGTAGCCCAAAACTTAACTCACTAGCTGAAACTGTGGACCACTGACTACCTATATATAGGAACATTAGGCCTCAACTTTTTTATTTCCATCAGGTTTCATTATTTCAACCTGAATTTTAGTTTAATTTTGAAGAGTTTTAAAAATATCTCACTTTAATTGTCAGAATATCACTCTTGAAATTGGGCACAAAGCATGCACACTGTCACACTAGGATCTGAAAGTCTATATAATCAATATTTCTAAAAATTATACTTTTTGATTCATAATAAGGTGTCCATGTAATTTATTATTTAAATAATTATTCAAAAATGAGAGACTTGTACAAAAGCCCCCCGTCCTTTTTTTTTTTTTTTTTTTTTTTTTGAGACAGAGTCTTACTCTGCAGTGGCATGATCTTAACTCACTGCAACCTCCGCTCCCACGTTCAAGCAATTCTCCTGCCTCAGCCTCCTGAGTAGCTGGGATTACAAGTGCACACTACCAAGCCTAGCTAATTTTTGTATTTTTAGCAGAGACGGAGTTTTGCCATGTTGGCCAGGCTGGTCTCAAACTCCTGACCTCAGGTGATCCACCCACCTCGGCCTCCCAAAGTGCTGGGATTACAGGCATGAGCCACCATGCCCAACCAGCAAAAGGCCCTTTTTAAAAAATTGTAAAGGCTGTACATTTTGAAGTGAGCCGTATCCAAGATGATGAGGCAAGACAAAGCCTTTGTCTGCCATTGTTTCATTCTACCTGAGAAAAAGAGTTTAGATTGTTTAATTTTATCTAGGTAGTTAGATAAACTGAGGAGAATACTAATGAATAAAATGTATCTTTAAAATCCCTTGCACCCAATAATCTTGAAATATTTTATTAGTGTTAACTAGCTAATTTCAAATCACACAACACATGATGTTAACTTCAGAGCTTAGTAAACTCCTTTGATCATGGGGCTGAATTAAGAAAATACCTGTGTAATTAACTGGCGAGCTGTCAGATCTGGTCCATGTGAGCTGTGGGGTGGGGAAGCCAGTGGCATCACACCGCAGTAGAACATTACTGCCCAGAGCAGACATGATTTTGGTGGCTGAGGTCATCACTGATGGTTTCAGACAACGCTCCAAATCAGCCCGCTGAAACAAAATTCCTGTGAGGCGCTCAGGTTCACTGCAAGTCATCAGTGGATCCAGAAGCACTATAGCAGGGTCAACAACCTTTGACAACTCAATCATTTTGGAAATATGACAGTCACAGAACCAAGGATTGTCCTGTAGACCTAAAACAGAAGGTGGGAAAGGTTGACAAAGATTATTCTGATGACTTCAGTTTACCTCCTGCCTCTTGAGAAAGTAGGGATCAACACTGTCTCCCTATAAACAGAAGTGCTTTGTGGGATGAAGCAGAGTCACCTTTATGTCAGTTTTGCTCTGCAATCCAGCAATCTCGATGAACATATCCTGTCCATTAGTTCAGATCATTAATAATCATGGCTAATACTTATTGAGCATTTACTCTGTGCTAGATTATGTTCTAAGCACTTACCGGTATTATCACATGTAATCTCAATAATCCTATGAGAAAATGATATTATTATCCCTATGTTAAAGATGAAGCTCAGACTTCATCTATCCCTATGTTAAAGATGAGGCCTCAGAGGGGCCCAATAATTTGGCCAAGGTCACAAAGCTAATTAGTGTCAGAGCCAAGACTTTAATCCAGGTACCATAGAATGCCATAATACAGTAATAAAAATCTTTCAAAGGTGCTATGAAAGTATTTACAGTATTGTAAGTATTATAGGGTGCTCAGAGGCACCTAACTCAGCCTGGAATAGGTTATGGTTTTATCTGATTTGAAGGTGTACTGAGGTAATGCAAGCTTTGTGTGGCAAAAAATATAGAGTGAGATGCTGGCAATGGCAGTAGAGAAGTCTAGAAAGACTGGTGGAAGCAAGAACATGGCTTGGCATGAATGTCATATATGGTGACCATGAAGGTGACTTGCTCAATACTCCCTTCAAGAGAGAATCAGCTGCAAGCAATGCAGTTATCAGACAGCTTCCAGTTGCAAGCATCTTCAGGATGTCTCACTTTCAGAATTGTTAGCAGAAGCCTTTGGGCCTTCAAGGAGGCTATCAGTGAGGGCTTGAAGAAAAGTGAGGAAAATGTTGCTGGAAACTAGAGGAAAGAAGATCCTTGCTATGGAGTAGCAAAAAGTTTAGTAGCACTGTCACCTGTGGTCCACATGGAAAATCAAAAACATACTCAATGCAATGTGGTCTACCTGCAGATATTTCCACAAAGAGTATTGAAACTACTCCCTGGTGTGTTTTAGGTAATAAAATATAAAGGAGAGGCAACAGTTAAAGAAGAACTGTTAAATATAAAGGAATCAAAATTTGCTGAGTTCAATTAAAAAACTGTTTCTTATTCTTGGCCTCTCCAAAATTCTCAAATTAAGATAGAACTTCAGAGCAAACATTAAATCCAGGTGGGACTATAAAATTTGGTGCTAAAATCTCAGAAGGATCTAAGATGGAGCTTTTGAGCATTCTGCCAGGCAAAAGTCTCTCCAGGATCTTAGGAGTGATGTTCCATAACAGCCTCATATAAAGCCCAAGATAGAAAAAAATTTATCACAGAGATTTGTGGTTATAGCTTTTTACTAATGGAGTGCATTATAAATTGAGAAGAAAAGATAGAACTGCAATTTTACAAATTCTAACCATGGTGGAAATGTAACTGTTAGTTCATAAATTCTATATTTTTATTATATTTTTTAAAAATTATAATAGCAAGTCATGACTGGCTCGTATTTTTCTGCCAGGATTGGTAAAACTTTACTTTCTCATCTCCTGTTTTAGAAGTATGCTTTTCTTCCATGGGTGAATAACTTTAAACTTTTCCTCTTATATTGAATCTTGTTAATCTATACCTAGTTATTGAATCAATATTAATTTGAATTCTATTCCCTTAACTGTTGGCTCTTTCATCCAATTTTATGTGGTAAGCAGACTTTCTAGTTTATTTTATATTGCTATGACTAAGTGTGGCTCTGGAACCTAATGTCTGGGCTGAAATCTCGGTTCTGTCAAGCTTCACCCCCATGAGATATCTATAATAACAACCTCTCTCAGCCTCATCTATAGAATGCAGTAGTTCTTTCATAGAGTTGCATGAATTTGTAATTACATAATTCATGGAAATTACTTCGAACAATGGTTTATTCATAGTGATCTTTAACCTTTCTTGCTAAACATAGTACTTAAAATCTTGTAAAATATAGTCATTTCAATCTCTGAATAAGTAACAAATTTCATTCACATAAAACATATTCCCTATACTAGGGTCCATATTTTCTTGATCTTAACAAAAGAAACCAAATGTAATACAATCTGTATGTCTACTAAGAAAGAATTCAAAACAAGTACATAAGTAATGGTGGAGATATGATCTGATAGATACCGAAACACCTATAATAATGCAGTCAGTTCATAGACATTCAAAAACCCATTTCACCACCAGATACCACATTAGATATTCAGTCATTATTGTACGTATTAGTTGACCCGATACGTGAAGGCCAAATTTACATATATGAAAGAGAAATTTTAAAAGTAATAGGAAATGACATTCTCACCAACTTTACTGTGCCTGGGCTCCTGATGAGGCTCAACCATTAATTAATTCTGTGACCTGGGTGATGCAACCTTGCTGAGCCTCAGTTTTCTCATCGGCAAAATGGGAGAGTTGACTAGATAAATGCTAGAGCTTTTTACAGCCATAACGTTCTATCAGCCTATAAAATAAAAATAATGATCATAGACTAAAAGAAACCAAAGATGGAACAACAAACTAACACTAAAATCCATCATCACTCAGTAAAAAGCAGAAGAATATGATAGAATGCCTAATTTGTAACATTTTTATCTCTATTGATTGAGGTGCTAAAGATAATCTGTGGATCTAGACTCTCCTAATAGTGCTTATTTTTAAATGTTAAATCTTTCAAGTTTGTGACTTTTCTATGTCTACACCGATACACAGTTCAAATGTGAATATCATACAAAGTGAAGCCGGTTTATCAACTTTGACTACAATACAGACTAAAAGTAGTCAATTCTCCTTTTACAAACAGTGTAACTGATTTTACTTATTAAAACGGAGGGGAGGGGGAATCATGAACCTCTTCCAAAGGCTGAAATCCCTTCAGTAGTTTTACTTTGTACACGTATTTTTTACATTAACCAGTTTTGCCTTATATACATGTAAATGTTATTATAAAGAACTAAATTTGGAATTAGATTGTTAGACTGTGACCCACACAGTTTAACAAATTAATCAGGTCAGTTTGTGTATAACGTGCCAATAACCTCTACAAAAAGTTACAAAAGATTAAAAATGTTGCTATCAGTTGGTGTTGTCAGCATTGTGAGCTGTAATTTGCAAGAAATCAATGAATAAATATATGACTTGCCTCTCACAAATAATTAAATATCAAAGTGAGGATCCAATCGCATGTCTGCTCCCTGACCGAGAGAGAAAACCAGCAAAGAGAAAAGCACAGGACGCAAACTGGCAAGTGTCCTCTAGGGCAAAGGGATGTTATCATAGTGCCTAAGAGGAGGAAAGGGAATATTTTAAGTTAGATAAAAACAATCAAAAGATTTAGAAAGGAACATGTAAACACTCACCTTAATATAGTAAGAATTCATAAATAGAATGATACTAAAACATTTATATTGAAATAAAAGGTTACTTATATTTTATATCCATAAATTTGTGTCAATATTCTATATATAAAAACTATGCTCATCATAGCTATTTTATTATTTAATTTTAAGATTAATTTCTAAATCTGCCAACACATCAAATTTATTCAGTTATATAATATGTATAGACTATTTCATACTTTGAAAACACTTCAACTTATGCCAGATTTTTTTCTTTATGTAATACTACCAATGCAAGTTACAAGTTGCTGTTTGCTTCCTATGTGGCAAAGACCGTGCTCGTCCAAAACTGCAGAGGCTCTGAGATTTGACCCTACTTTAGGGTGACCAACCTATTTCAGTTTGACAACAACTCATTTCAGTTTGCCCAGGACTTTCTTGCTTTTAGCACTGAGAGGTCCACATTCTGGGAAACTTCTCAGATACGGGCAAGTTTGCCTGCTATCGTTTCATGGATGTTGGTAGAAGACACAAGACTCCTGCTTAGGGTTGAAGGAGTTCATTGCTCACAGCACTGAAGGGAGACATCTTTATTATACTGGGTAGTAAGCATGCTTACCCTTTGCTCCGGAAGCAGATATATTTCTACTTCCAAAGCTGTTCTCTTGAAAAGATAGTGCAGAATAAAAGGTAATCCTTGAAAAGACAGTGCAGAATAAAAGGTAATCAATGTCTGCCTCTGCTCGCAAGACATGCAGAGATTCAGGAGATCAAAGAACAACAGCACTAAGCATCTGAAGGATGGACTGACTCAATCCTCACAAAAGCATGGGATAGCTAGTACTATTATCATCCCCATTTTAAAGATGAGAAAACCAAGGTTCAGGAAGCTTAAGGAATCTGCCCAGGGTCACACAATTGGACAGCCAGGATTTGAACTTCAGTATCCTAATCTTAAACCACCACGCTAGTTAAAGATTTTAACCACCCACCACGGTGGTTAAAGCTCTTAACCGCCATGTTATGCTTCATACCACCTCTGGAATCTGGTATTATTCTTCCAGTTTTACACCAAAGGAAGCCAAAACAGAAAGATATTACTATCTTGACTTTGTAAATGGCTTAGAATCCTATATCCCAGATTATTTTAGCATCCTAATCTAATACCCTTTCTATCATAACTCATCTCTTTGCCATCTAAAAACATTTAGAGTCATAGTGACAGTCATAAGTGCTATTATCTACAAATAAAAAAATGTCCAGGCACAATGGCTCACACCTGTAATCCCAACACTTTGTGAGGCTGAGGTGGGAAGATTGCTTGAGGTCGGGAGTTCAAGGCCAGCCTGTGCAACATGGTGAGATCCTGTCTCTACAAAAAATACAAAAATACAAAAATTAGCTGGGTATGGTGGCGGCACTTGCCTGTTGTCTCAGCTACCCAGGAGGCTGAGTTGGGGGGATCAACTGAGCCCAGGAGTCATGGTTTGCGCCACTGCACTGCAGCCTGGGTGACAAAGTGAGATACTCTTTCAAAATAAAATAAAATTTAAAAATGTTAAAGCAGCAGTATCTGGAGTATAAATGTTGACATAGGGAAAGATTTAAGAGCTATACAATGTTAACAATTTATTTCATGCTTTGAAATTATTAAAAAATGTATTAATGGTGAAAAAAATTCTTTAAAAAATTAATTTAACTGGTTATATATAAAAGTTATGTAAATATTTTTAAATCCTTCAAAAATAAAATGTCTATTTACTCCAGCTTGAAGCATCTAAGGTCAAAGGTACAATTTTTAAAACGTGAATAAAAATAGTGATCCAAGAACTGAATACATTTAAGTGTTTTTTTTCTTCTGAGGACAAAGGTAAGAGAACTCTCTCAAGTTAAACTGTTACTTGCACTGCATTCCTTCAAGGCAACACATCAACTACAATTACACTAATTTGCATTAATTAGTTTACTTTATATAACTATTCTTGGATGGGACAAGTGAACTTTATCCTTTCTAAAAGAATAGTATTTATATGCATCAGAATAGTTGGACTAAATGTACTATTTTTGTGTGAAAAGTAAGCAATAAATTTTTGTACAAAAGTTATTCTGAGGACTATAAGCCCTTGAAGGCAAAGACTATGCCTACTCAGCTTTGTGGAGACAACCGTGTTTAACAATTCAGTAGGGAAAGGAACACCTTTTTAATGAATGGTGCTGGAACAAGGGGACACGTATTTGCAAGCATATAAACCTCAACCCCTACTTTACACAATACTCCAAAACTATTTTGAGATGGATAATAGCTATAAGCCTAAGAGCTAAGAGTACACAGCTAAAAATTGAGTATAAAGGCTAACACTATAAGAAAATATCATATCTGTGATTTTGAGGTAGGCAAATATGTTTTAGATGATACACAGAAAGCACTAACTGTAAAAGAAAAAAACTAATGAATCAAATGTCATCAAAATGTAAACCTTTTTTTACCAAAGACACCAGGAAAAAATGAATAGGCAAGTCAGCCTTGGAGAAAACATTCACAATGCATATAACAGACAAAAGACTTATATTCAATAAAGAAAAGACAAATAGACCTTAAAAATTAAGCAAAAGATAGTTCATAAAGGAAGATATACAGTGACCCATAAGCAAATGAAAATCTGGCCAACACCATTAATAATCAGGGAAATGGAAATTAAAAACACATTGTGATACCACTTCCTGACCCACCCACTCCCCAGAATAGCTGAAATGGAAAAGACCAACAACATTAAGTGTTGGTGAGGATATGGAGCAACCAGACTGTCATGCAGTACTAGTGGGAATGTATAATGTTATACAGCCTCTTTGGAAAATGGGCAGTTTCCTTAAAAGTTATACATATAGCCATTCTTTTTTTCCTTTTTTTTTTCCACCCAGGATGGACTGCAGTGATGTGATCTCAATTCACCGCAACATCCGCCTCCCAGGTTTCTCCTACCTCACCTGAGTGGCTGGGACTATAGGCACGCACCACCACACCTGGCTAATTTTTGTATTTTTTAGTAGAGGTGGGGTTTTGCCACATTGACCAGGCTGGTCTCAAACTCCTGACTTCAAGTGATCTGCCTGCCTTGGCCTCCCAAAGTGTTGGGATTACAGGTGTGAGCCATGGCACCCAGCCATAGAGCCATTCTATAATCCAGCAATTTTAATCCTAGGAATTTATCCAAGAGAAATGAAAACATGTGCCACAAAAAGCTTTGTACAAGAATGTTAATTGCAGCTTAATTAATTATGGCCCCAAACTCAAAACAGCCCATGTGTCCAACATCAGGAGAAAGGATGAACAATTGCTTCATTCATACAATTGAATACAATTTTGCAATAATGAACTACCAATACATGCGACAGCATGGATGATTTTCAAAAACATGATGCTGAGTGAAAGAAGCCTGGCACAAAGGTGCATCTTATATGATTCCATTTACATAACATTCTAGAGCAGGCACAATTAACCTATAGTGATGAAAATTCAAATAGGTGAGGCAAGATTGGAAAGAAACACAGAACTTTCTGGGGTAATGGAAATACTCTGTATCTTGATGATGGTGTAAGTTATGTAAGGGTATACATTTAACAGAATTAAACAAACTGTAGACTTACAATCCTGCATTTCACCTATACAAAGTATACCTTAATATTTCCATTAAAAACAAGGTTTTAAAAAGTAAAGAGTGATGTCTTTGGAGATTAACTGTAAATTTGAAACTTGACTCTGCCAGCTATAGAAAGAGGGTGAGGATTAGAGCGCCCAGCAAGGCATAAACCTTACCTATGCGGATTTGTTTCCTGAAACCAAAAAAAGGGTGGGGCACATCTACAGAGATTGATAAGTGTTTTTTGAACTAAATTAACACCATTTTAGAATAGTCTGGAAATACTAGGGCTGCCACTGTCCTTCAGGCAAACTCCATTTCAAATAGGAAAAGAGCCCATGTTTACAACTCAGCAAATTTGGGTACAAGTTAAACAACACCCCCCCAAAAAAAGCATTTTATGCTTTATCCTACCACAGGCCTTTTTCTCCAAGACAAACAGTGTCAGGACTTACAGAATATGCCTGTATAAATATTTACTTAATCTTCAGAAAGAAGCCATGGAAATTTACCTGCATTGCAGAACAAAACCTGGTTTTATAGTTAATTCCAATGTTTATTTGCAAGGTAAAAGTTTAAGTTTTCATGGATACAATAAAGGACAATTTTACTAAGTTGATGTTTTTACTCCTGTAGAAGAGAAAGAGTAATTGAAAAGCCTCACCTTACGTAGGGAGACCCCCTGAAACTATTGCTACAGAATAAAAGATGAAATGCTCCTGATTATTATAAATACAAAATTGCATGCAGGATTGTGTAAAGACAATGCCAGGTTGGACTGCCAGAATGATCCAACAGCGTGTGATGTGCTTCCCCCTGCAGAGAGCCTATGAATGGATGGCAGTCAGGGAGGTTTCACATCACCAAGATTCCTATCTCAGAAAAGCAGATGTTCATAGCTCTGGGAATGGAATGTGACCCTGGTGGAGAGCCTATAAACGGACGCATGGCGGGGGGGGCGCCTGTCCATATGGATAAGATAGGGCTATAAACACCCTCATCTTGCCACAGCTCTTCTAGGCCTCTTTAGGGTGAAGGCATACTCCCTTCTGAGAATTTCTGGTTTAACTGGTTGTCTACCTTCACATCCTGTTTCTATGGATTGTTTGTAACCAGCTTTTGCTGCAACTGTTACTGCTGATTAATATCTTGCTAATCATAGGTTATGGAAAGACTGTGTTTCTGTTTTAAGGCTCTGTTAGAAATTACTGATGCACACGCTATATTGTAAATTCTTATCTCTGTATACTGTATTTCTGCATACAGATGTTATGTTAAAGAATTACTTCATCCCCATGTGACCATCTCATCTCATAATCAAATGACCCTAAATCCCTCACTAACCTAACCCCACCGTCACTAAACTTAATAATAAATGCTGGTATATCCAGTGCATTGGTGGTACCGTGGGACCAGAAGGCAGTGACCCCCCTGGACCCAGCTTTCACTATCTTGTGTGTGTCTATTACTTTTTGACCTGCCGATCCACCTGGGAACAAAGAAA
Organism: Symphalangus syndactylus; assembly: GCF_028878055.3. NCBI lineage: Eukaryota > Metazoa > Chordata > Mammalia > Primates > Hylobatidae > Symphalangus > Symphalangus syndactylus. The sequence continues at coordinate 64,197,984 of NC_072426.2, forward strand.
GAGCCCCGTTGCATTGTGGGCTGCTGGCCAGATCCTGCAATATCTGGCGCCCATCTTTTGGAAAATTAGCTTATGTGCATGTCACAGTTGACACCTTTTCCAATTTCATCTGGGCTACCTGTCAAACCGGAGAAGCCACTTCTCATGTTAAAAAACATATGTTTTCATGTTTTGTGGTTATGGGAATTCCTAGTGAGCTCAAAACAGACAATGGCCCAGCCTATTGCAGTAAAGCTTTTAAAAATTTTCTTGATCAGTGGCATATTAAACATATTACTGGTATTCCTTATAACCCACAAGGCCAAGCTATTGTAGAAAGAAGTAAAAGAACTTTAAAATTACAATTACTTAAACAAAAAGAGGGGGATAAGGAGTTGTCTACCCCTCACATACAACTAAACTTGGCATTGCTCACGTTAAATGTTCTTAATATTCCTAAATCTAGTTCTGTTACTGCTGCCAAAAAACATTTCTTTGGTAACCATCCCATGGTAAACCAAGGAAGGGAAGTATGGTGGAAAGATGTTCAATCTAATATATGGTCAAAAGTGTCTATTTTAATGTGGGGAAGAGGCTACACTTGTGTTTCCCCAGGTGAGCATCATTCTCCTGTTTAGATTACTGCTAGACACCTGAAATTGTGTCCTGAAGATGCATGCAATGAGACAGAGAAATTTGCTGAAAAAACGCCACAGCACGAAACAACTAACACATCCAATTGTCAAAAAGAAGAAAATGACCACGCTAACTCCTTTACAACAGACAATCCAGTCAGCCATCCTGAACAACTTGTCTACAGCAATCCAGGTCCGGCTCAACCTCTGCCTCCTCCTGATGACACTGCTCCTTCTACCCTCTGTCACTCCACAGACTGTTAAAAACTATACATATTGGGCCTATATTCCTTTTCCTCCTCTTATTCGAGCCATGACGTGGATGGACACTCCCATTGACGTCTATGTTAATGATAGTATTTGGATGCCTGGTTCTGTAGATGATTGTTGTCCTGCCCAACCTTCAGAAGAAGGGACCCCTTTCAATATCACTTTAGGTTTTAGGTATCCACCTTTGTGCCTGGGACCCACTGATGGATGCTTCTCATTAGATATTCAAACTAAGGAGGTCACATTACCATCTGGTTACTCTGTCCCTCCTTTAGGACACTTGGTATCAGGGCTCTCATTAAAACCTCTAAGATCAAAATAGGAATCGCTGATTATATTCACACATCCCAATATAAGCCTTTAGGACCTGCGTGTCCTCTCAACTTGTCTTCAAATGCTGACAAATTAATATGGAAGGATTGTGTTAGTTCAGAGGGAACTGTGTTATTTAATTCTTCTCACTACACCATTGTTGATTGGGCTCCCAAAGGTCACATTACTAATGATTGCTCTCAGGGTCACAGAGATTGTCAACATTTTCTCTATGATATTACTTATCAAAAAAGTAATGACAACCCTCCCCTATTATATCATAGATTTAACTCCTTTTTTCCTTTTAAGTGGAAAGGGGCAGGGATTGCCCCTCCAAAGCCAAAGCTCATTGCTCCCCACTTAGGACCTGAACATTCAGAATTATGGAGATTAACCATAGCTATGACTGGTATGAGAGTTTGGGCTGGAGAAAGTGTTATAAGTAAATCCACCTTGTCACCCTGAAAACTAAGACAATGGATTGATGTACACTACTATTTCCACACAGCCAAAAATATCACTATGGCAATCATCAAAAGGTCAATTCAAAGATGGGACAGTAAAGATTATGAGGACTTATACCCCCACCGTTGCTAATGTCCCCCCACCACCTCTCATACAACCTATTCCCCCCACCCCACATTCACAAAAAAGAGTACCATCCCAAAATATATACACTATCTATATGGAGTCCAACAAAACTATACTACTTAAAAGTTGTGTTAAACCACCATATATGTTATTAGTAGGAAAGATGCACATTAGTTCAAAAACCAACATAATTATCTGTGTTAATTGTTACTTGTATACTTGTACTGACTCATCCTTTAATCAATATCATAGTATTTTAACAGTCAGAGCCAGAGAAGGTATTTGGCTCCCTGTAGCCTTACATAGGCCTTGGGAATCTTCCGCTTCTATCCGTGTTATTAATAATATTCTACAGAAAATTCTTAAAAGGAGTAAATGATTTATTTTTACATTAATTGCAGTAACAATGGGCTTGATTGCTGTTACGGCAACTGCTGCTACTGCTGGAGTTGCATTACATAAATCTATTTAAACTGCTCATTTTGTGGATAAATGGCAAAAAAATTCCACTCGTATGTGGAATTCTCAGTCAGGTATTGATCAAAAATTGGCCAATCAAATTAATGATCTAAGACAAACTATTATATGCATAGGAGATAGAATTATAAGTTTAGAACATAGATTACAAATGCAACGTGATTGGAATATTTCTGATTTTTTTATAACTCCGTTACAATATAATGAGTCTGTTCACAGTTGGGAATCAGTAAAACGCCATTTACAAGGAAGTGAAGATAATTTAAGTTTAGACATAAGCAAGCTAAAAGAACAGATTTTTGAGGCCTCTCAAGCACACTTAACTTCTTTACCCAGTGCTGAAGTTTTAGACAGTATCTCTGAGGGGTTATCTAATCTCAATCCCATTCAATGGGTAACATCTTTGGGAGGATCCACTATTGTTAATTTTGTTCTGTGTATAATTTGTGCTATTGGTTTATTGTTCATGTGTAAAATTGGAAAAAATATTCTTCAATCCAATCATGATCAGCACCAAGCTATGATTGCTATGGTTCATTTAAATCAGAGAAAATGGGGAGATGTAGGGAAAGCACCTGAAACTATTGCTATGGAATAAAAGATGAAATGCTCCTGATTATTGTAAATACAAAATTGCATGCAGGATTGTGTAAAGACAATGCCAGGTTGGACTGCCAGAACGAGCCAACAGCACGTGATGTGCTTCCCCCTGCAGAGACCCTATGAATGGATGGCAGTCAGGGAGGTTTCACATCACCAAGATTCCTATCTCAGAAAAGCAGATGTTCATAGCTCTGGGAATGGAATGCGACCCTGGTGGAGAGCCTATAAATGGATGCATGAGGGGCACCTGTCCATATGGATAAGATAGGGCTATAAACACCCTCATCTTGCCACAGCTCTTCTAGGCCTCTTTAAGGTGAAGGCATACTCCCTTCTGAGAATTTCTGGTCTAACCAGTTGTCTACCTTCACATCCTATTTCTATGGATTGTTTGTAACCAGCTTTTGCTGCAACTGTTACTGCTGATTAATATCTTGCTAATTATAGGTTATGGAAAGACTGTGTTTCTGTTTTAAGGCTCTGTTAGAAATTACTGATGCACACACTATATTGTAAATTCTTATCTCTGTATACTGTATTTCTGCATACAGATGTTATGTTAAAGAATTACTTCATCCCCATGTGACCATCTCATCTCATAATCAAATGACCCTAAATCCCTCACTAACCTACCCCCGCCCTCACTAAACTTAATAATAAATGCTGGTATATCCAGTGCATTGGTGGCACCGCGGGACCAGAAGGCGGTGACCCCCCTGGACCCAGCTTTCACTATCTTGTGTGTGTCTATTATTTTTTGACCTGCCGATCTGCCTGGGAACAAAGAAAGAGCCCCATTGCATTGCGGGCTGCTGGCCAGATCCCGCAATAATCTTAATTTTTTTATTACATAAACATATGGATGTAAAGTGATCAACAAAGTAATGCATATATGAAGAAAGGAACTCTGTTATTATATACTTCACATTACAAAGAAGGGGAGAAGGGCCTGGGTTCTGGAGCTGGATGGCCTGTCCTCAAAGCCCAGCTCCACCACTATGTGGTGAGTGAATTTGGGCAAGTGTCTTAACTTGTATCTCATTTTTTCATCTATAAAATGGGGATGAAGTGGTATTTACTACAGGGTTGATGTGAGACTAGAAGTTATATAGGTCGAGTATAAGAACCCGGCCTGGCATTGAGTAACTCCACCAAAATTAACTATTAGTATTATTATTAAAAATAGAACCTCTATCTGCTAACAATAATCAACACAGAGTAATAAAAATTAAATAAAAGCAGACTGTATCCCACTATAACAGCACAGAAGCAAATTCTACAGGACACCTGGAAAGATATAAATGCTATACTTAAACACTAAGTTCTAGAAAATCTGGGACTGGTTCTTATCACTATATTCAGTGATGCAACTAAAAGGCTCAAATATTGTTGGAATAACAAAAAGGCCAAACAAAGAAGTCTTTATAGGACACTCCCATCCCAGTCACAGTTTCTATAGTTAATTGTTGATCTAAAAGCATAATCTCAGAGACTGTAGACTTCGTATTCTAAAGGACTGCTACATGAAATATTTCATTTCTTCTCATTACAGTCCTGTGAACAAAATGGAGCAAACCCTGCCATCACCATTTTCCAAATGAAAAAACTGAGTTTTCTGTGCCTGATTTATCCACATCAATAAGTCCTCTCTTCTTCTCCTTTTGGGAACATATCAAACATGGCTTTTCTAAGGTCAGCTGCCATTCAACATGCTTCAAACTATCCTCTGTTATTTATTATCATGACTGTTTTTATCTTTATAAAAGTAATACATGATCATTGCAGAACATTTTGGATATATAGAAAAATGAAAACATGTCCCACTACCCAAAGAAAATAGCTAAACAGCTAGTGAATTTTTTTCAGTCTTTGTCTTTGCACATTTTTAAATAGTTATGGTAACACTTTTTATACAGTTACATAGCCTTGAATTAAAATTTAATGTTATACAAAAGTATTTTCAAGTTACTGCTTTTAAAAAATCTGGGCCCTAAAATGCAGTTAAAATTATTTGGGTAACTTCCCATGGACAGTAAAGTTTCATAACCCTTTCCCTTTGATCCCTAAATTCCCATCCAGATTTAACTCCCAAGGGAAAAATATGAATGTTCAATAATTGCTTCTTCATAGTAATGTTAGTAACTGATCATTAAAAAGTTGTTAATTGCAATTTCGTAATTGAATTTTATTTTCTACTATATTATTCCATTGGGTAATTCTATTAGAACCAAGAATTACTTGCCAGGAAACTTAGAAAAATAGATAGGGAAATAAAATCTTCTAGCTATTAATCTTACTCATAAGATTCAGATTGGTGGCTAAAATAAAGTAAATAAATACCACAGTGTAGGTTTACATGTGCCTATCAGTGTATATAATAACTCCACAAATAATCTGTTAAGTTAAACTAATATGATTTTATTCTCTAACTCATTCTACAATAGTACTTTTATTGTCTAACAGAAAATGATTAAAGGACTAGATGAACAGTTGGGAAAAACATGAACTAGCTATATAAGAAGAGATTATATGAGTTTTCCTCCTCCTACTTGGTTCTTATTAGTCATATTTTTAGTCTCATAAACACGAAATACATTGACATTTCAACAAAAGCAATGCTAAAGCCATGTGAGTGCTGTTACAGCACTTCCTTTTTTACAAATATATCTTTTACTTGTGCTTTATTTCAGCAAATATTTGATCATGTGATACTGGTCAGGAAGGATGTGTGGCACAAAGTTAGCATCTATGTTGTCTTGCACTCTAAAAGGCTTGTAAGTCATTTCACTGGCCAAATGCCCAGAAGTTCTTTCACCTTCCTGAGAAATATAACCTCTGCTGCAGCTATGATGAAAATAACTTGGGAATGGACAACACAGACTTATTGGGTGAAAAATGGAACAAAATTTTAGACATCAAACTGATTGATCAAAGCTTCAGGCTTGTGTCTCATACAAAAGATTACAATGCTTCACTGCCTACAGATACCCCTGAAAAGGGTCCAGTTCACTAATTTCAATCAGGCAATCACATGTTCTAGGCATTCACCATGTACAGAGCTCCATGCAAAACTCACTCGCTTTCTCTTTCTCTCGCTAGATAGATAGATAGATAGATAGATAGATAGATAGATACACACACGTGTGTGTGTGTGTGTGTATGAAGAGGAAGAGAGGAACTTACTGGTAGAAGGAGATTACATTTAAAGAACCGCAGAGAAGGTGGCTGGCAAGACGGCCAAATAGGAGCAGCTCCAGTCTGCAGCTCCCAGTGAGATCAACACAGAAGGCAGGTGATTTCCACATTTCCAACTGAGGTACCTGGCTCATCTCATTGGGGCTGGTTAGACAGTGGGTGCAGCCCACAGAAGGTGAGCCAAAGGAGGGTGGGGTGTTGCCTCACCCAGGAAGTGCAAGGGGTCGGGGAACTCCCTCCCCTAGCCAAGGGAAACCATGAGGAATTGTGCCATGAGGGACGGAGCACTCTAGCCCAGATACTACACTTTTCCCATGGTCTTTGCAACCCAAAGACCAGGAGATTCCCTCACATGCCTACACCACCCATGCCATAGTTTTCAAGCACAAAACTGGGTGGCTGTTTGGGCAGACACTGAGCTAGCTGCAGGAGTTTTTTTTCATACCCCAGTGGCGCCTGGAATGCCAGTGAGACAGAACTGTTCACTTCCTTGGAAAGGAACTGAAGCCAGGGACCCAAGTGTTCTAGCTCAGCAGATCCCACCCCCACAGAGCCCAGCAAGCTAAGATCCACTGGCTTGAAATTCTCGCTGCCAGCACAGCAGTCTGAAGTCAACCTGGAATGCTCCAGCTTGGTGGGAAGAGAGGCATCCACCATTACAGAGGCTTGAGTAGGTGGTTTTCTCCTCACAGTGTAAACAAAGCCACCGGGAAGTTCAAACTGGGCGGAGCCCACTGCAGCTGGGCAAAGCCACTGGAGTCAGACTGCCTCTCTAGATTCCTCCTCTCTGGGTGGGACATCTCTGAAAGAAAGGCAACAGCCCCAGTCAGGGGCTTATACATAAAATTCCCATCTCCCTGGGACACAGCACTTGGGGGAAGGGGTGGCTGTGGGCTCAGCTTCAGCAGACTTAAACATTCCTGCCTGCCGGCTCTGAAGAGAGCAGCAGATCTCTCAGCACAGCACTCAAGCTCTGCTAAAGAACAGACTGCCTTCTCAAGTGGGTCCCTGACCCCCATGCCTCCTGACTGGGAGACACCTCCCAGCAGGGGTCAACAGACAAATCATACAGGAGAGCTCTGGCTGGCATCTGGTGGGTGCCCCTCTGGGATGAAGCTTCCAGAGGAAGGAACAGGCAGCAATCTTTGCTGTTCTGCAGCCTGTGCTGGTGATACCCAGGCAAATAGGGTCTAGAGTGGACCTCCAGCAAATTCCAGCAGAGCCGCAGCAGAGGAGCCCGACTGTTAGAAGGAAAACTAACAAACAGAAAGGAATAGCATCAACAACAACAAAAAGGATGTTCACACAAAAACCCCATTCAAAGGTCACCAGCATCAAAGACCAAAAGTCAATAAATCCATGAAGATGAGAAAAAAACAGCACAAAAAGGCTGAAAATTCCAAAACCCAGAATGCATCTTCTCCTCCAAAGGATCACAACTCCTCACCAGCAAGGGAACAAAACTGGATGGAAAATGAGTTTGACAAATTGACAGAAGTAGGCTTCAGAAGATGGGTAATAACAAACTCCTCTGAGCTAAAGGAGCATGTCCTAACCCAATGCAAGGAAGCTAAGAATCTTGAAAAAAGGTTAAAGGAATTGCTAACTAGAATAATCAGTTTAGAGAAGAATATAAATGGCTTGATGGAGCTGAAAAACACAGCACGAGAACTTCGTGAAGCATACACAAGTATCAATAGCCAAATCCATCAAGTGGAAGAAAGGATATCAGAGATTGAAGATCAATTTAATGAAATAAAGCATGAAGACAAGATTAGAGAAGAAAGAATGAAAAGGAATGAACAAAGCCTTCAAGAAATATGGCACTATGTGAAAAGACCAAACCTACATTTTATTGGTGTACCTGAAATTGATGAGGAGAATGGAACCTAGTTGGAAAACACTCTGCAGGATATTATCCAGGAGAATATCCCCAACCTAGCAAGACAGACCAAGATTCAAATTCAGGAAATACAAAGAACACCTGTTGCTTAAGAAGAGCAACCCCAAGAAACATAATCGTCAGATTCACCAAGGTTGAAATGAAGGAAAAAATGTTAAGGGCAGCCAGAGAGAAAGGTCAGGTTACCCACAAAGGGAAGCCCATCAGACTAACAGCAGATCTCTCTGAAGAAACCCTACAAGCCAGAAGAGAGTGGGGGCCAATATTCAACATTCTTAAAGAAAAGAATTTTGAACCCAGAATTTCATATCCAGCCAAACTAAGTTTCATAAGCAAAGGAGAAATAAAATCCTTTACAGACAAGCAAATGCTGAGAGATTTTGTCACCACCAGGCCTGCCCTAAAAGAGCTCCTGAAGGAAGCACTAAATATGGAAAGGAAAATCCAGTACCAGCCACTGCAAAAACATACCAATTTGTAAAGATCATCAACACCATGAAGAAACTGCATCAACTAACAGGCAAAATAACCAGCTAGCATCATAATGATAGGATCAAATTCACACATAACAATATTAACCTTAAATGTAAATGGGCTAAATGCCCCAATTAAAAGACACAGACTGGCAAACTGGATAAAGAATCAAGACCTATTTGTGTGCTGTATTCAGGATACCCATCTCATGTGCAAAGACACACATAGGCTCAAAAATAAAGGGATGGAGGAATATTTATCAAGCAAATGGAAAGCAAAAAAAAAAAAAAAAAAAAAACCAGGGGCTGCAATCCTAGTCTCTGATAAAATAGACTTTAAACCAACAAAGATCAAAAGAGACAAAGAAGCCCATTACATAATGGTAAAGGGACCAACGCAACAAGAAGAGCTAACTATCCTAAATATATATACACCCAATACAGGAGCACCCAGATTCATAAAGCAAGTTCTTAGAGACTTACAAAGAGACAATAATAGTGGGAGACTCTAACACCCCACTGACACCCCACTGTCAATATTAGACAGATCAACAAGACAGAAAATTAACAAGGATATTCAGGACTTGAACTCAGCTCTGAACCAAGCAGACCTAATAGACATCTACAGAACTCTTCACCCCAAATCAACGGAATACACATCCTTCTCAGCACCACATCGCACTTATTCTAAAATTGACAACATAACTGGAAGTAAAAACACTCCTCAGCAAATGCAAAAGAATGGAAATCATAACAAACAGTCTCTCAGACCACAGTGCAATCAAATTAGAACTCAGGATTGGCCCGGCATGGTGGGTCACACCTGTAATCCCAGCACTTTGGGAGGCCGAGGCAGGAGGATCACAAGATCAGGAGTTCAAGACCAGCCTGGCCAATAAAGTGAAACCCCATCTGTACTAAAAATACAAAAAATGTGCCAGGTGTGGTGGTGGGCACCTGTAATCCCAGCTACTCGGGAGCCTGAGGCAGGAGAACTGCTTGAACCTGGGAGGTGAAAGTTGCAGTGAGCCGAGATAGTGCCATTACACTCCAGCCCGGGTGACAGTGCGAGACTCTGTCTCAAAAACAAAAAAGATCTAAGGTTTACAAAACTCACTCAAAACTGCACAACTACATGGAAACTGAACAACCTGCTCCTGAATGACCAATGGGTAAATAACGAAATTAAGGCAGAAATAAAAAAGTTCTTTGAAACCAATGAGAACAAAGACACAATGTACCAGAATCTCTGGGACACAGCAAAAGCAGTGTTTAGAGGGAAATTTATAGCACAAAATGCCCATAGGAGAAAGTGAGAAAGATCTAAAATTGACACCATAAAATCACAATTAAAAGAACTAGTGAAGCAAAAGCAAACAAATTCAAAAGCTAGCAGAAGACAAGAAATAACCAAGATCAGGGTAGAACTGAAGGAGATAGAGACATGAAAAACCCTTCAAAAAAAATCAGTGAATCCAGGAGGTTTTTTTTTTTTTTAAGATTAACAAAATAGACTGCTAGCAAGACTAATAAACAAGAAAAGAGAGAAGACTCAAATAGACTCAATAAAAAATGATAAAGGGATATAACCACTGACCCCGAAGAAATACAAACTACCATCAGAGAATACTATAAACACCTCTACGCAAATAAACTAGAAAATCTAGAAGAAATGGATAAATTCCTGGACACATACACCCTCCCAATACTAAACCAGGAAGAAGTTGAATCCCTGAATAGACAAATAACAAGTTCTGAAATTGAGGCAGTAATTAAATAGCCTACCAACCAAAAACAGCCCAGGACCAGATGGATTCACAGCTGAATTCTACCAGAGGTACCAGAGGTACAAAGAAAAAAAGAAAAAGAGGAACTCATTTTATGAGGCCAGCATCATCCTGCTACCAAAACCTGGCAGAGACACAACAAAAAAAGAAAATTTCAGGCCAATATCCCTGATGAACATTGACATGAAAATCCTCAATAAAATACTGGCAAACTGAATCCGGCAGCACATCAAAAAGCTTATCCACCACAATCAAGTCAGCTTCATCCCTGGGATGCAATGCTGGTTCAACATAACGCAAATCAATAAATGTAATCCATCACATAAACAGAACCAGTGACAAAAAACACATGATTATCTCAATAGTTGCAGAAAAGGCCTTCGATAAAATTCAACATCCTTTCATGCTAAAAACTCTCAATAAACTAGGTATTGATGGAATGTATCTCAAAATGATAAGCACTATTTATGACAAACCCACAGCCAACATCATACTGAATGGGCAAAAGCTGGAAGCCCTCTGAAAACCAGCACAAGATAAGGATGCCCTCTCTCACCACTCCTATTCAACACAGCATTGGAAGCTCTGGCCAGGGCAATCAGGCATAAGAAATAAAGGGTATTCAAATAGGAGGAGAGGAAGTCAAATGGTCTCTGTTTGCAGATGACGTGATTGTATATTTAGAAAACCCCATCATCTTAGCCAAAGCTGAAAAGCAACTTCAGCAAAGTCTCAGGATACAAAATCAATGTGCTAAAATCACAAGCATTTCTATACACCAATAATAGACAAACAGAGCCAAATCATGAGTGAATTCCCATTCGCAATTGGTAAAAAGAGAATAAAATACCTAGGCATACAATTAACAAAGGATGTGAAGGATCTCTTCAAGGAGAACTACAAACCACTGCTCAAGGAAATAAAAGAAGATACAAACAAATGGAAAAACATCCCATGCTCATGGATAGGAAGAATCAATATTGTGAAAATGGCCATACTGCCCAAAGTAATTTACAGATTCAATGCTATTCCCATCAAGTTACCATTGACTTTCTTCAAAGAATTAGGAAAAACTACCACTTTAAATTTCATTTGGGACCAAAAAAGAGCCCATATAGCCAAGACAGTCCTAAGCAAAAAGATCAAAGCTGGAGGCATCACGCTACCTGACTTCAAAATATACTACAAGGCTACAGTAACCAAAACAGCACAGTACTGGTACCAAAACAGATACATAGACCAATGGAACAGAACAGAGGTCTCAGAAATAACACCACACATTTACAACCATCTGATCTTTGACAAACCTGACAAAAACAAGCAATGGGGAAAGGATTCTCTATTTAATAAATGGGGTTGGGAAAATTGGCTAGCCATATACAGAAAACTGAAACTGGACCCTTTCCTTACACCTTATACAAAAATTAACTCAAGATGGATTAAAGACTTAAATGTAAGACCTAAAACCATAAAAACCCTAGAAGAAAACCTAGGCAATACCATTCAGGACATAGGCATGGGTAAAGACTTCATGACTAAAACACCAAAAAGCAATGGCAACAAAAGCCAAAATTGACAAATGGGATCTAATTAAACTAAAGAGCTTCTGCACAGCAAAAGAAACTATCATCAAAGTGATGAACAGACAACCTACAGAACGGGAGAAAATGTTTGCAATCTATCCATCTGACAAAGGGCTAATATCCAGAATCTACAAGGAACTTAAACAAATTTACAAGAAAAAAAAACAAACAACTCCATCAAAAAGTGGGCAGAGGATATGAACAGACACTTCTCAAAAGAAGACATTTATGCAACCAACAAACATATGAAAAAAAGCTCATCATCACTGGTTATTAGAGAAATGCAAATCAAAACCACAATGAGATATCATCTCACACCAGTTAGAATGGTGATCATTAAAAAGTCAGGAAACAACAGATGCTGGAGAGGATGTGGAGAAATAGGAACGCTTTTACACTGTTGGTAGGAGTATAAATTAGTTCAATCATTGTGGAAGACAGTGTGGCAATTCCTCAAGGACCTAGAACCAGAAATACCATTTGACCCAGCAATCCCATTACTGGGTATATACCCAAAGGATTATAAATCATTCTAGTATAAAGACACATGCACACGTATGTTTATTGCAGCACTATTCACAATAGCAAAGACTTCAAACCAAATGCCCATCAGTGACAGACTGGATAAAGAAAATGTGCCACATATACACCATGGAATACTATGCAGCCGTAAAAAAGGATGAGTTCATGTCCTTTGCAGGGATATGGACGAAAGTGGAAACCATCATTCTCAGCAAACTAACACAGAAACAGAAAACCAAACACTGCATGTTCTCACTCATAAGTGGGAGTTGAACAATCAGAACACAGGGACACAGGGAGGGGAACATCACACACCAGGGCCTGTTGTGGGGTAGGGGTCTAGGGGAGGGATAGCATTAGGAGAAATACCTAATGTAAATGACAAGTTGATGGGTGCAGCAAGCCACCACGGCATGTTTATACCTATGTAACAAACCTACACGTTCTGCACATAAAGTATAATAATAATAATAAAAAGAACCAGAGAAATACACATAGAACCTAAACAAGACCAAGTTCAAAATTCCAAAACTAGTCACAGCTAAACTAAGAGAACAAATCAGTTAGCAGACCCTTCAGGGGCCAGTAAAATAACTGGTGTTTCCACCATTTCTTTTTAGATTAAGGAAATTTAGAAGCTATTCTTCCTAACTAATGAAGCCACTGCTATCGCATAAAGATGCCAGTGCCCCTCTCCTGCTCCTGAAGAACCTAATGAAGAGTTGAAAAGCAAACTGAGCAGAACTTTGTACCAGAGTATGGAGCAATGCTGTGCTCACAAGAGTCTATGCAGGTTGGTGGATTCTGTCTCTCAGCTGGAGGCTCTAAGAGAAATGGTCCTCTCTCCATTTATGACCAAGTTCTCCTCCACTTTTCCACACATGTATGTATACACATGTGTGCACACACACACAGCCCTTATACCTTACACAGGAGAAAGAGGTAACTTGACCTAGGTTAACTAATAAGGTACTATTCCACTAAAAGTGCAATTACAGAGTAAAAAGTCAAATCCAATAAATTTTAAAAGACTGGACAACAAAAGCTATGCATAGCAAAGTATCTATAGATGAAAAGCCCAGAGGCTTGCGAGCTTACCAAGAATAATCCTGCTTGGGGAAAGGTCCAGGACTCCAGAAGGTGTTGTAACTAAATGAGACCAGCTCTCCAGGAAATCTGGTGGCAATGTGGTGAGTCTGTTGCTTGATAAATCCAAGTAGGCAAGGTTCTTCAGATACCTGAGCGCCTCATTTGGCACACTGGTTAGTTTGTTATTGTGCAAGTCCAGGGTCCTCAAAAGGGGCATGTCCAGCAGAGATGCCCAAGGGAAAGCAGCCAGAGAATTCCCATCCAAGCGCAACTCATGCAGTTGCTTCAGGTTGTAAAAGCTGCTGACGTCAATGCTGGCCACAGAATTGTAAGTCACCCAGAGATACTGGAGCTCCACCAGGTAATAGAAGGCCTCCGCGGAGATTCTGCGGATGACAGTCTTCTCTATGCGAAGCTTCACAGTGTCCACGGGGAGGTTCGCAGGCAGCTCGTTCATATCCATGTCATTACATAGCACCAACCTAGTGTCACAACATGAGCAATGTGAGGAAACTCACTTTCCAATACCCATTTGAAAAAAATACTTCTCATTTGAAAAATGTATCAATTTTCAGCCGGGCAGTGGCTCATGCCTGTAATCGCAGCACTTTGGGAGGCCAAGGAGGGCCTTGGTTCAAATCTAACCAAGGTCTAAGGTCGGCCACCTCCTCTGTGGCCATGGAAAACCACTTCACCAGTGTCTCAACCTCATTTTCCCATATGGCATTGTTATGGATGATTAATTACAATGGATGTAAAACTCTACAACTTCCTGGCACAAAATATGTACTCAGTAGGTATTTGCTGCTACTGTCAACAACCTCGGTTTTACATGGAAAGTAACTGAGGCCCACCAACATTCAGTAACTTCCCAAGGTCACCCAGCTAGTGGGTTTCACAGCCACCTTTCAAAACCACTTCTGTCCAACTTAAAGTGCACCTCTTTAGGAAATGGCCCATTTTAAAAGAACCCCCTGTTAAAATAATAAATCAATCCTTGTTCAGAGAACAATTTATTTAGGTGAAAAAAAAAGTGTTCACAGTACATGTTTAAAGTTGAGCTCTGTTTTAATAACATTACTTGCACATTGCTTTCTGCCTGAGGAATAAACCAGAAACTAGGAGTTGACCTTGAGCAAGTCACATTTTGATCTTGTTTGTTGGCACATATAAAACAGGCATAGAAAAACAACACTGTCCCAGCTGGGCAATGTGGCTCATGGCTGTAATCCCAGCACTTTGGGAGGTCAAGGTGGGCAGATCACCTGAGGTCAGAAGTTTGAGACCAACCTGGTCAACATGGGAAACCCCGACTCCACTAAAAATACAAAAATTAGCCAGGTGTGGTGGTAGGTGCCTGTAATCCCAGCTACTCAGGAGGCGGAGGTGGGAGAATCACTTGAACCTGGGAAGCAGAGGTTGCAGTCAGCCAAGATCATGCCATTGCACTCCAGCCTGGGTGACAGAGTGAGACTCCATCTCAAAATAGAAAAAAAAAAAAAAAAGAAAGAAAGAAAAACAACACTGTTCCATGTGTAAATTTAAAGTATGAGGAATCTGAGAATTTAGATTCATTTTAGCCTGGAAAAAGACTTATGTCCTATGAGATACTCATCTGAATTACGAAAAATAAACAACAAGAAGTTTTGCAAAGCATCATCTAAATTATAGCACACTATAAATTTAGTAAATAATTACAATAAAATAACCCTTTAGTGAAACACATGACATTAAATCAGTGGATTTGAAAAACCAGCTCATAATGTATACACACGTAAGCAGCATAAAGCTGCAATGTAGTGGTAGTGTTATGCCCTTTCTATAACTTCAGGAGAAGACCTCATGGAATCTTTGAAATCCTGTAGGGGTATCTCTTACTTTTCATCTCTATTTTGTATCACAGATTTCAGAACTACTTTATACCAGAATGGTAGCAGTTTCTACTCATTAAGAAAGTATTGGCCGGGTGTGGTGGCTCACGCCTATAATACCAGCACTTTGGAAGGCCGAGGTGGGTGGATTACCTGAGGTCAGGAGTTCGAGACCACCCTGGCCAACATGGTGAAACCCCGTCTCTACTAAAAATACAAAAACTAGCCGGGCATGGTGGCACACGCCTGTAATCCCAGCTCCTTGGGAGGCTGAGGCAGAATTGCTTGAGCCCAGGAGATGGAGGTTGCAGTGAGCCGAGATTGTGCCACTGCACTCCAGCCTGGCTGACAAAGCGAGACTCTGTCTCAAAAAAATAAATAAATAAAATAAGTATCTCAGCATGCTATCATAGAAGAAAGCCTAGTTTGTACGCTAAAAGATCTAGCATCTTTATGAACTTAGTTACTATATCAACACAATTATATGATCCAGGACAAGTAATTTGGTCTCCATACAGTTTAGTTTCTTCACTTATAAACTGACAAGGGGTTGAACTAGATTATTTCTTGCTAGGCCTAATATTCTATAATTTTTATAAAATCCATCAATAATGGGGTCACCACAAAGAAGGAAACATTTCTGTGATAGTTTCTCAAAAGTACCCTGGCCTGATCCTTCACTGCTGCACGTCCCTGGACAAGTAGGCCTTTAACTTGCTACATTCTCTTCATTGTCTTTAACCACCCAGTGAATATCTCAAAAAATACCAAGAATTGGTTAACTAAAGTTTATACAATAACAAGATAAGCTTTTCACAAATACGTCTTAGTTATTATTATTTATTTGTTTAAAGTTATAAGACATAAATTGGGCAACTCTTTTAACAAATTATTTTATCTGAGACACCGTTTACTTCAACCAAGTCACAAATAACCTGATTTTCTTATTAAATACCCTCTCAAAAAAAAATTCAAGTTCCACTGTGTTTAGCTAGCAAGAGTTCTGTTTTGCATTTAACATATCTAAAAGGCCTCATGCACATTACAAGTAAATAACTCTTCTCACTACACAAGTAGATGCTAAAGCAACCTAGAGATTGAATAACTTCTGTGAGATCCTACAGTGTCTGCAACAGACAGTATCTTTTTCAATCTTCTTTATTTTGTAAATTCCATCAGCTTAAAATGAAAAATTCCAACTATTAACCTCTCTAACTTCACTCTTGAGATCTTTCTTTCTGCCATTCAATTGGCATGAATAATTCTCAAAGGAAGTGGAGAGCCATGAAAGCAAAGGATCTGAGCATGTCACAGAGCTCCTGTTCAGCCTGCCCTCTTAGCCTTTCTATAATCAAGGGCTGAGCTGGCCACGCACTTTTAAATGGTTTGATGTCAAGCAACAATTTGCGAACATGAGCATAATAAAAATTTTGGAACACAGAATGTGTTTAGAAATTTCCAATAACTTGAGAGACCTTTGAGAGTTAAACTACTCAAAATTAAAACAGTGAAGGAGTAGGTGACCAGTATTAACACAATTAAGTTAAAGCTTATGGACACTAAACATTCTCTTCTGCGATTTCTGATCCCCAAACATTTGCTTTCAAAAGTAGGCTTTCTTGTTTGGGTCCTTTTTGTCAAAATAATGAGAACACTTAGTAACAAGCAGAGGAGCATACCTTGATCCTGAGCCGTCATTTCTGCCATGATAATCACAGGTGCACTGTGAAGGACATGAACAGCCCACTCCTTCCAAACAGCTAAGGACAATGCACAGACATGCAAAGAGATGCATTGCTCCTTTTAGAGGTTATTTAAACAAAAGATGAAAACCGAATCCTAAGCATTCAGAAACTGGTATGCCTGGAATACAAACAGCCATTTAGTAACAGCAGATTACACGGGATTAGCTGAGATCTGTAGCTACTTAACCTTCAAGTGTATCTTGCAGGAGATCAATTGATCCAGCCTTTGAATACAGTTTCAACAAAGTAACACATTCTATGGAAAATGAAAATCAAACACATGACAAGCAATTTCAATAGTTACCCATATCTAGATTTGCAAGAAAATGCCTATTAAATCCGTTTCCTCTGGATGTACTTGCCACTACACCTTAAAAATATACTTAATGTTAAAAATAATTCAGTCTTGGCAGATGCAAGAAAATTCTGTAGCTTATTTACATGTTACAACATTATAAAATGTTTTGCGTTTGGTTTTTGCCAGCATGCATTACTAATTCAGTTTTACAAAATTTAGTTTTAAAAATAGAAGCACATGACATAAAAATGATTTAGAAAAGAGTTATCGATGTTGCCACATACTGGCTATCTCTAAAAGTAAAGTAAAACAAGTCAGTTACATAGATTTTATAGGGAAAACGCTTCAACCCACTACTGATGTGGCAGGACTAAGTTCTCCAATGAGAACGTGTTCTGAGACTCTTCCAGGTCATCTCAGTGTGTGGAAGGTTTATCCCAGCACGTTTATTTTTAATGCAGGCAACTATCTCTGTTCAGTAATTTCCCAAGTTATCAGCATCAAAGCCATATTTGAAGATCAACTCTAATTATTTCAGCTATATTAGACTCTGTCAGAAAATAAAAATTAAATGTAATTAAATTTAAAACTATCTCCACACTCATAAAGTGGAGAATCCACAGGGACAATCAAGGATTTAAGTAATAAATGTATGTCATTTAACCTTCTTAGTGGCTGCTTCTAACCATCCTTTCTAACTAAAAACTTTTTTAAAAGAAAATTAATTCTATAAAAATAAGCATATTACAGAAAATGTTATTTAAAACTAATAGAATGTATATAAAAACCATAGAGTCTGAAAAACTGTGCTCAATTAAAATAAAATACTGCAGGTTTTCAGATTCTGCACAACTCGTTTGTTCATCAAATAGTTACTGAGTACTTATTCTCTGCTGGGCACTGAGGGGTACAAAGATGAATAAGACAGTTATTACACATAAGGAACTCACACGATAAAGGGAGGAACAGACTACTAAAGAAGCACGAGAAAAGAGCATCAAACCCAGCCTGTTAGTCAAGCAAGACTTCCTAGGGTGGGTGGTGCCTGGCTGCCTTTTACAGGGTGCAAGACGATGTATTATGGGAAAATCCAGAAAGTCACATTGCAAGCAAAGGGAATAGTGGGAACAAAGGGAGGGAAGTGAGAAACAGTGTATTGGCCTCAGAGGATTTAAAGCACTTCTTGTTGCTCAGGCATAAGATTTTGAGGCAGGAAGTTAAAAAAGATAAAGCTGGAGAGATAAGTGGGGGTGAAGTTATCAAGGAAACCCTTAGATTCCCTATGGAGAGCTTACTCTCAGCCTAAAGGCAATGGGAGCAATAAAAGTTAGGCTTGGGAGTGGCATATAAGCTTATTCTTTTAGGAAGAATTCTCTGGCAGCTGTGTGGAGAAAAGGTTTAGACAGAGCAAGCAAGAAGAAAGGAGGAGGCTTCTAGATAGAACAAGCAAGAAGAAAGGAGGAGGCTTCAGGTGGATGTCTGTGGTTATAGTCCAGGTGAGCAGCCATTCAGCTACAGCCTTGACTGCTGTGCTGGTAATAGTTAGGATCATGCAGCTTCAGGAAACATCCAGGAGACAGAAATGATTGATTAGATGTAAGAATGAAGAAGGGATTTAAAAACAACCCTAAGGTTTCCCAGTGCTGGAGATGCAGTGAGAGGTGGTGGCCTCGAGTTTTTGAGCACAAGAGGAAAAAGAAATAGGATGAGTAAAGCTCTGATCGCCAAGTGACCAAGAGTTTTTGAATCATTAATTTCATGGATGTTATGACTTACATGGAAGCAAGATGTGCCAAATTGAGCATAGAAATGCTGTTTAAAGATAAAAACATCAGAAATTAACAAACTAAGAGGTCAGAGGGAACTATGTAACCAAAGCCAGGTCTTCCTAGTTTTATCGTATAAGCAAATTAAAAAATAAATAATATAGCATTGAAATATAATTACTGTACACTGTTGAGGTCCTTTATATTTGAGGCAAAGTTGCTTCTTGCTTATTGCTGGAAATGAGTTCATGGCCTTGCAAACTGGAACTCCGAGTCCATTTTTCTAGACATTATTACAGAAGTTGTCCTGGACTTTTAATGGCTCTGGGACTTTGGGAGCAGATTTCACTATGCTTTCCCTGTAAAGAGGCTCGGCTACAATAGACAGGATGAGCAAAGAGCTAGTGACACAAAGCATTCAGAACTCTCTCGGAACACTAGACATTTTAATTTGGCCATGAAGAGAGACAAAAAGCTGAAAAGTCCCTTTTGAAGTATGTTAAAGAGGGCCTTGAAAATCCAGCTGAGGGGTTTATACTTACTTGGTGGGTGAGTGAAGGTTTTTAGCCAAAGAATTTGGGCATTGGAACTTTTTTTTTTTTTTTTTTGAGACGGAGTCTCGCTCTGTCGCCCAGGCTGGAGTGCAGTGGCGCAATCTCGGCTCACTGCAAGCTCCGCCGCCCGGGTTCACGCCATTCTCCTGCCTCAGCCTTTCCGAGTAGCTGGGACTACAGGCGCCCGCCACCACGCCCGGCTAATTTTTTTGTATTTTTAGAACTTTATTTTTAAAAGATTAGCTATGAAATTGTATTGATTGCGGTTGTATTGTATGAATTGATTGCAGTGGGAAAGTCAGAGAGTTAGGAGATAAGGTAGATTACTATAACAGTTTACCTTTCCATATACGTAGAGGACTATACACATAAAACTAATACCTGTATTTTACTTAATATGTAGCCAAAGGTGCTAAAGAGACAATTTACAGGAAGAAAAAATAGACATTAAAAAATACAATATGCAAAGATACACAGCCTCACTAGCAGTTAAAGAAATGTGAAATAAAATGACTTTAAGTTAGAGTATATAACTCATAATTTAAATATATACAGCACTATTAGCAGGAATATGCAGTGAAAAGCTCACTTAGACACTGCCAGTATCAGTGTAAACTAATTCAATCTTTCCAGAAAGGAAGCTAGCAAAAATAATAGTGTTTTTGTATTTGTATCCCGTATTTCTAGTCTGAAAAGAAACATTCAAATAGAATAACTTCTCCCAAAGAAAAAATATGTTTGCACTGAAATATTTTCAGTGGTATATCCATGAAACTAAAAACTGGAAAGCAATTTAAATGTCTACTATTTAAACAATGGTATTTTGTACTATGCTTAACAGTCATTTAGAATGACAAATATGTGAGTCTACAAATTCATTTGACATTGAAAAAATATTTATTGAGTGCCTACTACATGCCAGACAGAATTGGGTATATGTGCTAAGGATACATCAAAGAACAAACATATAAAAATCTCCACTCTGATTGAAGTTAACTCTGTTGGCAAATATATGGAATATATATGCAGAAAAATGGTAATCAAAATTGCAGAAAACATCAAAATATGCACAGGGGTTATAATGCTATATAATATATATGCATTGACTTAACATTTTATTTAGAAACAATCATGTTTAATGTTCATTTGATTATTTTTGTTTAATAACGTAAGTTAATTGATTTAAATGTTAAAATGTTGAAATGCAAAAAATGCTTTCTATTCTAACTGGGAACATCCAACAAGTCATTTCAGTAATTATCTAGAATTATTCATTATTATTGTTTTTATTCATTTATTCTAACATTATATTAGTGACTGCTTCTATTCTAATAGAGGAGCCAGGCAAGTTAAAGGTCATCAGTACAGTGTAACGCATGCCATAATAGGGAGAAAGAAAGGGGACCTTAACCTCTGATGCCTAATTCATCAAAGGAGATGAGCAATAAGTTGACATATCAGGACACAGAGAAGCATGCACTACAGCAGCCAGAATGCACAAACAGAAGCATGAGCTGCGCTTGAGGAGCTTACAGTCTCATAGGACAATGATCCACGTCTGCACTTGATCTAAATGGGGTCATATTTAAAAGAAATGCATTGTCAAAATACTAAAGTGTTTTGATAGTGTGTCCTTTTCTCTTATTTCAGATTCTTCCAGAAGTCAATGGGTTTTGAGATACATCCATGGGTAAAATACTTGTCACAGGCATTGTTTGGTGAGTCTGACATTTGAACATGGCAAGCATTGCCCTCCGAAATCTACAATAAAAAAGGAAAATCTGGCATTAACCCATAATGATTTGGAACTTCTAAAGCATTTTCAAATATGGCTAAGATGCCACTACTGCCAATTTACATCTCTGGATAAATTTCTGCCTCCAACTTTAACATGTCCTGTTGAGAACCTTTATAAATATATAAGGTATATGGTACCGTTAAAGGCCAATTTTGCACTGTTGATTCTATAGATTGAAGATATCTAATAAAAGTAAATAATTATATGTATTTAAAAGGACGCTACTAATGTCAAGTGCCATGAGTTGTTTATTTGAACTAACAATGTGTATTTCATCCATCTGTTCTTCCTAGCAAGAATTTTCCAAAAGAACTACCAGCAGATTCTGAATTTAAAATGTGTTCTTCATTCTTCTTATGTGGTCTGTTTGGTCTGTAAAATTTTATGTTTCTTCACGTACCTGTAGCTAAAACTGCTTTTCCAAACATTGCCATTCCGGGATAAAATTACCTGACCTCGGCTGGGTGCAGTGGCTCACGCCTGTAATCCCAGCGCTTTGGGAGGCCAAGGTGGGCGGATCATGAGGTCAGGAGTTCAAGATGAGCCTGGCCAAGATGGTGAAACCCCGTCTCTACTAAAAATACAAAAATTAGCCAGGCGTGGTGGTAGGCACCTGTAATCCCAGCTACTCGGGAGGCTGAGGCAGGGAATTGCTTGAACCCGGAGGCAGAGGTTGTAGTGAGCTGAGATCACGCCACTGCACTCCAGCCTGGGTGACAGAGACAGACTCCATCTAAACTTCACTAAGGAGGCAGGAAAGGAACATTTTGCTAAGAAACCCAAAAAAGAGAGGAGGTAAGAATTCTCTAGTATCCAGATGCCTTTTATGTTGGGACTAAACTTTTCCCTTGCATTTGAATGATATGTCTTATTTCTTGTAAATATACATCTATGCTACCCACCAAGTGAGCCCAATGTTGCCTTGTCCATTTTCCAGTAATAGAATCACTCTTTTCTTTGGAAACCACTATTCCATGTATTTGGGGTGGGGGTAACCATTTGAACTAAGCTGACCACTGACATCCCCGGGGCTTTTCTGCCAGAGAGCCATCTGAGATGCAGTTGGCATTTGGGGATGCTTAGCTGGTAGAACTTGGGTCTGGGGTTGCCCACAATCATCTCTGCCACTGTGTGGGAAGAGTCTGTAACAAATCTGGAGCTCTAGCCATTTAAGGTCCTAGATGCTGCTCCAGTCACATGAGGCAAATGACCTTTATGCTAGATTGAAGTGGGTTTCTGTCACTTCTCTCCCAAGAAGTCTTAACATTCTTTTTATATCGGTTTTATTTTGTATTGCAAGCATTTTAGACATTACTTACTTTTTATTAGCAACCACATAAATGCAGGGGTTATAGAATGTAGAAGATTTTGCAAACAGTGGAGCTATGATGGCCATGGGGGGAGGAATCTTCTTTGGATCACCAAAAGAAGCCCATAAGCACACGATGGAATAAGGGGACCATGCCACCAGAAACATGCAGATCATGATCACAGACATCTGAAAAGAAATAAATATTCACCAAGCCCAATACCTAAAATATTTAAATATTAATATATCTAAAGTTGGGTAAAAATCTATCTAGGTTGGAATTTGAATGTGTTTATGTTTTTGATGACATAAAGGAAATAGCTGAGTTTTTTTTTTTTTGTTTTTTTTTTTTGCCTTCAATGTTCTTTTTTCAAGTGCCTGAAGTCCTCTATCATAATAAGACCTTGTGACATGGGTATATCAAGAATATGTAACATTGCTTTTAAGAATGGTACACACACATAAGGAATGCCCTCTTTCTTTCTGTATGGTAGGGGAGAGTACAAAAGCTGACTTTGATGAAAGACAGATAAAAACCCACCCCACCCCACTTCACACCATTATGCTATGAACTCCTGGCATGGCTATTATTATTATTATCACCATTATTATTATTTGCTCTTACTGGGATTATCTGCTAAATTAACAAAAGTAACTTTCTAACTTTCTAAACTCAATCTGGAAACAAATACAATCCTATCTTGAGCTCAGTGAATTCTAACACAAGCCATTTCTGCTGTGTTAGAATCTCTTGCATCTTGTTTAAATGGAAAAATTATATTTTTATATTGCTTCCCTAGATTGCCTGCTAAAATTATGGAACAGAGGTTAAAGAAGACATAAAACTGTGAGGACAGAGAATCAGAGATTAGATAATACATATTTTTTAATGGAAACAATGACCATTGGACAAGTGGCAAATTATGTAAGAAACATGAGAATAATTTTATAAATAAGTAAATAAATGTTAAAAAGAGCCAACTATGAGGGAAAACCAGATACCGACCAATCCATACTACAGAGCTACAGAAATTCTGGTAACAAAGGGTACCAGAAAACTCTAGATGTGGGGGTGTACATGGAGCTCAAAATAGAACTGGTTGAAATCTACGAAGAAAGTAGACTTCCAAATCTTTTTCCCTGTCCACTCAGTCTACTCAGTAACTTCCCCTTCCTCTCCCTGGAAGACTTCCAGAGGCTCAGTATAAAAAAAAAAAAAAAAAAGAAGGCTAATTTGGGAAACTCAGAACACAGGGACACCAGGTTCAGCTAAGCACTTCAGTACTGTATTGAAAAGAGGGGTATCTGTGTGCTGCCCCCTCCCTGCACTGAGTGTGAAAAAACTTGGAGATAGACTTGTACCTCCCACCCAGGAACATGAAAGGAACTGATCTGCCCAGAATAAAATACCTAAAGATAGTTACCTAGACAGTTAGAAATTCCCCCAAACCTCCATCACATCATTTTAGCAGGCAATCAGGAGGGAGCAACATGAAAAATATAATTTTTCCATTTAAACAAGATACAAGAGAGCTCCTTTACAAAATTATCTGCATCATGTGTAATATATATCCAGCAGAAATGGCCTGTGCTAGAATTCACTGAGCTCAAAATAGGATTGTATTTGTTTCCAGATTGAGTTTGGAAGTTAGAAAAAAAATTTTTTTTTGATTAGCAGATAATCACAGTGAGAGCAAATAATAATAATGATGATGGTGGTCATAATAGTAATAATAACTACAGAGACAATTAGAAATTCCCCCAGAAGAAACATCTTGCTAATGAGCATCTCCATGCTTACAATCAACATTTTTAATGCATCACTCTTAAGTATGAAGGGACAATCATTGACCACCAGACATTAAGAAAACTTTTACACTGACAGGCAAAGAAAAAAAAAAACAGTGCAAGAACTCGGGGGAAACAAAATTATGTGGTAAACAGAAGGAAATATAAATATATACATAATATCACAGAAATAACAGGAGATATACATCCATAAAACAAGGAGAGAATGGAGTATAAAATAGCTGTTTTATCAATAAAAATGGTTTTTAACTCTAGAAGAGAACCCAGGCAATACCATTCAGGACATAGGCACAGGCAAAGATTTCATGATGAAGATGCCAAAAGCAATTGCAACAGAAGCAAAAGTTGACAAATAAGATCTAATTAAACTAAAGAGCTTCTACGCTGCAAAAGAAACTATAAACAGAGTAACAGACAACCTACAGAATGGCAGAAAATTTTTGCAATCTGTGCATCTGACAAAGGTCTAATATCCAGCATCTACAAGGAACTTAAAAAAATTTATAAGAAAAAAACAAGCAACCCCATTAAATAGTGGGCAAGGGACATGAACAGGCATTTCTCAACAGAAGGCATACATGCAGCCAAGAAACATGAAAAAAAAAAAGCTCATCACTGATCACGAGAGAAATGCAAATCAAAACCACAATGAGATACCATCTCATACCAGTCAGAATGGCTGCTAAAAGAAAGTCAAAAAATAACAGACGCTGGTGAGGTTGTGGGAAAAAAACACTTTCACAGTCTTGATGGGAGTATAACTTAATTCAACCATTGTGGAAGATTGTGTGTGGCAATTCCTTAAAGACCTAGAGACAGAAATACCATTTGTCCCACCAATTCTTTTACTGAGTATATACCCAAAGGAATATAAATCATTCTATTATAAAGACACATGCACATGTATGTTTATTGCAGCACTATTCACAATAGCAATCATGGACATGACATGGAATTAACCTAAATTCTCATCAATGATAGACTGGATAAAGAAAATGTGGTACATATACACCATGGAATACCATGCAGCCATAAAGGAATGAGATCATGTCCTTTGCAGGGACATCGATGGAGCTGGAGGCCATTATCTTTAGCAAACTAATGCAGGAACAGAAAACCAAATACCATATGTTCTCACTTATAAGTGGGAGCTAAATGATGGAAACACACGGACACACGGCGGAAGAAACACACACTGGGGCTTGTCGAAGGGTAGAGGGATGGAGGTGGGAGAGCATTGGGAAGAACAGCTAATGGATGCTGGGCTTAATACCTGGATGGTCTGTGCAGCAAACCACCATGGCACACGTTTACCTATGTAACAAACCTACACGTCCTGCACATGTACCCCTGAACTTAAAATAAAAGCTGGAAATTAAAAAAAAAAATGGTTTTTATCCTATCTGTAAAAGTGAGAGTAGAATGTTAAAAATGTTACAGAAAGGTTGTATGATATTATCAGGCTGGGATCAGGGGGAGGTGAATCAGGTGAATTATATAAGTGCAGGGTTGGATCCTGTTTTTATTTAAAATTTCTATTTTGTTCAACATAATTTTTACATTAATATTGTTCTTTAAGTACTAGATTAAACTACTTTTTTTTATTAATGAGTTTTTTGGTGCTTGCTTGAATTTTGCACCCAAGGGTTGGCCTTCACTATCCTCACCCTTATCCTAGACCTAGATATGGTTAAGCAAATCTCCCAGAAAGTAGAAACAAAAAGAAGCAAACAACAACCACAAAAGAAACAAACAAAAATAGGCAATATAGGAGAGAAAATTTAAGAAAATTGGAAGATAAATCTAGCAGATTAAATATCTAAATAAAAGGAATTCCAGGAAAAGAGAAGAAAAGAAAAAACAGAGGGACCGGAATAATCAGAGAAATGATACTAGAAATCTCCTAGAAGAGGAAGACTGGAGTCTCCACACTGAAAGTACTCACCAAGTACCCAGCGCTGGATAAATACTCATACCAAGGTGCATCAGTATACATTTTCAGAAAACTAGAGACAGAGAAGATCCTATAAGCTTCCAGAGAGAACCCACAGATCACCACAGAGCATCAACCACCAGAATGCCATCAGCCTTTGTAGCAGCAATGCTGGAAGCTAGGAGACTGTAGAGCAATGCCTTCAAAACTCTTTATTACTTTTGCACCTAGAATTCTAGACCAGGCAAACAATCAGTCAAATAAGATAGTAAAATTAAGACATTTTCAGTCATGCAAAGTCTTAAAAATAATTTACCTCTCCCATAGCCTCAGGAATTAATTGAAGAATGTGCTCCACCAAATCAGAGGAAATAAACTAAGAAAAAAAAAAAGGAAGACAAGCATTCCAGAAAACAGGGAATTTGACCCTGGAAGGAGGTGAAAGCATCCTGAGCTGGTGATGAAGGGAGACCTGAGGATGTTGGCTTTCTGAGCAGTGGTCCTCAGGAGCAATCAGTTCAAACCAGAGCAAGAGGCCCCAGGGAACCAGGAGGACGGCTCCAAGAAGAGGATAAGGTTCATCACATCTGTGGTGTGTTTAAACATACTGAGAGCAGAGAAAGAGCCTCTTTATCTAACCAAATATTGTTAACATTATACTGACAGGTAAGGAGAGAGAAAGGTGTGGAGGAGGAGTTGGGCAGGTGGGTGGTATAAGAGAATAAATCCTCATCATCCATAGTAGGAAATCAAGAGATGATGGCCAACAAAAATATCCAAAAGAGCAAACAGCATATCATTCAGAAATAAGAAGGCAAGTGGCCAGGCACATTGGCTCACACCTGTAATCTCAGCACTTTGGGGGGCCAAGGCAGGTGGATCACCTGAGGTCAGGAGTTCAAGACCAGCCTGGCCCAACACGGTGAAACCCCATCTCTACTAAAAATACAAAAAAAATTAGCCAAGTGTGGCAGCAGGTACGTGTAATCCCAGCTACTGGGGAGGCTGAGGCAGGAGAATCACTTGAACCTGGGAGGCGGAGGTTGCAGTGAGCCGAGATCGTGCCATTGCACTCCAGCCTGGACGATAAGAGTGAAACTCCATTTCAAAAAACAAAAACAAAAACAAAAACAAAAGCAAAAAAAAAAATGAGGCAAACACAGAAGAAAGAGCTCGGGGGTGAGAATTGGAGATGAGGGAGAGAAGACTGCAGTGGTCCCAGGGACTCTTTCAACTATGAGTGAGTAAAAGCTCCATGACAACAATTTTTCAAGGATTTTGATCTCTTACCTTTGTTACATCTATTTGATCTGACCAGTCTCTGTTGAGGGACTCAGTGCAGTCACTGGTAGTGTGATGTTTAATGGATAGCGTGACATGGTAATAGCAGTAAAACATCACTGTCAAGGGCACAATAAAATTTATCGCAATAACTGTCATGGTATAAGACACAAAAGATCTGAAAATAAGAAAAGGCAATCATGATTGCTCATTTAATGTCCTAAACAGGGGAAGGGGAAAGAGGAGATAATTATTAAAAACAATACTGGTAGTCATTATATTGTTAAATAGTTTTAGAAGTATATTTGACTTTTAGTTCATTTAGGCCCGGAATTGACAAACTATGGACTGTAGGCCTATTTCAGTCTATCACTCATCTTTGTAAATAAAGTTTTATTGGAACACGGCCATGTACCCTCATTTACATACTGGCTATGGCTGCTTTTACAGGACGATGACAGAGTTGAAGAGCTGTGATACAGAATATCTGGGCTATAAAGCCTAAATTATTTACTTTTAATTCTTTTCAAGACATAATCTTGCTCTGTCACCCAGGCTGGAGTGCAGTGGTGCAATCACGTCTCACTGTAGCCTTGAACTCCCCAGCTCAAGCCAGTCTCCACTTTAGCCTACGGAGTAGCTGAGACCACAGGCATACACCACCACAGCCAGCTAATTTCCCACCCACCCCGCACCACCCTCCGCATTTTTTTTTTTTTTTTTTTTTTTTGTAGAGACAGGGTCTCAATATGTTGCCCAGGCTGGTCTCAAACTCCTGGGCTGAAGTGATCTTCCTGCCCCAGCCTCACAAAGTGCTGGGATTACAGGCATGAACCACTGTGCCCAGCCTTTACTTTTTGAATCTACAGAAGAAACTTTAGATCTGGTTTGAGATCTAGAAATTTTCTGTTCATTTTTATGTCATCCTTCATTTCCTTTAATGAACTAAATTATCATCTTGTTCCTGGAAAATATAAAGAAGCCTCACTAACTAGCAGGCAAATTTTTGCAGTGACTGTACTTTTGCTACACAGTTCTCAGAATGTGCTTGAACACCAGACCATCTTGAAAAGAGAGCAGGGAGGCAGCCTGGGCTTTTGCCAGAACTGCACACTCTGTCTAGCTTCACTAACCCTTTTCCTGCTCATGATCCTACCTTTGAGATGTGCAAATATTGGAAGGGTGATTGGTATCCTGCATTGCTGCCTTAAGAGAGAACACAGGGGAGGGAGGAAGGAATGGGGTAAAGGAGACAAAGGGAGCTGGATGACCTTTACTTGCAAACAAGCGTAAGTCACTTTTCTCAATTCCGACTTTGAACTGAGAATCACATCATCACTACCAGGGAAGTGCTTTGCCACCTTCTGTATGAAGAACACATGATCTGACCTTAAATTTGAAAGGGTGAGAAAATGTCTACATTAGAAGCATTTGATTATAAAGTGTAAACTTGTCTCTTACCTATCATTTTTCCTCCAGTTTATGGTACATGTAGCACCAGTAGGATCTGGGGCATAACTAGCCCACCCTATGATAGGCATCAAAGCCCAAAACAGGCCATTGATCCAGGCTCCCAGAATCAAGCCGATGTAAGTGTTAGTGGTCATTCTTCTCCCTATTATCAAGCATAGGAAATATTAGCAGCATTTGCCATTAATGGGACTCACTTTTTTAAACTTGCTTGTTCGTAAGTGTTATCAAGTAGATTCTTTACAGAGCACTTTGGTTGGCCTTAGGAGCCAAAACATGAGTGCAACGCCAAATAAAATTAACAAAAATATTCTCCCTTTTACTAAGCCTATCTACATAAGTTCACATTCCGGAAAAGAAAAAAGACATTTAAGCTGAAACCTAAATGAGAAAAGAATAAGCCAGAGGATAAGCAGGAAGAGTAGCTTTCCAGACCTAGCAAAACAGCAGATGCAAAGACCTCACTTTGGGCTTGGACCGTACCTCAAAGTGTGAATGGCCTTATGAAATTTGGATTTTATTCTAAGTACAATAGGAAGCCACTGAAACATTTGAACAATTATTGCCAGAGAAATAAAACTGACCCTAACTACAAACCATTAGGTTTATATTTTAGAGTATATATATTGAGTGGCCATTAGTCAAGAAATGGATTCATTAAGAAAGCTGAGAAAAGTGTTGTACCTACGTCAGGAAGGCAGATGGTCAGGTATCGGTCCACAGCCACAACCGTGAGTAATCCAATGCTTGCCATTCCAAAAAAAATATTCAATCCAGCATAAACCTGAAAACCAAAATTGAAAAGACTCTACCATTCTAAACACCCTCCCAAGAAACATTTAGATTTTTGTCCATTGTTAGAATATATCTCAAGTATACTAAAGGTTTTTTACTTTACTACTTTAAAATACATCTTCATTGTCAAATTATAACTGGTTTAATAAAAGAATTTATGGAAAGTAGTTTGTAATTTCATTAACTAAAGTGAACTTCTTTGAAAATTTTAAGACTTACAGTGAAATTTCTTTACAACACTCTGAACAGAGTGCAGAACAACCACAAACCAGCAAACGACTAGTATTCAGAAGATGGGCAATTCAACAGGAGGAAAAGACAAACTCAATAGAAAAATGGCCAGATGATGAACGGAGTATTCACACAAGCCCATTAGCATTTGAATGTTTATAACATAAGACATACAACCACAATAAATATTCAAAGAAATACTGATTATAAGATGGCATTTCACATTCATGAAAATGAAAATTTAAAAGTCTGACAATCCCAAATGTTAAGGAGAATGTGGAGTAATAGACGTTCTCATAATTTGAATAACTATTTTGGACAGCAATTTGGCTACTTCTGATAAAGTTGAAGATGAACATTCTCCACAACTTAACCATTCCACTCCTAAGCAATGTGGCTAAAGAAACTCACATATTGCAGAAGGAGACATATATAAGAACATTTATTGAAGCCTTGTCTGCAATAGAAAAAAAAAACGGGGGGGCCGGGTGCGGTGGCTCACACCTGTAATCCCAGCACTTTGGGAGGCCGAGGCGGGCAGATCATGAGGTCAGGAGATCAAGACCATCCTGGCTAACATGATGAAACTCCGTTTTTACTAAAAAAAAAAAAAAAATACAAAAAAAAAAAATTAGCCGGGCTTGGTGGCGGGCACCTGTATTCCCAGCTACTCAGGAGGCTGAGGCAGGAGAATGGTGTGAATCTGGAAGGCAGAGCTTGCAGTGAGCGGAGATCACGCCACTGCACTCCAGCCTGGGCAACACAGTGAGACTCCATCTCAAAAAAAAAAAAGAAAAAAAATGGGAACAAAGGTCCAATAAGAGTAAAATGAAGATATACATCGGGCTTTCTATGTTCACAAAATGGAATATTATATAGCAGTTGAAATGAATGACTTACAGTCATATCCATCAACATGGATAAATCTCAAAAACATAATATCTAACAATGAAAGGAAATCGCATAATGCAAACAATATGATATCATTTACACAAAACCTAAAGTATTTAGACAGTATCTGGTTTATGTGCACATATATTAGAAAGAAAAACATGCATGGGAGGAATAAGATTGAAGATGGTATGTGGTGCCCTTCATCATTATCTGTATAGTTTTATATCTTTAAAAAGAAAAACAATCTGAAGCACAGATTGCAAAACATTAAGATTTAACAAAACTAGTTGGTACTTACGTGGTTATTCAGTATTCACTACTACTTTCATTTTATTCTCTATAGTTTTTGGCTTATGATAGTAAACTGCTAAAAGAATTAGGCCAAAAGTAATATTTGCTTACTATCTTAAGGCAAATTAATATTAACTCATTTCCTTTTTACTAAAAAATAACAAATTACATTTAGTAACAATTCTCATGGAGGACTTTCTATAGGAAAAAATTCCCCATGGTAGCTTAACTATCTTCCATAATATTATGATTAAATCACTACTTTATTGTTTCAGATGAAAGCAGGGTATTTCTTTTTTAATTTGCAATATGCAAATATTTATTTGAATATGCAAATCAGCACTCTTCTTTAGTTGAATGCTAGTTGTTTTGTTTGTTTCTTCCTTCGGGTTAGGAGAATTTTGAAAATATAATAATGGTTGGTGATTTAATTTCTCCTAGTCACTTCTGTTGTTTTCCATAAAAGCACTGTATCTATTATTCTACAATATTCAATTTAAACTCTTGGGATTCTTTTTAGACATTTAAATTTACATTTATTTGATCTATTTATTTTGTTTTCATTCCAATGATTGCCAATACCTGACAGCCTGCGTATCCAAATTTCCAACTTCCATACAGATCTGAGGCAGCAGACATGGGATAGCCAATGCTACTGACCCCTATATCAGTAACAGCCAGGTTAATAATAATTGCATTTGTGGGTGTCCGAAGTTCCTTGTACTTAATGAAGATGCCCAGAACTATTATGTTGCTGATAATACTTATCATACCTGAGAACACACACAAAAATATGATGCATTTTGTTTAATTTGAATGTTTAAAGTAGACTCAAAATTAAATATTTAAGCCCCTTTAAAAACATAACAGATCTATTTTAGTTCATTTATTTGAAGAGCTCCTGCTGTTCTTAAAACTGTATGCAACATCTTCACATCCCTTCTGTGAAACAGAAATGAGAAAATTAAAACATGAAGAATCTGCTAATTGCACAAGGCAGCACTGAAGTTTGGTTTTAATGTCATCGCTATTGAGTGTTCTGTCCTTGAAACTCCTTCATTGGCTTTCATACCATTCCTGCTGATTTTTAGGACAAATGTATGACTGACCACACCCTCTTTTTGGCAGCTTAACTTCCTCCTCTTCCTTCCTGGGGCCTGGGGCTCTTCTTTTTTGATAGTTGCCTTTCTCAAACTTCAATTATCATTCTATCCTCACAGCACTTTTGTCACTATTTTCAGCCAGGACACAAGCTCCAGTTCCACATCTTCTTTTTTCATTGAACTCATTGTCGTTTACTAAGCATCTAGCATATGTAAGCTCATATGACTATTCCACTATTTCTTGAAACTCAACATGTCCAAATTCTTCATTCTCACACACACACACACACACACACACACAACTACCCCAATAGAAGAATGCATACTACAAGACTTGACTATCAGAGAGGAAGTTGAGCCAGCTTTTTGGTTCATAGAGAAGCCTCACAGCTGATACCACCTTAATCAAGTTTCTGACTCTGCTTACAGGTCCAGAACCTCAGTGTTGTCAGTGCTCCAGATTGGTTGCACTGAGATAGACAGATAACTAAACTTATTAACCAGAATGCCACTGTATTATTTTACACTGAGAAATACTGTTGAGTGTACTGGATGTGCATGTTCAACATACCCTACATGCTGTAAAGGGCATAAGCCAGATATGGGCATACTAGATCCTAAAGGGATGTGAGGGGGTGGGGTGTGAATAGATTTCAGCCAAGAAGCTAGAATCATTACTGGATTGTTAGAGACTAAAGGAGGGTTGCACAACAAGCAGGAATAGAGTTGAGTTCCCCATCAAGAAAAGAATTACTTGGTGATCAATCCCCAACTATTGTCAGAGAGGGACAGTTTCCAAGCACCAACATACAACATCAGCTCAGTAAAAACTTTTAATATATCTTGGCACTTCAGTCAGAACTTCTGCCTTAGCCTGTTACACTAAACTTCCAGATTCCTGTTCTTTTCCCCTCCTTGCTTCTGGCAGAATCAGCTTGCTATAACATAGACTTAACCATGGTTCTTCTCCTCCCGAAAACTTGTGGTATTTCCCACTGGCTGTGGGATAAAAATCCAAATGTCCCAACCTGATATTCCAGGCTCTTTGCCTCAATCTGTTGTCACTCTCTAGAAGCAAATTTCTACACTTGTCAAGTGAACTCTCCATTCTAGTTTTTCCCCAGATACACCATGCTTGACTCATATTTCTCCCACTTGGAGCACCCTGCTCCTTCCCTTTGCCTATCCAAATGCCATCCATCCTTCAAACTTCAGTTCAAGCCCCTAAGCCTTATCCTACCCACACTATCCTCTCCTCCTTAAATTTCCGAACTACTTGCTTATGATTAACTTAGTCTTATGTAACACTACATAATTTAACTGTTACTTTTCCTTGTCTTTTCATGCAGATTTCAGGCTCCTCATGATTTCTGTGGTTTTTGAATACGTGATATACAGCAGATTTATTTAATAAGTGGGCTACAACTAAAACCCATATTGCTTAATTTCTATCATTCCTTCAAGATAATTAGCATACAATGACAGCAAATTTGATTCTTTGGCCCTATTTTTAGCATCTAGGATTGTAGCATGTATACAAGATACACTCTGAAGAATTTAATGAAATGAAGACTCTTTCTGGGCTAGCTACAAATTCAACGACTTTTTAAAGTTAGATAAAAACAGTGCAGTAAATTGCTGCCTACCAAGTATGCAACCAGAATAAAGGAACTATAATTCTGGGAGTCTTAGAAATAATGGGGGCTATGAACTAAACAATTTAGCCCTTTTCTCTATTCTCTCTGTAGCTGTGCCAAGCATGCTGCCTTGTTTCCACAGCTGTAGGTCTTGTAATGAGTATATAATAGATCACCTAGTTGTTAGATTTTAGTTAAGTCCCATTTCACAGTCAGTGTAAACACTAAGTAGCACTTGATGTTGACTTCTCCTTCACTCTTGAAACATTTTCCTTCTTGTCTTCCGTGACTTCCATCCAATCTCTTCGACAGACCCTTCTTGATCTACTTCCTGGCCTTTCTTTCTCCATCTATGTCTTATTAAATATGTGCATTGTCCAACCTTCTGTCCTAGATCCCTTTATTTTCACATTTAACACATACTCTGAGTGATTTCTTCATACCCAAGGCTATACTCTGATACTTTTCAGCCTCCGGACACTCAAACCCATGTGTCCGGCTTTTTATTGGACACCTCTCAAACTGAACTGAGAGACTTTTTCTCCTGCCTCAAACCTCTTCTTCCCCAGGTATGCTCCCATCTGATGAAGAGCATCACCATCTATTCAGTGGCTCAAAAAAGAAACCTAGGCATCATCTTTGATACTTCTCTCCTTCTCCCACAATCCCATCATCCAATCATCAATTCCACCTTCTAGCTCTTGAATGTATCTACTTTTTTCTGTCCCCACTGCGATTACTCCCTCCTCAGAATCACTGCAATGGCCTCCTATGTGGTCTCTTAGCTACCACGATAGCACATTTCTAAAACGCAAATCAGATCATGTCACTCCCATTTCAAACCCTTCAGTGACTCCCTGTCATCTTTAAAACTTACATGGCTCGTCACTGTCTGGTACTCAGCCATCTTTTTCAACCTCTCACCCTTCATTTTACAGTTCATCCATAATGGTTTATTTCAGATCTTCAAATTCACCATGTCCTCTTACCTCCCAGCCTTAACTGGGGAAAGGCAGAGTGCTCAAGGACACTAAATTAACAAAATGTCTGTTGCACTGGAAGTTGTAACAGTTTATAGGAGCCAAAATATAAATGAAAGATCAAATTAAAAATTAAATAAAAAATAAAAAATCTAAATAGGCTCTTGGTAAAAGTAACAAATGAAATAAATGCTTTCACTACACCCTTTCCTCATAGTTTTGGTTTTGATTTGCAACTTTAAGTGAGTTTTATTAAAGGAGGAAAGTTAGGGGATCTAAAGAAAAATAGATGCTTGATACAGGGGCAGAACAAAAGCATAAAGAGGTCAGATATGCTTCCCTCAGTGGATCCACCAGAAACACAAGCAAACAACACACACTCATTGTATATCTTGATAAAGCTGACTCTTGGATATATATGTGAGGGCTCTAGAACCAAAATGCCTGGGTTCAAATCCTGGTGTAGCTACTTAGTAGATGTGTGTGCTGGACAAGTTTCTTAAGCTCTTCATCTGTGTAAACTAGAGAAATAAAACTGAAGAGTAACTTACTGAATTAGTGTAAGGATGAATTATTCTGTATGTGTAAGGTTTTAGAACAGTGCTTGGTATATAGCAAGTATTCAAATGATAACATTAGTAGCCGTAGTAGTAAGATTACTATTATTATTACTGTTACAGAGATAAGAACTAAATAGAATATTTCCTGCATGCTAATTTTGTAACCAGGTCAAA
The DNA here is from genome assembly GCF_028878055.3 of Symphalangus syndactylus. Taxonomy (NCBI): domain Eukaryota; kingdom Metazoa; phylum Chordata; class Mammalia; order Primates; family Hylobatidae; genus Symphalangus; species Symphalangus syndactylus. Next base: position 64,233,902 of record NC_072426.2, read on the forward strand.
AAAGGATAGTTTTGGTTGTTTTTTGGATTTTTTTTTTTTTTTTTGGTCATCTACAAATAACTAACTAAACCAAACACTTGTATACAAAGTATTTCCATGTAATTGTTAGGAGATTTTCTCAGTCTTTTTTGCAATTACAAAAAAACTAGAACTTGTCTAGTACTTATCATACAGAGGTATTCAAATGAACGAGATAACATGTCACTAAAATCGCAAAACTTAACTGAGGAACTCAATTTCTAGTACTAGAAGTAATACACTGAATTATAAGGAAGAAACTAAACAATTATAAACTGGGTATAGGATGATGTGTTATACTTTTCACTCTACTTTTGAATGCTTGAAAATTTTTATAAAAGTCAATCCAAAAAATAACGAACTCAATATAACAGTTACTTCTACAACTCATTAGAGCATAAAGTTGAAAATTAAGTGATTGCTCAATATAAAAGTTACACAATTCAATGATACACTAAAAAGATTAAAAAGTTTCTGTCATTCCCCCATCCCTTTTTTTCTGCAAACAATCCTTTACATCAATGAGTGTGTGAGGAGGAAAGGGAAAAAGAAACAAATATTTGTCCAACACCTACTATATGGCATTTATGTGTCACTTAATTTTACTCCTTATAACAATCATGACAGGTAACTTATCCTTGTTTTACAGATGAGAAAATGGAAGAATAAAAAGGGAAGAAACTTGCTCACAGTTGCGAATATACTAAAAGATGAAATCCAAAACTCAAGAGTTTTCCAATAAGCATTCTGGAACAAGCTGAATTTTCAGACTCTGTCCTCAATGACAATATACTCTGCTCTGTCTTCTTAGTACTTTTTCTTTCCAGAACCTTTAAGTTCTTAGCTAAATTCTACCACCAAGAACAAAAATATGAGGGTTATAAGAATAGTAAATGATATAAAAATATTTTTTTGCCATGGTGCATACTCTTCTCCAAAAAAAACTTTAACAATGCAATAACCAAATACATAGATTTTTATAAAAGAACTATTTATCACACAGAAAACTTTTCTCAGCCCCACTTCACTGCTCTTACATTATTTATCAAAATTCAAAATAACCTGGAACAATGGCCATCACTAACAATGCTTTCACTTATTCTTTCACCCACATTCTCTTATTTGCTCTTTACAGCCCAGAAATAGAATATCATCGTCCTCATTTACCAACGAGCAAGCCAAGTCAGGATAAATGACTTGTCAAGGTTGGCCAATAATATGGAACTTGAAACGATGCATGCCTTATGCTGAAAACTTCTGCCTTTCTTCACCCATTCTAAAGAAAGATAACTGTTACTTAAATATCCATACCTGCCATAATCAAGTAAGTTGCAACAATATTGTGTTCAGTCTGTGAAAAGACCGAGCCATCTTCATTTTTAGAGTCTGAACTGTTGCCTAAATTATTTCTTAGCATTTTGGAGGGAAGATACCGAGACACCCTTCATAATAAGCCTTCGATAATTATGAACTGCTTTATGAGCTACTGAGGAAAGATTTTTTAGGACCAATCATTTCCACTTAGAGACCTCAAAGAAGGGCCTTTTCATAGAGGCCCTCCCTTAACAAATTTAATTGGGCTAAAGAGGAAAGGACTTTAATTCCCAGAATAAGGGAAAAGCTTATTAGCAAAACAAAAAGAAATACCAAGCACCACACATTGTAACCGATTTGGGCATCAGTCTTCTATCTAAGGAGATTATCAAGCACACACATCCTATTTAACAATAAACAAACTCAGGAAATCAGTATAGGAGCCAGCCTTAGTCCTCTAAAACTATTCGGATTGAGGTCCCTGTTTTCTGTTGACCATTCAAGTCTTTCCACTTCGGCTCCTTTTGCTTTTTTTTCTTAACAATTTAAATATCAGTGATGAAGAAGTAGTCTCCTTCCTACTTCCAAATCTCACTCTCCTAAAGGTACCAGTATTGTTTGGTGCATATCCTTTCTTAGGCTTTTCTCTGCTTATACACATATTCATACAAGTGTTTGAGGTTTCCTCCACTTTTTTCTTATAAATAAAAATGAGGGAAAAAAATAAGTACAAATGTATATATATAATGCAACTTTGCAACTTGTTTTCCCGTAAGGCTATATTATAATATCCAAGTCAATAAACCCAGAATCTAATAAAGTCTAATTTATTAGTAGCTATGTATTTCATAGCATGGATATAACATGATCAACTTCACCATCCATCTGTTAATTTCCCCTATAGTTTGATATGTACGAGTAATTAATATTATCTGATGATAGTAATCATTGTATACTTTGCCAAAGTATCTGAATTCAATCACTGATATTGTAAAGTACAGAATAAAAATATTCTGGATTATCACATTACAACCTGAAAACCAACCTGAACATGTTTTGTTAGAATAATAAGGTATCCCTATTACCTTTTTTCCCCATATTCTTTATGCCATTAACATTATTAAAATCTGATTCTCCTCAGTTTCCTAAAATCAGTAAACATTAGAGAAATGCTTAGATGCACCAAAGTTAACAGTGTAAGCATAAAACAGAACCACTAGAGGGCTACATTTACCCACTTAGTTTAATTTTATAAAAATCCTAGAATGGCGCAGGAGAAACCTAAGATAATCCTTTTGCCTCAGTTCTCTTGCCTGTGTATAAACTCAAGATGAACAGGTTGATTTATCTGTCCCAAATCTTATAGCTACCAGTATTCACATTTTTATAAATGTAATATTGTTATACCTATACTAGAAAAGCGAATCTCATCAGTATTGTTTTCAAATGACCCTAGAGCAAAAAACATAATACCCAAGATGAAATCACTCCCTTTAAAATGTCTTTTATGTCTTTTCTTTCATTCAGTATGCAAAACAAAACTTAAAATTTTTGAATTTGCTTTGGGTCATACTACCTTCTTTTTCTGTAATAAGTTATACCTAGTTGTAGCATCCATGAAAAATTTTCCAGAAATAATTATTTCTAAGAACTGAAAAATATATAATTTCAGATAGTCAGCTTTCTGCTGCAGATGAAAGTTTTGATATGAGTGAGGTACGTGCATTCAAAGTTCTTTTTTATGCTTCCTTCATGGGTGATACAGAAAAGCTATATTGGGATAAGGCTTAGAAATACATGTGAATTTGATTCAAAATGAAATGCCTCGAAAAAACCCAGAAACTAGGCCAGGCGCAGTGGCTCACACCTGTAATCCTAGCACTTTGGGAGGCCAAAGCAGGCGGATCACCTGAGGTCAGGAGTTCGAGACCAGCCTGACCAACATGGGGAAACCCCGTCTCTACTAAAAATACAAAATTAGCCGGGCATGGTGGTGCATGCCTGTAATCCCAGCTACTCAGGAGGCTGAGGCAGGAGAATTGCTTGAACCCGGGAGGTGGAGGTTGCAGTGAGCCGAGATTGCACCATCGCACTCCAGCCTGGGCAACAAGAACAAAACTCCGTCTTAAATAATAATAATAAATAAATAAATAAACCCAGAAACTATAAGGAAAAAAAAGGAAAAGATGTGGAAATAAAAGCTTAAAGATGGACAATGACCAAAAGATATACATAAGCTAAAAGGTAAAATTTCCAAGTGGTTTGTCTACTGATCTATACATTATTTCCATTATTGCCATTTTAGATTTATTTTTAATGTTAAAAAAACAAACTCTAGAAATGTTGCATTATTATTATTTGTCCGCGGGACAATGCCATCACCCTTTGGTGCTTACTAACATCTTTTCCAAACCACGAGCAAAAGCCCTGGCCCTAACACTCCATGAAAATTTCATCACCACAGTTCTAAATCAAATAATCTCCTGTCCTAAGCTGTAAAAGCATAACTGCCTATTCCTGTAAAAACTGTAATTTTCAACACATTTGCTCATCATATATATTAATGGCCTAGGTATTCATCCTGCTGCAATTCCATCAATCAGAAAAAGATAAAACCCCAAATACTGACAAAGACAACACTGTATGCTCCTCAAATGAGCATTCAAGAGCGTTCCTCCATGAGCATGTTAGAAAATTTAACAAATGATATAGAAACATCATTCCTTTTGAAAAGTGAAAAATGAATGGCAGAGTAAATGGCTCCATATCATGGCATTCTAACTTGCTACCACAGTCATTTCTTTACATCCACTAGCAATGGTGACCAAAACCAATTTCATTTTTAACATCCTTACCCAGCAATCTGAACATGTAGTATGCAATCGAATTCATGTAGTATACTACACGAATATTTACGTGTAGTATATAACACCTTAAACTTTTAGAGTCCCTTTAAAAAAGTAAAAATAAAATAACATTCAGTAAAACTGTTAATATTCCATTTATGTTGGATGAGAAAAATTAACTGTTTTTTTAGAAATTTCTTGCTATAGTTTTCACTTCAACAGAGCTACTCTGTCTTTAATACATTACTAATATGGAAAATTTTTAAATCAATTATTAATTGCAATTAGAGAAACAGCTTAACTGATTTATGTATTAAAATACAAAAGGCAAATACAAAGCTATCTTCTCATACATAAAAGACCAGGGTTTTGAAAGGTGGTGTCAACTTGTAAATTATTTTAAAGTACTGCTACAGTAGTCTATTTTTTAAAAGATCAGTAATATAAATAAACAAATCCTTTTCTCGATCTGCAATTCACTGGGTTTAAGCTTTAGTTATTCCTTTCTACTTTAAAAAATGGGTTTCATTTAATAAACACACTCTAAATAAGGGAATAAAACACTTTATTTTAAAAATTCAAATATGCTTCAAATGAAAACTCCTATCCATTTATTGAGCACCCACAGAGTGCCAGGCACTGTACAAAACATTAGAAAGACTTGTTCATGCTCTTTTAGAGCAAAATTCACTATTCCGTTGCACTTTGCATGATGCTGACATTTTAGATCCATTGTCATAAAATGACCAAGATCTTCAAGACTTGTTCAAGAAACAAGTTTCTAATCCATAGTAGAAACAGATCATGCAGGTTAATGCAGAAGTCAACTGGTGATGTCTGTCAACTGTTTCACTTAATGTCCTCTCCCTGATTAAGAGAAAATTAAAGTATTAAGGGCACAGAAAATGGATTTTTAATAGTATTATAACCTAAATCTCAAGTTTAAAATCAGCATTAGTTCCAATAATGTTTAGCAAACATACTTTACCAAATTTAACTGTCATTCATATTACACCTTTATTTTTCAAATTAATAATAAAGCAAAACAAATTAGAATTAGGCGAAATAATTGAAAAGGCAAAAAAAGTGATATAAAATGAAACCCCAAATTAGGCTAAGCAAAGAACACCATGGTGTTCTATACACTTGCTGGCAGAGAAAATTAAACTTACGTAAAAACAGAAAATGCCAGATGATATCAATTTTAAAAATTAAGCAATTTAAAGACTTTTTAAAATACTCACCTCTGAAACCACCACCTCTTCCTCCTCTGAAGCCCCCACCTGCACCTCCTCTTCCACCTCTAAAACCACCTAAAAAAATTTATTAAATAATGCAAAATATTTAAATAACAATATAATATAAATAAACATTAAGTTATTAACTGTAAAACCTCTTATATTGATAAGCCTAAAAAGATCAATACAATAACTAATTATAATGAATAAATATAGATTCACATATTTTATCATGGAAAAAATTTTAGAAGATAAAAATGGAGAAACTGTAGTAGTTTACCAACTGGGCAACAGGCTAAAACCCCAGATTATTCCATTTCAATAAATTAGCAAAACTTGTTACTTTAAAGTATGATTCAGTCTTGTTAAATGTATGATTATTGCCTTAGCTCTTGCTTATGATAAATACTTTTTTGATTCAACTAAGGATAGTTTGATGGAACTGTGGCTTTTTATCCTAACAACAAAGGGTGGCAGATATGGGTGCTTTTGTTCTGAGGGTAAGATAATAAATATGATAGTTAAGGTCAATTGAGCTACATAAGTAAGATTTTTAAAAAAATAAGACAGCTGTGAATTTTTTGAAATGTTAAATGATACTCAACATCAAATGAGAATAGGGGAATCTCTGTTCATCAAATTCTCAAGAAGGTACCCCTGAAAATTTTCCTACCTATATGGACACAAAAAAATACCTTTATAGAGTGAAATGGTGATTAAATTAAGAAATGCCAAAAGTGAGGTGTTCCTTCTCTTTTTCTGATCCAGTAACAAAAGCTGTCCAAGCCCAACTTTCAGCTCCTCTCCCTTTCCACTTTGGCTCTGCCCATTATCCCACCACTCGCCCACTCCCCAGAGCCCTGCTCATCACCTAGCTATCCATAATGATGAATGTGCCCAAACCTTGGGGGAAAGGCATACATCAAAACAGGCATACATCAAAATACCCCAAAACCTTGGGGGAAAGGCATACATCACAACAGTGAGATCACAGTAATGAATTTATTAGTAATAGTTCTTGACATGACATCAGAAGATATGCATTTTAATTCTTGGTCTGCCAATTGTTTGACTGGGGCAAATTAATTTCTGTAAGTCTCCATTTCTTCATTCATAAAATAAGGATATCATCTATGTCAAAAGGTTTCGCTGAGTATTAAAAATATATACATGGAAATTAAAAGAATGTATGACCAGCTTTCAGCATGCAGTCTACACTCAATAATATTAACTAAGGAATTAAAATTAAGATAATCTTATGGTTTATTAAAATGCCCAAGAAAATATGAATAACCCAAAGAAATGAAGTCCCTCAAAAGTATACTTTAGTAGATTTTCTTCTTTTTAAGTAAGTTGTTGAAATGAAGCATTATTATTTGGACAATCTGCCAATATTTGAAAATGCTTTAATAAAAAGAACCATAAGGGAGGTTTGCTATGTACAAAGCTAAATTCTATTATATGAATTAGCTGTGAAAGTCACAGCTAATTTCATTAGAAATTTTCCCCAAGTAACTTACCGCCTCTGCCACCACCTCTGCCACCTCCTCCTCTTCCTCCTCCTCGGCCTCCCCTGCCACCACCTCTTGGAGGTCCTTTCTCACCTGGAGGTCGAGGTAAAAACCTCTGCAGTGGCAGCAACTTATATGGGTCTATATAAAACTGGAAACATAATAGAAGCAATTAGTGTACAACTTGGGGGATAGTATAGTATAATCATTAAGAAGCTACATGATAGAGTCAAAACTACCTGGGTTCAAACCCCAATCCTACCACTTTCTACCACGTATCCCTGGGTAGAGACTTAATTTCTTACTACCTTAGGTTTCTTTTTCTTTTCTTTTTTTTTTACTTTAAGTTCTGGGATACATGTGCAGAATATGCAGGTTTGTTACATAGGTATACATGTGCCATGGTGGTTTGCTGCACCTATCAACCCATCATCTAGGTTTTAAGCCCCGCATGCATTGGGTATTTGCCCTATTGCTCTCCCTCCCCTTCCCCCCAACCCCCGACAGGCCCAGGTGTGTGATATTCCCCTCCCTGTGTCCATGTGTTCTCATTGTTCAACTCTCACTTATGAGTGAGAACATGTGGTGTTTGGTTTTCTATTCCTGTGTTAGTTTACCTTAGTTTCCTTATCTGTAAAATGTAGAGAATAGAGTATCTATCTCACATGTTTGTGTGATGATCAAAAAAGTGATGTATATAAGGCACTTGTACTTTGGCACACAATAAGCATTACATGCATATTAAAAAATCAAGACCAATTCAATATCATTTCTCTTTAGAAATAGATTATTTAACATTTCCACTCAACGGAACTGCCGTAAGAAAAATAAAACTATTTAAAAACATAGCATTAAAATTCAGAATAATTTTAGTAAGCATTCACATACTAGTTGTTTGAAATCTTTAATAAAGGATCAAAAGGGTATCTTCTGAACACACAAAGTAATGAAGGATATACAGAAACTATACCCATCCTATAATTGGGATTAAAGACGACATTTCTCAGATAATGAGATGTAAAGAGCATATTGTATCATAGTTCTTCTACACAAAACACATGAGGATTTCAAAACTGTAATATATTAATAAGATCTCTGAATCCCTCTCTAGATATCACCTAGATATTACTCATCTTCCCTTCACAGCCCGTCGTCTCAAAAATATTGTCTAGATCTACATTGTTCAATATGGTGGCCACCAGCCACAGGTGGCTTATATTTAAATTAATTAATGATTAAAAATTCAGTTCCTGAGTTATATGAGCCACACTTCAGGTGCTCAATAGCTACATGTGGCTAAGGCTACTTTACTGGGCAGGGATTCCCATCACTACAAAAAGTTCAAGTGGAGAGCACTGGTCTACAAACTTCATAATAGCGCAGGCTGGGTAAGGAGGGCTGAATCTCAACATAGCAGGGGTTATGGAAACCGGGAGAGGTAGAATGTACTCAAGTGAGTATCTGTAATTAAAAAGCAAAAACCCAAAAAACTAAACAATAAGCCCCCAAATAAATAATTCTGAGAAATTTAAGTGATTTAAGGGATTCTGATTAATTTAAGTGGCTATTACCAGCATTTTTTTTTCAGGTCACAAGATGAGAATCCCTTTTCAGCATTGTTTCTTTCTGGGCTCAACAGCTCCAGGCATGCCAGAAGCAGTCAATCCCCTGAGTACTTGCCAAGGTTTCTACAACCAGCAGCCATATGCTAACAACAAGCTATTGTCTCCCTCTCATTTCCTAATCCATTCTGGCTCCTGGGCCCACCAATGCTCCATGACTCCGTGATGTCTATGTGGCTGTCTTCCAATGAATACTTTGCAGCGTTTTGCCATAGCTGAGCAGTCCCTCCTGGAAACGCTCTTTCAATTTTTGTGATACCACTTTTATGACAGGCTTGTGGTTTGCCTTTTTTTTTTTTTTAACTGGCAATTACTTCTGAGTTTCCACTAACAGAACTTTAGTTTTAGGAGGTGCCCCAAAACTCTTCATAGGTGCTCTTTTCCTTTCATTCTTTCTTCCTACACTGTTTCATGTACTGTCTGTATACTTAACAAATTCCCGACTCTATTTCCAGTCTAGACTCTTCCTTTAAACTGACCATGACTGTCTCACAAGTACCTCAACCCCACTATGTCCAAAACCAAACTCATTATCTTCCCCCAATCCCCCTCCTCTGCATTGTTGCCCATTTCATTAATCGGTACCATCACCCACAAAGATGTTGATGTCAGACATCTGAAAGATGGTGATATTTTTTACTTCTTCAATTTCAATAGCTAGTCAATTACCAAGTCCTATTGATTCTACTTCCTGTACCTTTCATAAATCCATTTTTTCCATTTCCACTGTCACTAGCAAGTCCAAAATACCATCTCTTTTAGAACTATTATAGCCTCCTATCTGGCCCCTCTCACACAATATTGACCTCTTCCCAAGGTGCCTTTTTATCTTCCCAGTATTCTTTTGAAGCATTCATTTAACTGTGTTATCCCGTTATTCAAAAATAAAACACAATTGAAACTAAGGTCTAAACTCTTTCCTGTCACCTGAAGGCTTAAGTCAATCAAACTCCCTCCTACCTCTCTGGTCTTAATTCACAACTTTCCCCACCTCTCCTAAATGTTTCATTCCTAACCTATATGTCTGCCTTTTCATATCCTTTCAGTTGCCTGCTCTCAGAGACTGCACATACTGTTTTCTCTACTTGGAATGCACTTTCCTCTTCCTCTGACTAGCTCAGCAGCTCTCAAGTGTTTGCCTAACTACATCAAAATTATCCAAGTGCTTTTCCTTTTTAAAATTGAATCCTGGACCCTACTTAAGAGCTCCTAGGTCAAATTTCCAAAAGTGGAAACTAGAGGTACATCTTCTTAAAAGCTCCCCAAGATAACTCTGACATGCAACCAGGTGTGGAAATCACTGTTAGTCAACAATCAGGCCTCAGCTTCAAGATCACTTTTTCAGGAAACACTACAGACTAAAAAGTTGGTGGCACTACAAAGCTTCTCACGGCAACCTGTATTTTTCCTTCACAGCATCTATCATGTTATTGAAGTTCTTGTGAAATCACTTAGTACCTACGGCCTCTCAAATAAAGTAAGTTTTATAAATTAAGATTCTACCTAGAATGTTTGGTCATGAAAGCTTTTCAACAAGAGAGTTTTACATAAACAAAAAACTCTTACTCTAGCAGTTTACAGATTTTGGTAATATGAGCAAAAGTTGTAATTTTTACTTTCTAAAGGCTGTATCAAATAAATCACTTTTAAAGATTAGTGTGTTCAATATTTATAGCACAGAACATTTCAGTTTAAGAGCTTTACTAGTGATATGTTGGGGAAAGTCTCAAGTGCTCCAAGCAGGACTTTCCTAAGATAGGTCATTCCTTTATAAAACCAAGGATCCCAAGTATCATAAGTTTGACTCACCTTCTGTAGTTTTTTAAAGGATGAAGCCTTCATGTTTTCTGACAATTTCACTGAAAAATACTGTTATTTTTATTAAGGAAAAAATGAGCAATCAAGATGAAAGACGATATTGAACGTTCTGAATTCATGTATAATTTCAAAAACAAGGTTAGAATGTATGGACATATATAGGAAAGATAAGAAATGAATTTCCAGGGGCTGGGCATGGTGGCTCACATCTGCAAACCCAGCACTTCGGGGGGCCAAGGCAGATGGATCACTTGAGGCCAGGAGTTTGAGACCAGCCTGGCCAACATGGTGAAACCCCACCTCCACTAAAAATACAACAATCAGTCAGGCATGGTGGCACTCACCTGTAATCTCAGCTACTTGAAAGGCTGTGGCACGAGAATTGCTCGAACCCAGGAGGCAGAGGTTGTAATGAGATGAGATCATGCCACTGCACTCCACCCTGGGCAACAGAGTGAGTCTCTGTCAAAAAAAAAAAAAAAAAAAGAAAGAAAAAAGAAAGGAAGGAAGGGAGGAAGGGAGGGAGGGAGGGAAGAAGGCAGGGAAAGAGCAAGAGAGAGAAAGCGATAGAGAAACAGAGAGAGAAAGAAAGAGAGAAAGAGAAAAAGAGAGACAGAAAGGAAGGAAGGAGTTTCCAGAGTAGTGGGGGCACCAAACAACTTCTAATTCTACATTTCCAGTGGCACCACTACATCCAAATCAGCCAACTTAATCCTGTAGTACTTATCCAAATAGCCACCATCAATAGAATTTTCCAAAAAAAAGTCACCGTTCTAGGGTCTGTCATTTTAATATCTATGGATGAATACATTCTCCCCTTGATTCTCCTTCATGGTCCAATCTGTAGCAATCCTGTCTAATTTAATGAAGCAACAACTTTAATTTATACTTAACTGCCGCCTCAGAAAAATACAAATAGCAACCTTTGAATATTATTAGGCCTTCCAGTGAAAAAGGATACAAAATCTCTCAGTTGTCCAAATATTTCATCCACTTTTCCAATTTGTTCTTTGTTTTCTAAGTAAACAGGAGCATTGAAATAAGGCACCTTATTTTCATCTGTGGTACATTTACAAACTATGTCATCTTCACAGGGATGCAGGAACTCTCCTAATACTGAAACAGGACAAGAAAATGTTAAAACATAGAACTATTTCAAACGATACTGACCGACTGCTTCTGGAAGCTTTCTTCTTGGCTACCTGGGACTTCACCATAACTGCTCTCCTCTGAGGCAGAAGACCACAGTCTTAGGACTTCCTGGGCTGGTATACCAACTCCACAACACACTAGCTATGTGACCTAGAAGAAGTTGCCCACCCTCTCTCTAATTCAGTGTCTCATCTTTAGTATGCACTAATAACATATAATGTATAGCTATACCTAATATACAGTAATGTAAGGACCCAATGGTATAACAAATGTCAAGTGCTTAGAACAGTGCCTGGCACATTGAGACTATTCAACCTGTAACAGTTATCTTATTATAACTTATTATCTGATTCAAAACTCTGCTTCATTCTCTTGGTTCTTCCTTTTCTTCAATGCCTAACAGAATCAGCCTTCATTCTTTTTTTTTCTCTTGCCTTAGAACTTTCTCATTCCCACTACCACCTCTTTAACAATGATTTATTCTTTTCAAGGACATCTAGAATCTCAAAATAACTACCTTTATTTCTAACTAGACTGTCACCCCAAACTAAAACACTTACCACATTCCTGCAAAACCAACTCTTCATTCCTATCACCCAAGCTCAAAACCTGGAACCCTTTATTATCGGCATTAGCTAAGTTCTACCAATTTTGTTTCCTTTGAAATCTCTCTCCTATCTAATCCTTCCTTTTTTTCCTCACTGTCACCATCCTGATTCAGGCTCTCAAGGTCTCATGTATGGACTGGTACAACAGCTTGTGGGCTGGGACCTTTTATTCTAGAAACTGCTCCTTTCAAACCATCCTGCATACTCATCCAACCCATTCTTAATTAGACACTCTTCACCCTCTCTCCTCTTTAATGTGGAAAGTTTCACTTTCTGTGACTTCCATTCCCATCTCATTGTTAATTACTCTAAAACTACCCTAAATGGGTCTTTTTCTCGACTTCCTCTCTGGCAGTTTCCCTCTCAGGCAAATTGTTTTCTCACTTATCTACTTTTGAGTAGTAATAGAAAGTATGGGCTTTGGAGTCAGAATACTTGGCTTTGTATTTCTTTCTTTTCTGTACAGACAGGGTCTCTTGCTTTATTGTCCAGGCTGGTCTCTTAACTCCCGGCTTCAAAAGATCCTCCCGTCTCAGCTTCCCAAAGTGTTGGGATTACAGGCGTGAGCCACCGCACCCAGCTTGTATTTCAGCTGTATCACTAATTGATCACTTATCACTAACCTTATGACCCTAGCAAAAAAAACTTAACTCTAAATCATAGTTTTCTCATCTGTAAAATCGGGGAATTAGGGATAAGTACTCACGATTACCTATTTAATACCTTCCTGTCAACCCTCAAGTTCCACCTCCATGATGCATTCTAACTATCCCTCAGCTTTCTTGATCTCCCCACCCCACCCTTAAATGCTACATTCTCCACAGGCTTGTGTATCCCAAACTTGCTGACTAACAACACAAACCCCCAACCCACCACTACTCCTTCAAATAGGCTAAATATTGAAGACTGCATACAGACTACACGTTCTGGAGGTCCTTGGTCTTGGCCTTTGTTAAAGCCTCCGCGGCCACCCCCTCGTCCAAATCCTCCCCTGCCGCCGCCTCTGAAATTGCCGCCGCCTCCACCGCCGCCTCCACCTCGGAAGTGGTTGCTGCTGCCGCCTCGGTTGAAGCCGCCACCTCCACCACCTCGATTAAAGCCTCCACGACCTCCGCCTCGAAAAGACATTCTCTCTCCTCCCTGATGAAAAAAAACGACCCGTGTCTTCTGATCACTGTAGTCTCTGAGTACACTCCAACCCCTCGGAGCCGCGGTGAGAACATCATAAAGGGGACAAAAGCAGCCCTGTCACCTCACCCACGGTCAGACAGCCAGTGAGGACCACCAACCTGATGGGTGAAGAGTTTACTTCTCCATGGTCTCGTGAGCGCCGACCGACCACACACTAGCCCTGCAGCCCCAAGATTAGTATCTCCTCCCCCTACAGACAGCAAGGTCTTCGCACCGCACCCCCTTCCTTCCTCCCCCGCTCCCTCCGGCAGCTGGGTTCCACATCCAGCATTTTCAAACCCTCCGGCTTCTACGGCCACTCACCGGCGCCACGTGCCCCTCTGGCCCTGGCCTTGCGCACACACCCACCCGCGGGGTACTTCCGCCGCGCTGGAACCTCCTCGGCTACCGTAACGCCACAGAGTTTTTTAAAGACCAGAAACTTGAATAACTGGTTTGCAAAAAAAAAAAAGCCAGTCACCCGCGGAACAAGCAACACTGGTTCCAAAACAGCCTTTAGCGCTGGAAAAGTGGCAATAATAGCGAACCTTAACCACTAATTTATAACAGTGAGGTCAACTTGCCAAACGCTGAGACGTGGAAGTGACGTATAACAGCGGCGTCCTTTGCAGCACTACGTCCCGGAAGTGCTGCGGCAATGTTGTTCTTGGAGATAGCTGGAGTTAGGGATCCGCCTTCTCTCCCAGAGGCGGGGCAGGTTTCTGTTTCGTTGCCGCCCTGACTGCCAGAACTAAAGCACCTTGCAAGGAATGAGGTTGGTTCTTGAAGTCCGTGCTGACTGGCTGGGCGCATTTGCGCATTTGCTTCTCAGGCTGCGAAATGATCCGCAACAGCGCTCAAGAGTTTGTTGCTAACTTCAGCAACTGTGCGGACAGGTCTCTGAGGCTTCTGAGCCGCGCTAGGTCCAGTAGATCTGGGCGTCTCAGAACCTGTCACAGCCGACGGAAGCGTTTATCTGAGTTTCTTGTTTCTTCCCGACCTTTTGATTTTCGCACCATTGCGCGCTCAACTATGCCTCTTTTTTTGTCCTATGGTCTCAACTAATTAAAGGAAGAAAAGCAATGCATGTGTGTGTGTAATTTTAAAGAAACTATGCTGCCTTATAGAAAACCAAGCCATCATTTTTATCTTTTGTACCAGGTATTCAAGTATGTTTTGAGCACCGACGGGCTGTGAAGCGGACTGTGCTGGAAGCTCCTCTTCCTCTTCTCTCCTTAAGCCCTTTATATTTGACATCAGCTTCCCCCACATTCTCCAAAGCTTCTCTCACAAATAAAGGTAATGATTTCCCATTTATTAAATTTGGTTGGAGTCTTTTACACCCAAACCCTCTGAGACCTTACCTTGATATTTGACATCGTGTTTAGAAGAGGGTGGAACTTGGTACCTGTCTAATTGAGAGGGTTATTGTAAATGGGATTTTATTATTTTTTTTTTATTATTATACTTTAGGGTTTTAGGGTACATGTGCACAATGTGCAGGTTTGTTACATATGTATCCATGTGCCATGTTGATTTCCTGCACCCATTAACTCGTCATTTAGCATTAGGTGTATCTCCTAATGCTGTCCCTCCCCTCTCCCCCCACCCCACAACAGTCCCCGGAGCGTGATGTTCCCCTTCCTGTGTCCATGAGTTCTCATTGTTCAATTCCCACCTATGAGTGAGAACATGCGGTGTTTGGTTTTTTGTCCTTGCGATAGTTTACTGAGAATGATGTTTTCCAGTTTCATCCATGTCCCTACAAAGGACACGAACTCATCATTTTTTATGGCTGCATAGTATTCCATGGTGTATATGTGCCACATTTTCTTAATCCAGTCTATCGTTGTTGGACATTTGGGTTGGTTCCAACTCTTTGCTATTGTGAATAGTGCCGCAATAAACATACGTGTGCATGTGTCTTTATAGCAGCATGATTTATAGTCCTTTGGGTATATACCCAGTAATGGGATGGCTGGGTCAAATGGTATTTCTAGTTCTAGATCCCTGAGGAATCGCCACACTGACTTCCACAATGGTTGAACTAGTTTACAGTCCCACCAACAGTGTAAAAGTGTTCCTATTTCTCCACATCCTCTCCAGCACCTGTTGTTTCCTGATTTTTTAATGATGGCCATTCTAACTGGTGTGAGATGGTATCTCACTGTGGTTTTGATTTGCATTTCTCTGATGGCCAGTGATGAGGAGCATTTCTTCATGTGTTTTTTGGCTGCATAAATGTCTTCTTTTGAGAAGTGTCTGTTCATGTCCTCTGCCCACTTTTTGATGGGGTTGTTTGTTTTTTTCTTGTAAATTTGTTTGAGTTCATTGTAGATTCTGGATATTAGCCCTTTGTCAGATGAGTAGGTTGCAAAAATTTTCTCCCATTCTGTAGGTTGCCTGTTCACTCTGATGATAGTTTCTTTTGCAAAATACCTTTGTAGGCGGGGCGCGGTGGCTCACGCCTGTAATCCCAGCACTTTGGGAGGCCAAGGCGGATGGATCACTTGAGGTCAGGAGTTCAGGACCAGCCTGGCCAATACGGTGAAACCCCTTCTCTACTAAAAATACAAAAATTAGCCGGGCATGGTGGTGCACGCCTGTAATCGCAGCCACTCGGGAGGCTGAGGCAGGAGAATCGCTTGAACCCGGGAGGCGGAGGTTGCAGTGAGTCGAGATCACGCCACCGCACTCCAGCCTGGACGACAGAGCAAGACTTGGTCTCAAAACAAACAATAAAATAAGTGAGAGAGGAAACTTTACTTGTTCCTTTTCTTTTAGTTTAGTAAATGCTGCAATTTGATTTTAACGAATGTTCGTCTTTTTATGGGCCTATATATTATTTTTGAAACAAAAAATGAAAATTACCTATTTAGTGTGAAACCTTTGCTTGTCTTTTGCTGTGTATTTGCTCAATTCTGAATTGAACTTGAGATTGTCACACACAGATTTCATTTTCAACTGAAATGAGATGATTTCTGTCTTTACTCTTAAAACTTAGTAAGAAAAAGCTTGCTTGAACAAGAAGTTTAAAAGTATGTCAAAATGTTTATTACTTTCCTAAAAATGTCGAGCTGCTCTTCTTTCTCAGAAATCCAAAACTTGTAGAAGCACAAATCAGGCCAGGCGCCGTGGCTCACGCCTGTAATCCCAAGATTTTGGGAGCCTGAGGCAGGCAGATCACCTGCAGTCAGGAGTTCAAGACCGGCCTGGCCAACGTGGTGAAACCCTGTCTCTACTAAAAATACAAAACTTAGGCGGGCGTGGGTGGCGGGCGCCTGTAATCCTAGCTATTTGGGAGGCTGAGGCAGGAGAATCGCTTGAACCCGGGAGGCGGAGGTTGCAGTGAACCAAGATCACGCCACTGCATTCCAGCCTGGGCAACAGAGCAAGACTCCGTCTCAAAAAAAAAAAAAAAAAAAAAAGAAGAAGAAGAAACACAAATAAGTACATTTCATCTTATATCTACAGTCATACATTCACAAACTTCTTCCTCTTTTCTCAAAGTCAGGTGCTCAGGCTGAGAAGATTCAAGGAAAGGGTTCCTCACCTAGTTATAAAGTTGTGTTCAAGGGGAAGGAAAATATTGTTCAGTTGCGTTCTGCAATTCCCCATGGTGGTTTTCGGTAAGACTTGAGACTTCCTTACTCTAAAGTCCAAGCAGCAGTGGAAACATTTCAAGATCCCTTTTTGCAATATAACTTTTCCAAAGATTCAGTTTTTATTTAAACCCAAAAATCTTGTCACTTGAAGTAAAACGATTTTCTCCAGGGCCTGAAGATCCTTGTTCAACTAGTTCATGTGATGAAAATGTCTGTTAAGTAGGTGATATGGTTTGGATGTTTGTTCCCTCCAGATCTCATGCTGAAGTTTGATTCCCAGTGTTGTAGCTGGGACCTGGTGGGAGGTGATTGGATGGATCATGGGGGCAGAATTCTCATGAATGGCTTAGCACCATCCCCTTGGTGATAAGTGAGTTTTCACTCAGTTCACTTGAGATGTGGTTGTTTGAAGAGTCTGTGACTTCTTCCATTTCTCTCTTGCTCCCACTCCTGCCATGTGACATACTGGCTCCCCATCACCTTCCGCCATTATTGTAAGCTTCTAGAGACCTCACCAGAAACTGGTGCCAGCACCATGCTTCCTGTAAAGCCTCCAGAACCATAAGCCAATTAAACCTCTTTCTTTATAAATTACCTAGCCTCAGGTATTTTTTTATAGCAATGCAAAAAAAAAAAAAAAAAATGCTGGTTTCTGCAGCCATTCTTTATCTTCAAAGAATTTGGTAAAATCTGGGCTACTGTTTTCCTGAATGTATTTCTGTGATTCACTTTCTAGGTCAAGCGTCCTGTTAAGGAGAAGAATCTGTATTAGTTTCTCTCACTCCAATCCATGGTGTCAATAAACATTATTTTGCGTAATTTCTGTGGGTCAGAAATTAAGGAGCAGCTTAGCTGGATGATTTTGACCTAGGGTCTCTCATAAGGTTGCAATCAAGGTATCACCTGGGGCGGCAGTCCACTGAAGACTTGACTAGGCCTAGAGGATCCTTTTCTGAGGGAGCTCACTGACATGCCTAGCAAGCTGATGCTGCCTACTGCCAGCCCCAGTTCCTTGCCATATGGACCTCTTTACAGGGTACTTGAGTACTGACATGACATGCCAGCTGGATTCCCCCAAAACGATCTGCTAAGCCATAAGATTTATGCATGTGGAAGGAGATTTATATGGGCCTTGTCCAGGTTTTCACATAGTTAAAAATTTAGAAGTGAATTGCCCTATGTTTGATAAGTCATCTACATAGCATCATCTAGAACTGTTTTCATTTCTGCTCCAAAACTTTCTGACATCAGCACTCTCTGGGAAGAAAGCAGTGGGTTGTGAATATGTCAGAATGTTAATGAGAATTGAAATCTCTGAGGGAAGCAATCGTTGATAGGGTACCATAAGTAGATACTGACACAGTTCTTCCAAGAGGTACCTTCTTTTTCCAATATGAAGACAAGACAGTAAATATATCTTTACCTTTGCTTCTTTGCAGCAGTGTTTAATAGAAGAAAAAATTTCTTGAATTTTGCCATAATTTATAAATCTTGCAAATGCTACTCTATGACATTTGTTGTTGAAATCTGATGATTCATCAACCTGGATAAGAAGTTGTTAGGTTCTTTTGATGCTATGCAGCATTATGTGACATGTCATCAATCACATCAATTTATCAAACTTTGAAAGGGAAACCGTTTTAGTTTCTCATTACATCATATGCTGACGTCTGACTCTCTGTAATTATACATGCTGAAATTGTGAGGTCCCATCAATTGTGGGGCTTTTTCCTTTTCTGGTCAAAAAGTTCTTCTGCTAAATAACTTGCTTTCTGGGCCTTTTTACTGAAGGTGACTTATAAAAAAAATACATTCTTTACTCTGGGTTTCCAAAGGCCATATAAAATTATCTGCTCCTTTACTATGGTTTGCAGTTAAGCGTCTTTTCAATTTTGCTGGAGCCATTGCTTCATTTATAAGTTGTGATTCTTCATTACTAACTTTATCAGAATTATTAAGACTTAGAATTCTCTTCCATCTCCCGGTTCATCTTCAAAAATCGCCACATTGGACTATAAGTCATGTTTGTAAAACACAGATGCTAATAAAATATAAAACAAGCAAACTAAACAAGGAAATTTTTTTTAAAAATGATATCTTCAAATGCAATTCACTTTTAACCTACAAGCTCCATGTGTCAGGCCTCTGAGCCCAAGCCTGCATGTATACATCCAGATGGCCTGAGTCAACTGAAAACTACAAAGGAAGTGAAACAGCCTGCTCCTGTCTTAACTGATTGACCAACCTTAAGACATTCCATTATGACCTGTTCCTGCCCTGCCCCAACTGATTGATCGATCGACCTCGTGACATTCTTCTTCTGGACTATGGGTCTTATGATCTCCCCACCATGCACCTTGTGACCCCCCTCCTCTGCTGACAATAGATAGCCACCTTTAACTGTAACTTTCCATTGCTTATCCCAGTCCTATAAAACTGCCCCACCCCACCTCCCTTTGCCAACTCTCTTTTCAGACTCAGCCCACTTGCTCCCACGTGAAATAAACAGCCTTGTTGCTCACACAAAGCCTGTCGGTGGACTCTCTTCACATGGACACGGACGAGCGTGACACCATGTTTTACAATGTTTACAACATTAGCAAAGCAACAGGGAGGCATTTGAGTTACGGGGCATTAAAATTGCTTCCTTAAAATATTGTCTTTGATTGTCTATTACATCAGGAGAGCTCATTAGCTGTCAGTTGACTGTGAATAAGGGGAGGCCAGGGGAGATTAGGAAATGTAAATCAGGAAGGAGAGGCTGATGTCATCAACCTATTGTCTCTCCCTCTCCCTCAACCTGTTGTCCCTCCTTCTTAATTCAGCACCCACCAGTCATCAACAGCACCCTGTTTGCATCAAAAGCTGAGAATGGACTCAATGAAATGAACATAGTTGTGTGGAGCACTGTCATGTTTGTGAATGACCTCTAGCGAAATTCCTAACAGTTATTTGATCACTAGTCATTACTACAAGTGTTGGCATTACATGGAGAAAGAAGTTCAAAAGAATGCAAAAAAAAAAAAAAAAAAAAAAATTCCAATCTCTTCTGGAATCCCTAGTAACCGCTCCTAGACCCCTAATGACATCTGCAGAAACTCACACTAGAGTATAAGCTCCTGAAGAGTGAGAACTACATCTTCTTTGTTTTGGTATCCTCAGCACTTAGTACAGTGCCTGGAATAAAATTGATGCCCAATAAATATTTGTTAAATGGAACTGAATTCCTCTGTGCTTTGAATTTCTGCTCATGCCTTGAGAACCTACTTATCAAAAAATGATCATAGAATGATGGTCAAAGAGACAAAATATAAAAGAGATGGGGGTAGAGAAAGTATATAAGCACAGTCTAGTTGTAGTATTCAAGATCTAAGGAGGTATCCTAACTGGAAGGTTAGGACATCTAATTAAAATACCCAGTAAGGAGATACAGATGTTCCTCAACTTATGATGGGGTTATATCCCAATAAACCCATCATGAGTTGAAAATATCTGAGTGGAAAATACATTTCATATATGTAACATACTGAACATCATAGCGTGGCCTAGTCTACCTTGAAGGTGCTTAGAACACTTACATTAGCCTACAGTTGGGCAAAACCATCTGGCAGCACAGCACACTGGAGAGTCTCATTTGCTGCTGCTGCCCAGCATCATAAGAGAATATTGCACACATATCACTAGCCAGGGAGAAGATCAAAGTTTAAAATTTGAAATACAGGTTTTGCTGAATGCTTATTGCTTTCACACCATTGTAAAGTAGAAAAGTTGTTCAGTGTAACCATTGTAAGTTGGGAGACTGTATTGCTAACGACAGAGAAGAGGGCTGGTAGCTAGGAATAGGGCTGAAAATTTTTATATTAGAACAAAATTTTAAAAGTACTTAGCCAAAGCTAGGCGTGGTGGCTCGTGCCTGTAATCCCAGCACTTTGGGAGGCTGAGGGGGGCAGATCACCTTAGGTAAGGAGTTGGAGACTAGCCTGGCCAACATGGTCAAACTCTTTCACTACTAAAAATACCAAAATTAGCCGGGCTTGGTGGCGTGGGCCTGTAATCCCAGCTACTCGGGAGGCCAAGGCAGGAGAATCACTTGAACCCGGGAGGCTGAGTTTGCAGTGAGCCAAGATCACGCCACTGCACTCCAGCAATGCAACGAGACTCCACCTAAAAAAAAAAAAAAAGGCTGGGCTCTGTGGCTCACACCTATAATCCCAGCACTTTGGGAGGCCAAGGCAGGTGGATTACGAGGTCAAGAGATCAAGACCATCCTGGCCAACATGGTGAAACCTCGTCTCTACTAAAAATACAAAAATTAGCTGGCCATGGTGGCACACATCTGTAGTCCCAGCTACTTGGGAGGCTGAGGCAGGAGAATCGCTTGAACCTGGGAGGCGGAGATTACAGTGAACCAAAATGATGCTACTGCACTCCGGCCTGGTGACAGAGTGAGACTCCATCTCAAAAAAAAAAAAAAAGTACTTAGCCAAGGTGCCATTAATTGTAAATATTAATGTGAACTCATGACTTTCTCTTTTATTTGGTTTTTATTATGAAAATTTCAAACATAAACAGTTGAAAGAACAATATAATGAACCTCTCTATACAACACCTTCAATCAGCCTTTTGCAAATGTTATTCCTCCTATTTCCTCACTGTTATTATTAAAACTATTATTGCTAGAGTGTTTTATAGTAAGCATTCTGTTCATAAATCTCCAGCAGAGGACTTTTTTAAAAAACATAAGCACAATACCATTACCACACCTAACAAAAATAATATTTTCTTAGTATTAGCGAATATCCATGTGGAATTTTTCCAAGTTATTTCAAAATGTATTTTAATAGTTGGATCAGTCAAATGAAGATCCAAACAAGGGCCATACATTGTATTTTATTGGTGTGTCTCTTAATTTTCTTTTATTCTGTGTCAGTTTCCTCTCCCTGTTTTTTTTCCGCCCCCCCCGCCCCGCCACCATGGCATTTATTTGTTGAAAAAACTGAGTCTTTTTGTCATGTAGAATTTCCTACTTTCTCACTGATTACATCCTTGTGATAGTATAAATTGTTCTTCTATCCTCTGTATTTCCCATAAACTGATAGTTAATTAATAGTGAGATCTAGAGACTTGATTGTGTTCAGGTTCTTTTTTTGTGTGTGTGTCATGCAAGAATACTTCCTACCATCCCATGAAGAGACACATAATGTCTGGTTGTCTCTCTTTGGAGATGAGATCAGTCAGTGGGATCAGTGTTATCAGCCTCATCCATCTCTTAGAGTTCCCTGCCAGCTTTTCACCTAATGGTTTTAGCAGCTGTTGATGATCATCACTAGATCCATTGGCTCATAAGGTAGTGCAAAATAGTGATGTGATTAATTCTATCATTTCTTTTGCAATTATTAACTGAAATAAAGAAATTTCCTTTTTTATTTCAATTTTTTGCTACCATTCTTCCTTATAATGCTTAAAATATTTCATCTTTGAGAGCCCCTTCAAGTATTTTAATACCACCACTAGCCTCCGATGGCTTCCTTGCTTTCTGGTACAAAATATTTCTTTTACATTTTATGCCCCAGATGTGGAATCACCCTTTCTCCAAAGAGCCTTGGTTTTTTAAATGGAAAATGGTAAGTAGAGAAGACAATCTGCCACTAAGGAGTGCTCATTGCTTCTGGATTGTTAGGACTTCTAGGCCCTATCAGTGGACACAATGGACAACTAGAAGGTAATTATTTTTAGAAAGAAAAAAAACTGTGGGTCATAGTGATATTTCCAATTCAAAGTTAAGACTACAGGGTTTCCATTTCTTTGAATTTAAACTTGTGTATGTCTTACCCTGAAATTCTTATGACATTAGCATAATTACTTATTTGCCTTAGCCTCCATATATATACATATATATATATATATATATATATGTATATATATGTTGTCAAGTAAGTATTAACGGTAAGATTACTGAATACTACTCAAGATTTTGTTTGTATCAGTTTGCCAATATTTTGTTTAGAGTTTTTGCATCTATATTCATAAGTGAGGTTGGTCTTTTTCTTTTTATTGTGCTGTACTTCTGCTTTTGTAGATTCTGATTATAGAGTTCTGCCTTCAATGACTGCAGGAGAAGGGTGGGATACGAGGCCTCAGGGGTTTGCCTATGGCTTGCCTCTTAAGTACAGAGACTCCCTCACTTCATGGAGGCTGGTGTCGTCTAGAATGCTTCTCTGCTTCTGCCTCAGTGTCCACTCAAGGGGTTCTGGGTTAGAACATGTGCTATAGAGAGCCTTACTGTAGGCTTTAGCCTGGAATGAATGCTCAAGTTCCCCCTGTGTGGGGCACTGGCTCAAATGTTCTTCCCTTTATTTATTAATTACTTAGTCCATCACTTCTCTCAGATTCTACTGTTTCTATTTATTCTATGGTCTTTCTTATTTTGGATATCTTGTTGTCACCTATATGAATTTGACACTTCTTAAACTCCTTGAAGTTTTGCAGTTAATCTTTTCCTGTCTATTATATGTATTCTAGTAATTCCTCACTATTTATGTCCTATTAATGAATCCTTCTTCATTTTTCAATGGTGCAATGGAATTACTTTTATTTTTATATTTATTTTCATTGAGATCATAGGAGGAAAGAGACTTAAACTGAATAAAATTTCAGTCCTCATGAGCACTTTACATTTTCTTTTTGTTAACTACTGTATTGGTCCATTCTTGCACTGCTATAAAGAAATACCTGAGACTGGATAATTTATAAAGAAAATAGGTTTAATTCGTTCGTGGTTCCACAGGCTGTACAGAAAGCATGATGCTGGCATCTGCTCTGGTTCTGGGGAGGCCTCAGGAAACTTACAATCATGGCAGAAAGCAAACGGAAAGCACGTGCATTACGGGGCTGGAGTAGGAGCAAGAGAGAGGGGGCATTTTAGTCAGAAAGGATCAGAAACAGTTTTCATTCACATGGAATGGGCAACATATACACTTAAAGTTTTCCCAGGCCTTATCTGCCACCTTCCGACATAATGTTAATATGCAGAGATCTGGATCATCTGGATTTCCCATAAGACACCATTGTTTTTCCATTGATAGCATTATCTTGATCAGAGGAGATGAGGAAGTAGCATGCTAAATACTTTGGTAAGACACCTGTGCTCCAGAGGGTAGGAAATAAAGCCTGGCACATCAGTAAAATTTTTAGGAAACCAGTATTCAGGAACGTGCTAGTACATCCTCTTTAATGGAAAAGACAAATTATTGTATCTTGTACTTTCTTTAACAAAGAAGGAAGCACAAAATCTGATGAGGCTTTTTGGACTCTGGGAGCAAATATTCTGCAGTAGGGAATACTGCTCCAGCTGCCAAAGCAGAAAAGGCTTCTGCAGTGGTCCAGCAGACTCTATGGCATCAGAAGTCTCAGTGATGGGGGAAAAAATGCTGTGTGGTGTTTGAGGAAGATCCTGTGGGAGAACCACAATACAGGACCTTAGGGTTCTGGAGCAAGGCCATGCCATCTGCAGCAGAGAATTGTGTGTCTTTTAAAAACCAATTTGTATATTACTCATTCCTGGTAAATGTAGAATAATGAATCATAGGACACTACATCACCATACGGCCAGAACTGCCCATTATGATCTGGATCCAAATGGACCCGCAAAGTGTAAGGACAAGCAGGCCTAGGAAAAATGTATTGTAAGATAGAAGTGTGATATCCAGAGCCAAACACAAACAGGACCAGAGGTATCAGCAACGTGCATAAACAGGTAGCAGGTAGCCCAGACTGCCCTGTCCCCAGCATCCAAACAGTTGCACTCATGGCCCTTCCTCAGCTCACACCTATAGCTCCCTGGGGAAACTGGTATCACCAGCTGAAGGAGGAGAGAAAAGGTCACGTTTTGTTTACAGATGGGTTGGCTTGGTATATAGGTACAAGTTGAAAATAGACAGAGGCGGCTTTACAGCCACACGTTGGAGTGGTTTTGAAAGACACTGGTGAGAGAAAGTCCTCCCAAAGGGCAGAGCTGCAGGTGGTACACCTGGTCATCCACTTTGTGTGGAAAGAGAGGTGGCCTGAGGCTAGACTTATATAGAATCACAGGCAATAGTGATTTCCTGATCATCTTTTGTTCCTGAAATGAAAAATATTTAAAGATCAAGAGCAAAATGTTCTGGGATACAAACAGCAACTTTAGCCTGAGAAGTGAATGGTAACCAAGGGCTCAGACCACTCCTGAAAGAGACCGTGGGTCATGTCATCAGGTACGTCACTGAGATCAGCAGAGGTGCGAGGTCGGAGTGAAGAGAATCTAGAATGGATACGTGTACATACAGGACTGGGCATGAAGTATAAAAATTTTTCTATCACGGCCGGGCACAGTGGCTCACGCCTGTAATCCCAGCACTTTGGGAGGCCGAGGCAGGCAGATCACGAGGTCAGGAGATCAAGACCATCCTGGCTAACACAGTGAAACCTCATCTCTACTAAAAATACAAAACATTAGCCGGGCATCGTGGCAGGCGCCTGTAGTCCCAGCTACTCGGGAGGCTGAGGCAGAAGAATGGCATGAACCTGGGAGCTGGAGCTTGCAGTGAGCTGAGATCACGCCACTGCACTCTAACCTGGGTGACAGAGCGAGACACTGTCTCAGAAAAAAAAAAAAAAAAAAGAGAAAAAAGAAAAAGAAAAAAAAATCTTTGTATCACATGTTAATGCCTACCAGAAACCATCCACCAAAGAAAAGGCACTAAATAACCAACAAAATGGCTCAACCAATTTGGCTCAACAAAACGATTGAGCCAAAATGACTGAGTCTCAGTCATCAGCCACCCCAGTGCTGGCACGATGGGCACAAGAATGAAGTGACCATGGTAACAGAGATAGAGGCCACCCATAAGGCCAATAGCATGGACCCCAAGGCTTATCTAGCTCCCATCATTAACAAATGCCCAACCTGACAGCAGCTGACACTAATACTGTCCCCACAAGATGGCACAATTCATCAAGGAGACCAACTAGTCACTTAGTGGCAAGTTAATTACATCTGATTCTTTCACTCTTTGGAGGGTCGGTGGTCTCTTCTTACAGGAATAGACATATATTTGAGGTATGAGTGTGCCTTTCTTGCCTACAGGGCCTCCATTAGCACCATAATCCAGAGAATTATAGAGTGCTTAATTATCTAGCAAAGATCACATCCTGCCAGACAAGCGTGCCCACTTTACAGCAAAGCAGGCCCAGGAGTAGGCCTGTGATCATGCAATCCCCTGGTCATACCACATACCACACTACTCAGAAGCTGGTGGACTTACAGAATGCTATAATGGGCTGCTGAGGGCAGAGCTGAGGTGCCAGCTAAATGCAAAACTTTTTGAGAATGGGGTGCTGTCCTCCAGGAAGCAGTACATACATTCAATCAAAGACTTTCTTATAGCACTGTATTCCCAATAGGAAGAATACCTGGGTCTGGGAACCAAGGAATAAAGGCAAGAATGACCACACTTACCATCACCCCCGTTGACAAACTGGGGGCTTTGTGTATGTTGTCTCCACAATTGTAAACTCTGCAGGGTTCGTTATCTTGGTCTCCAAAGGACTATACTTTCACCAGGGGCAAGCAAGAGTCCCATGGAATTATAAACCAGAGCTGTTGCCTGGTGTACACTGGGCTCTTTGTGTCTAGGAACTAGCAAGAAAGAGTCAGAATCCACAAGGGTGATTGACCCTGATCATTCTGAGGAAGTAGGGCTGCTATTACTATAATGTGGGCAGGGAGGAAAATGTGTAGAACCCACATAACCTACTGGGGTACCTCTTATTTTTTGCTTTTTTTGGTTTCTTTTTTAAGAGAGGGTCTCTCTTTGTCACTCAGGCTAGAGTGCAGTGGTGCAATCGTGGCTAACTGCAGCCTCAACCTCTCCCTGTGTTGCCCAGGCTCATCTCAAACTCCTGGCTTCAAGCACTCCTCCTGCCTTGACCTCCCAAAGTGCTGGGATTACAGGAGTGAGCCACCATGTCCAGCCTGCCTCTTGTGACAGTAAGGATACAAATGGCAACTTTTGCCTGAGAAACAAAAGGTAACCAGGGGCTCAGACCACTCCTGAAAGAGAGTGTGGGACATGTCATCCAGTAAGTCACCAAGGCCAGCAGAGGTGGGAGGTCAGGGTAAAGGGAATCTAAAATGGGTAGGAAGGGGGCCAAGGGTGAGTATCAACTACAGCCCCAAGATCAACTGCAAGGGTAGGAGCTGTAGTTTTTCCCATTAACTTCCTCTTCTAAGTTTTCTCTCAAGAATAGAGACCCACTGAAATGTTTAAGGAGCCACTCCTGGAGTGTATATGGAACATAGGTCTAAAAGGTGCAAGTGTGTACTCTGAAAGACACAGAGATGAGTTTCCCAGAACCCCTGTCAAGGAAGGTCTTGCTACCTGGCTATAAAGAATGTAGTCAGAAGATACCTCCTCCTGATAGCACATAACTGTCAGATCCTTCTGTGTCTGCTTTCGCTACAGAAAACTGTTTCACCTAAGTGTATGCCCTTCCTGGGCAATATATAGTAGGGGACCGAGCAAGGCAGAATATAATGGCCCAGCCATTTATACTGAAATCAGGGGCGCTGTGACAGGTCACACTCACTCCAGTTCAACTTCTGCCTCTGCTCACCCCTGCTTCCCCTCCCTTCCTTGTATGCGTATCGATCCCTAACAAACACTTGTACCCCACGCTCACTGTCTCAAGTCTGCTTCTGATGAACCCAACTGTGTCAGCATTTCTGCTATCACAGATTTATTTCATAAATAGATAAATCCTGCATGATAGTTGGTACTGGCACAAGAGTACTTGTTTCTAAAATTTCTTGTACTCCAAAAATACAATTTGATCACAGCACAACAAATGCATAGTAAATAAGCTGGTTTCTAGAGTTTTAAATGTATTTTGCAGCCTTCACTATGGTCTACTTTTATTCTTACTGTCTCCTAGTCTTCAATCTTAAGTTTAAAAAATTATATTTTTATTGCACAAAAAAAAAACAAAAATTTCCTCCAATATAACTTCTGTCTTCCCTGGAATACAGAATTGAGTCATTGCAATTAACAGGGTGGGAGGAAATCAGTCTCTTCTGGTGGAAACAAGTTCCTGTTGGTCACCTCCCTCAGATCTTTAATGGGAAGGCCATTTTTTGGTTTCAGTTACGGTAAATCTCTCTGGATTTCAGCCAAATTCTTTC
Organism: Symphalangus syndactylus; assembly: GCF_028878055.3. Classification (NCBI taxonomy): domain Eukaryota; kingdom Metazoa; phylum Chordata; class Mammalia; order Primates; family Hylobatidae; genus Symphalangus; species Symphalangus syndactylus. The sequence goes on from NC_072426.2 coordinate 64,262,022, forward strand.
AGAGTTCAAAAGTACAAAGCTCATTAGGAGGTTTGTTCTTTTGAAATATTTTTTCAGAGGTTAAAAATTAAATTTCAAAAGAATACCTGGGGTGGGAAAGAGTTCTCAGCAGAGACAAAGACCCCGAACACCTCCAACATGAAGCTTCTTCATGTTTTCCTGTTATTTCTGAGCTTCCACTTAAGTTTTTGCAAGGTAAGTAATTCAACCTTTATGCAAACAATTTTAATTGATAATTTAAAGGTTGTAAAAATATAGAAAATAATCTTAAATATATAATTTTGATTTAAATATTACATAGTTCAGTTACAACAATGCCACTCTATAGTCAGCAACAAATGTTTTATGTTAATATCTTGATAAAAGTGATTTTTTAAAAATAGTTCTTTTTATGTGCTTATATATGTAGAGGCATTGAACTGAATAAGAGTTTTACTAATACAAGGCTGTGATTTACTGTAATTGTAGTAAATAAAAAATATTTACCAGGCTCCTCCTGTGTGTAAGGTACAGTGCTAGGAAGACAGTGAGACTGATCTCTTCCTTCAACAGCCTCTTAGTGCACTCTATAGTTATAGAAAGGGGAAATAATAAGCAAATTTGAAACATCTGAAAACACAAAAGTGCAACTTACAAGACAGTATATATTTAATTGTCAAAAGTGATACAAATATGTGGTAAAGGACTTTAATGAGAGGACAAATCACTTCATCCTGAGAGGTCATGAAAAGATTATAGATCAAGTAGGATTTGAGCTGAACCTTTAATTCTGTATTACATGTGATCGGTGGTGAGAAAGAGGAGTGATTTCCAGCTTCTTTAGCCAGGAAAAGCAGCAAGTGCTACCATAGGAAGGCAGCAATGCACTAGGCCCTTCCAAATAAATGAATCCATTTGATCAGAATGCAGGCTTTGTGGGCTACAAAGGAACTTGAAACTGAAATGACATGTTTTATTGAAGTTAGAGTGTCATCTATTAAGGTGAAAAATGTTTAAAACATTTTAGATACTTATTGATGATTGCCAACTTTGGTGGCAATCCAAAACCATCTTGTCTTAGTGCCAGCTTGTAGAAGAAAGTATTTAAAGAAAACTACTTAAGAAAACACACTTTAAGATTCTTGTAACTTCTAAAATAGTTGCCATCACCATTGCAATGTTTATAATAGAGAATAAATGGAAATAACTAAATGCTTATTAATAAGACACTGGTTAAATTATCATATATCCAAAATTGAACCATTACGTAGCCATTGAAATGACATATTTATATAAATAAAAAGTCCTTACTACAATTTTATTTTTATTGAAGAAAAACACACACACACATATGTATGTGTGTTTATATGCATACATATAAATGCATACTTATACCTACTTATATATATGACTAAAAGATCTTACAGTATATGTATCAAACAGTTAATAGTTGCTATCGTTGGCTAATAAGATTACTGGTGATTCTATTTTCTGTTTTTGGTTTCACTGAACCTACTCAGACAAGGAAACTAGGGGATTCAGAAAAGATGAAAAAGAAACCCATAGCACAGTGGGAGTGGCTGCTGGGGCCTTCTGATGGGAGGAATAACCAAAGGATTTTCAACAACAAGGAAGCTGGCTGGGTGTGGGGGTTCACACATGTAATCCCAGTACTTTAGGAGGCTGAGGCAAGAGGATTTCTTGAGCCCAGGAGTTTGAGGCTGCGGGGAGCTCTGATCATGCCACTGTATTCCAGCCTGGGTGACACAGCAAGATCCTGTCTCAAAAAAAAAAAAAAAAAACAACAGAGAAGCCAAATGTTTCAGTCGACATGATTACCTACTATAATTGTGCTGTGACATAATCACCAACTGATACCGTAAATTTTATTTTACCCTAAAATTTTATTACAAACTCAGGTATATATGGGTGGCATTTTAGAGAGAAAGAACTGGGGTAATGTTAAGCAGAATGACAACATCCTGGAAACAAGGGTGGCACACAGGAGGGTGTGCAGTGCAAGTGATGGCAGCAGAAATGGCAGAGTAGGCAGATCCACCAAAACCAAAAACCAAAAATCCACTTCCACAAAAACCAAAGGGAAGCTGTCAGAACCAACTTTATTTAGAACTCCGGAAAACAGTCAAAGATTTATAGCACCTAAGCAAATGTTGAATGAAGGAACAGGCAACTAAAAATGGCAGGAAAGCTTTGTGGCATTTTGTGTGTCTGTCCTTTGTGTCCTTGCCCCATACCCTCCCTGATTTGGCAGTGGTCTTGAAGGATATCGTGTACATAAAATAGCCTTAACACAATAACAACAAATTTTGGTTTATTAAAACAAGTTCACACATTGTCATTAAAAAGGCATTTTGAAATTCACTGTATTCTCATTACCTTAGTTTGCAAATGTTAAAGCAATTTTCTTCTAAAATACAAACTGTTTCTCTTACTATGCAGAATATTATCCTAATCACTTACCACACTTCTATCACCCTGTCACTTATAATACCGTTGTAAACCAACCACTAAATGGCCTTTCCACTTATAATTTATTCATGTATCTTAGATTTCAGTTCCTTAATCTTCCATGGGAAAGTATATAAATCTGTCTATCTAATATGGAAGAAATTCTCCTAACTGGTGCAGCAACCGCTGACCATGTACGTGTCTCACTCAGGGAGGGACCCTGTTCCCTAGCACTGGAAAGAACAGAGAAAACCTTATTCAAAAATAATGTGTTTGTCTTTTCTATCCTAAGGCCTTCCTGTAGGACAGACCCCAGGCACTTGTCTTGGTTTCACCTAACTCAGAACTCAGAGCAGAAAAGCATTAGTATTACAAAGCACAGGCATTGTAAGATTAATGAGCAATCTCAGCTGTCTGGGGCAAAGGATTACAGTGGAGGCACACAACAGAGCACCAAAGCATGGGGAAAAACTAAGATCCTATGGAAAATTAGGGCATTCAAAAGTGCCTGTGTGTATTGGGGAGTTTAGGAAGCCCCATACATGCTCAGGACAGGATACATGCTCAGAAAGACCTCAGAAGACTCTGAGCCTGCACCTCTGGTGGATGTCTAAGTTCAGTGCAAGTATGAAGTGAAGGCTGAGGTAGAGTTGCAAATGGCCTGGATGAGTGAGTGCCCAGGACAGAACCAATCTGCAAAGACTGGGAGAGATTTTGAGATTTCGATTTATTTTGCTGGGTTTCTTTTTCTTCTCTCTCTCTCTGTCCTCTTGCATTGAAGGAAATCTCTGTCTAAATACTAGCCGAATATAAGTCAAAGGAACAGACTTCAAAGACCACATGTGATAAAGAATAGACTTGCCAAAAGTAGTTTAGAAAAGTCATCAAACAAACACCAAGCAACCAAAACAAACCCCAAGCAGAAGGAAGTCTGACTTCAAGAGTTACTATAAGAGTCAAAGTGTCAACCAAAAATTTTCAACCAAAAATTATGATGCATGCAAAGATATGAGAAAGTATGGACCATTTACAGAAGAAATGAACATAATCTGTTCCAGAAGAAGCACAAACTTTGGACTCACTAAACAAAGACTTAATGGTCGTTTTTTAAAAAAAAAACACTTTATTGAGTTATGATTGACATATAATAAACTATACATATTTAGTGTACATAACTTGATGAGTTTGAGTTTGTAGATTAGTATATGTCTGTGAAAATATCACAACATATGCCATAAACGTATTCACCACTTCCAAAAGTTTCCTCTCACCCTCTTTATTTATTATTTTGTGTGGGCATATTAACAACTCTTAACAAAGAAATTATGCTCTTAGCAAATTTTTAAGTATACAATACAGTATTATGAACAATAGGCACTATTCTGTAGCATAGATCTCTAAGAATTATACATCTTGACCTTTGACTAATACTTCCCTGTTTCCCCCTCACCCAGTGCTTGGCAACCACCATCCCACTCTCTGGTTCCATGAGTTTGTCTATCTTAGATTCCTAATATAAGTGGTATTATGTGGTATTTATCTTCCTGTCCCTGCCTTGTTTCACTTAGATTAATGTCCTCTAGGTTCATCCATATTGTCACAAATGGCAGGGTTTCTTTCTTTTTTAAGGCCAAATAATATTTCATTGCATGTATATACCACATTTTCTTTATCAATTCTTCCACAACTGTAGAAGAATTTCCCTTTCTCCATATCCTCAGCTACATTTGTTACCTTTGGTTATTTTGACAATAACCATCCTAACTGGTGTGTGATTTTGATTTTCATTTCCCTAATGGTTAGTGATATTAAACACCTTTTCAAGTACCTATTGACCATTTACATATCTTATTTGAAGAAATGTCTATTCAGCTCCTTTGTCCACTTTTTAAAGTAGACTATTTGGTTCTTGGCTTTTGAGTTGTAGGAATTCCCTATGTATTTTAGATAGATATTAACTTCTTACCAGATGTATAGTTTGCAAATATTTCTTCCATTGTATATGTTGTCTTTTCATTTTGCTGTGCAGAAGGTTTTTAGCTTGATGTAGTCCCGCTTGTCTATTTTTGCTTTTGTTGCCTGTGTTTTTGTCATCATAGTCAAGAAATTATTGCCAAGACTAACGTCAAGAAGGTTATCCTTTATGTTTTATTCTAAAAGTTTTATGATTTCAGGTATATGTGTAAGTCTTTAATCCATTTTGAGTTGATTTTTGTGTATGGGGTAATATAGGGGTCCAATTTCATTTTTTGCATGTGGATTTCCAGTTTTCCCATTACCACTTATTGAAAAGACTATTCTTCACCCATTATACATTCTTGGCTCCCTTGTTGAAGAGCAGTTGACTATCTATGCATGGGTTTATCTCTGAACTTTCTACTTTGTTCCATGAATCTATATGTCTGTTTTTATGAGAGTACCATATTGTTTTGATTACTGCAGCTTTGTGATATTTTTTGAAATCAGGAAGTGTGATGCCTCTGGCTTTGTTCTTCTTGCTCAAAAAAATGTTTTGGCTATTTTGTGTCTTTTGAAATTCCATATAAATTTTAGAATTATATTTTCTATTTCTGTAAAAAAATGCCTTTGCAATTTGGGTAGGGATTGTATCGAATCTGTAGATTATTTGTAATAGTATAAACATTTAACAATATTAATTCCTTCAGTGAAGGAATGTTACTTGTCTTGCCATTTCTTTGTGCCTACTTTAATTTCTTTCAACAGTGTTTTACAATCTTCAGGGTACCAGTTTTTCACCTTGTTGGTTAAATTTATTTCTAAGTGCTTTATTCTTTTAACTGCTATTGTAAATGAGATTGTTTTGTTTTGTTAAAGACAGGGTTTTGCACTGTTGCCCGGGTGGGAATGCAATGGCAAATTATAGCCCATTGCAGTCTTTGCCTCCTGTGCTCAAGCTACCCTCCTACCCCAGCCTCTCAAGTAACTGTGACCAAAGGTGTGCACTACCATGCCAACTAATTTTATTTTTTGTAGTGATAGGACCTTGCTATGTTGCCCAGATTGGTCTCAAACTCCTGGCCTCAAAGGATCCTCCCACCGTGGCCTCTCAAAGCACTGGGATATAGCCATGAGCTGCTGCACCTGGCCTGAGATGGTTTTCTTAAATTCTTTCTAGGACAGTTCATTATTGATGTATAGAAACACCACTGATTTTTATATGTTGATTTTGTATCCTGCAGCTTTAATGTTGCTGTTTATCATCTTTTCATTTCGACTTGAATAAAACCTATTATCATTTCTTGTAAGGCAGGTGATGTAATTCCTGTTTTGATTTATTGGGGAAAGTCTTTATCTCTCTTTCATTTTTTTTTTGTATTTTTGATTTTTTTGATTTTTTATTTTAATTTTTTTGTCTGAGGTCTTTTTTTTTTTCTTTTTCTTTTTCTTTTTATTTTTATTTTATTATTATACTTTAGGTTTTAGGGTACATGTGCACAATGTGCAGGTTTGTTACATATGTATCCGTGTGCCATGTTGTTTTGCTGCACCCATTAACTCGTCATTTAGCATTAGGTATATCTCCTAATGCTGTCTCTCCCCCCTCCCCCCACCCCACAACAGTCCCTGGAGTGTGATGTTCCCCTTCCTGTGTCCATGAGTTCTCATTGTTCAATTCCCACCTATGAGTGAGAACATGCGGTGTTTGGTTTTTTGTCCTTGTGATAGTTTACTGAGAATGACGTTTTCCAGTTTCATCCATGTCCCTACAAAGGACATGAACTCGTCATTTTTTATGGCTGCATAGTATTCCATGGTGTATATGTGCCACATTTTCTTAATCCAGTCTATCGTTGTTGGACATTTGGGTTGGTTCCAACTCTTTGCTATTGTGAATAGTGCCGCAATAAACATACGTGTGCATGTGTCTTTATAGCAGCATGATTTATAGTCCTTTGGGTATATACCCAGTAATGGGATGGCTGGGTCAAATGGTATTTCTAGTTCTAGATCCCTGAGGAATCGCCACACTGACTTCCACAATGGTTGAACTAGTTTACAGTCCCACCAACAGTGTAAAAGTGTTCCTATTTCTCCACATCCTCTCCAGCACCTGTTGTTTCCTGACTTTTTAATGATGGCCATTCTAACTGGTGTGAGATGGTATCTCACTGTGGTTTTGATTTGCATTTCTCTGATGGCCAGTGATGATGAGCATTTTTTCATGTGTTTTTTGGCTGCATAAATGTCTTCTTTAGAGAAGTGTCTGTTCATGTCCTTCGCCCACTTTTTGATGGGGTTGTTTGTTTTTTTCTTATAAATTTGTTTGAGTTCATTGTAGATTCTGGATATTAGCCCTTTGTCAGATGAGTAGGTTGCAAAAATTTTCTTCCATCCTGTAGGTTGCCTGTTCACTCTGATGGTAGTTTCTTTTGCTGTGCAGAAGCTCTTTAGTTTAATTAGATCCCATTTGTCAATTTTGGCTTTTGTGGCCATTGCTTTTGGTGTTTTAGACATGAAGTCCTTGCCCACGCCTATGTCCTGAATGGTATTGCCTAGGTTTTCTTGTAGGATTTTAATGGTTTTAGGTCTAACATGTAAGTCTTTAATCCATCTTGAATTAATTTTTGTATAAGGTGTAATGAAGGGATCCAGTTTCAGCTTTCTCCATATGGCTAGCCAGTTTTCCCAGCACCATTTATTAAATAGGGAATCCTTTCCCCATTTCTTGTTTTTCTCAGGTTTGTCAAAGATCAGATGGTTGTAGATATGCGTCATCATTTCTGACGGCTCTGTTCTGTTCCATTGATCTATGTCGCTGTTGTGGTACCATTACCAGGCTGTTTTGGTTACTGTAGCCTTGTAGTATAGTTTGAAGTCAGGTAGCGTGATGCCTCCAGCTTTGTTCTTTTGGCTTAGGATTGACTTGGCAATGCGGGCTCTTTTTTGGTTCCATATGAACTTTAGTTTTTTCCAATTCTGTGAAGAAAGTCATTGGTAGCTTGATGGGGATGGCATTGCATCTATAAATTACCTTGGGCAGTATGGCCATTTTCACGATATTGATTCTTCCAACCCATGAGCATGGAATGTTCTTCCATTTGTTTGTATCCTCTTTTATTTCATTGAGCAGTGGTTTGTAGTTCTCCTTGAAGAGGTCCTTCACATCCCTTGTAAGTTGGATTCCTAGGTACTTTATTCTCTTTGAAGCAATTGTGAATGGGAGTTCACTCATGATTTGGCTCTCTGTTTGTCTGTTATTGGTGTACAAGAATGTTTGTGATTTTTGTACATTGATTTTGTATCCTGAGACTTTGCTGAAGTTGCTAATCAGCTTAAGGAGATTTTGGGCTGAGACGATGGGGTTTTCTAGATATACAATCATGTCATCTGCAAACAGGGACAATTTGACTTCCTCTTTTCCTAATTGAATACCCTTTATTTCCTTCTCCTGCCTGGTTGCCCTGGCCAGAACTTCCAGCACTATGTTGAATAGGAGTGGTGAGAGAGGGCATCCCTGTCTTGTGCCAGTTTTCAAAGGGAATGCTTCTAGTTTTTGCCCATTCAGTATGATATTGGCTGTGGGTTTGTCATAGATAGCTCTTATTATTTTGAGATACGTCCCATCAATACCTAATTTATTGAGAGTTTTTGGCATGAAGGGTTGTTGAATTTTGTCAAAGGCCTTTTCTGCATCTATTGAGATAATCAGGTGGTTTTTCTCTTTGGTTCTGTTTATATGCTGGATTACATTTATTGATTTGCGTATGTTGAACCAGCCTTGCATCCCAGGGATGAAGCCCACTTGATCATGGTGTATAAGCTTTTTGATGTGCTGCTGGATTCGGTTTGACAGTATTTTATTGAGGATTTTTGCATCAATGTTCATCAAGGATATTGGTCTGAAATTCTCTTTTTTGGTTATGTCTCTGCCAGGCTTTGGTATCAGGACGATGCTGGCTTCATAAAATGTGTTAAGGAGGATTCCCTCTTTTTCTATCGATTGGAATAGTTTCAGAAGGAATGGTACCAGTTCCTCCTTGTACCTCTGGTAGAATTCGGCTGTGAATCCATCAGGTCCTGGACTCTTTTTGGTTGGTAAGCTATTGATTATTGCCACAATTTCAGAGCCTGTTATTGGTCTATTCGGAGATTCAACTTCTTCCTGGTTTAGTCTTGGGAGGGTGTATTTGTCGAGGAATTTATCCATTTCTTCTAGATTTTCTAGTTTATTTGCATAGAGGTGTTTGTAGTATTCTCTGATGGTAGATTGTATTTCTGTGGGATCGGTGGTGATATCCCCTTTTTCATTTTTTATTGCATCTATTTGATTCTTCTCTCTTTTCTTCTTTATCAGTCTTGCTAGCGGTCTATCAATTTTGTTGATCTTTTCAAAAAACCAGGTCCTGGATTCATTAATTTTTTGAAGGGTTTTTTGTGTCTCTATTTCCTTCAGTTCTGCTCTGATTTTAGTTATTTCTAGCCTTCTGCTAGCTTTTGAATGTGTTTGCTCTTGCTTTTCTAGTTCTTTTAATTGTGATGTTAGGGTGTCAATTTTGGATCTTTCCTGCTTTCTCTTGTGGGCATTTAGTGCTATAAATTTCCCTCTACATACTGCTTTGAATGTGTCCCAGAGATTCTGGTGTGTTGTGTCTTTGTTCTCATTGGTTTCAAAGAACATCTTTATTTCTGCCTTCATTTCATTATGTACCCAATAGTCATTCAGGAGCAGGTTGTTCAGTTTCCATGTAGTTGAGTGGTTTTAAGTGAGTTTCTTAATCCTGAGTTCTAGTTTAATTGCACTGTGGTCTGAGAGACAGTTTGTTATAATTTCTGTTCTTTTACATTTGCTGAGGAGTGCTTTACTTACAACTATGTGGTCAATTTTGGAATAGGTGTGGTGTGGTGCTGAAAAAAATGTATATTCTGTTGATTTGGTATGGAGAGTTCTGTAGATGTCTATTAGGTCCACTTTGTGCAGAGCTGAGTTCAATTCCTGGATATCCTTGTTAACTTTCTGTCTCGTTGATCTGTCTAATGTTGACAGTGGGGTGTTAAAATCTCCCATTATTATTGTGTGGGAGTTTAAGTCCCTTTGTAGGTCACTCAGGACTTGCTTTATGAATCTGGGTGCTCCTGTGTTGGGTGCATATATATTTAGGATAGTTAGCTCTTCTTGTTGGATTGATCCCTTTACCATTATGTAGTGGCCTTCTTTGTCTCCTTTGATCTTTGTTGGTTTAAAGTCTATTTTATCAGAGACTAGGATTGCAACCCCTGCCTTTTTTTCTTTTCCATTTGCTTGATAGATCTTCCTCCATCCCTTTATTTTGAGTCTATGTGTGTCTCTGCACGTGAGATGGGTTTCCTGAATACAGCACACTGATGGGTCCTGACTCCTTATCCAGTTTGCCAGTCTGTGTCTTTTAATTGGAGCATTTAGCCCATTTACATTTAAAGTTAATATTGTTCTGTGTGAATCTGATCCTGTCATTATGATGTTAGTTGGTTATTTTGCTCGTTAGTTGATGCAGTTTCTTCCTAGCCTCGATGGTCTTTACAATTTGGCATGTTTTTGCAGTGGCTGGTACTGGTTGTTCCTTTCCATGTTTAGTGCTTCCTTCAGGAGCTCTTTTAGGGCAGGCCTGGTGGTGACAAAATCACTCAGCATTTGCTTGTCTGTAAAGTATTTTATTTCTCCTTCACTTATGAAGCTTAGTTTGGCTGGATATGAAATTCTGGGTTGAAAATTCTTTTCTTTAAGAATGTTGAATATCGGCCCCCACTCTCTTCTGGCTTGTAAAGTTTCTGCCAAGAGATCAGCTGTTAGTCTGATGGGCTTCCCTTTTTGGGTAACCGGACCTTTCTCTCTGTCTGCTCTTAACATTTTTTCCTTCATTTCAACTTTGGTGAATCTGACAATTATGTGTCTTGGAGTTGCTCTTCTCGAGGAGTATCTTTGTGGCGTTCTCTGTATTTCCTGAATCTGAATGTTGGCCTGCCTTGCTAGATTGGGGAAGTTCTCCTGGATAATATCTTGCAGAGTGTTTTCCAACTTGGTTCCATTCTCCCTGTCATTTTCAGGTACACCAATCAGACGTAGGTTTGGTCTTTTCACATAGTCCCAAATTTCTTGGAGGCTTTGTTCGTTTCTTTTTATTCTTTTTTCTCTAAACTTCCATTCTCACTTCATTTCATTCATTTCATCTTCCATCAGTGATACGCTTTCTTCCAGTTGATCGCATCGGCTACCAAGGCTTCTGCAATCTTCGCGTAGTTCTCAATACTTGGCTTTCAGCTCCATCAGCTCCTTTAAGCCCTTCTCTCCATTGGTTATTCTAGTTATCCATTCGTCTAATTTTTTTTCAAAGTTTTTAACTTCTTTGCTATTGTTTTGAATTTCCTCCCGTAGCTTGGAGTAGTTTGATCATCTGAAGCCTTCTTCTCTCAACTCGTCAAAGTCATTCTCCGTCCAGCTTTGTTCCGTTGCTGGTGAGGAACTGCGTTCCTTTGGAGGAGGAGAGGTGCTCTGTTTTTTAGAGTTTCCAGTTTTTTTGCTCTGTTTTTTCCCCATCTTTGTGGTTTTATCTACTTTTTGTCTTTGATGATGGTGATGTACAGATGGGTTTTTGGTGTGGATGTCCTTTCTGTTTGTTAGTTTTCCTTCTACCAGACAGGACCCTCAGCTGCATGTCTGTTGGAGTTTGCTAGAGGTCCACTCCAGACCCTGTTTGGCTAGGTGTCACCAGCGGTGGCTGCAGAACAGCAGATTTTCGTGAGACCACAAATTCAGCTGTCTGATAGTTCCTCTGGAAGTTTTGTCTCAGAGGAGTACCTGGCCGAGTGAGGTGTCCGTCTGTCCCTACTGGGGGTGCCTCCCAGTTAGGCTGCTCGGGGGTCAGGGACCCACTTTAGGAGGCAGTCTGTCCGTTCTCAGATCTCCAGCTGCATGCTGGGAGAACCACTACTCTCTTCAAAGCTGTCAGTCAGACAGGGACATTTAAGTCTGCAGAGGTTCCTGCTGAGTTTTTGTTTGTCTGTGCCCTGCCCCCAGAGGTGGAGCCTACAGAGGCAGGCAGGCCTCCTTGAGCTGTGGTGGGCTCCACCCAGTTCGAGCTTCCTGGCTGCTTTGTTTACCTAAGCAAGCCTGGGCAATGGCGGGTCCCCCTCCCCCAACCTCGCTGCCACCTTGCAGTTTGATCTCAGACTGCTGTGCTAGCAATCAGCAAGACTCTGTGGGCATAGGACCCACCGAGCCAGGTGTGGGACACAATCTCCTGGTGTGCTGTTTTCCAGGCCCGTTGGAAAAGCACAGTATTAGGGTGGGACTGACCCGATTTTCCAGGTGCCGTCTGTTACCCCTTTCTTTGACTAGGAAAGGGAACTCCCTGACCCCTTGTGCTTCCTGAGGTAGGCAATGCCTCGCCCTGCTTCGGCTTGCGCACAGTGCGCTGCACCAACTGACCTGCACCCACTGTTTGGCACTCCCTAATGAGATGAACCCAGTACCTCAAACAGAAATGCAGAAATCCCCCGTCTTCTGTGTCGCTCAGGCTGAGAGCTGTAGACTGGAGCTGTTCCTATTCGGCCATCTTGGCTCCACCCCCTCTCTTTCATTTTTAGAGGATAGTTTTTCTGGGTGTAATATTCTTGGTTGGCAGTGGTTTTGGGGTTTTTTTGTTTCTTCCTTTTGACACTTTGAATATATTATCCCACTCTTTCGTGGCCTGCAATGTTTCTGAAGAAGAAGAAATTTGAAGAATAAATCCACTGAGTTTTATAGGGGTTTTTTTTGTATATGACAAGTTGCTTTTCTCGTTCTTTCAAAATTGTATTTTTGTCTTTGACATTTGACAATTTGATTATAATGTGTCTCAGTCTAGACCTTTTTAGGTTCAATATCTTTGTGATCCTTTTGGGCCTTATGAATCCAGATGTCCATTTCCTTCCCTAGATTTGAGATGTTTTCAGGCATTGTTAATTTAAATAAGCTTTCTTTCCTTTTCCCTTTCTCTTCTCCTTCTGTAGATAACATAATGCATACATTGGTTTGCTTGATGGTATCCCACAAGTCCTGTAGTCTTTCTTTATACTTTTTAATTCTTTTTTTCATTTTGTTCCTCTGACCATATAATTTCAAATAACCTGTCTTTGAGTTCACTGATTCTCTCTTCTGTTTGACTAAGTATGGTGTTTCAGCTCTCTACTGATTTTTTCCATTCCTTTATTGTATTCTTTTCACCTCCAAAATTTCTCTTTGGTTCTTTTTTATGGTTTATGTTTGTTGAATACCTCATTTTGCTCATGAATTATTTTCCCCTAATTTTGTGTAGTTGTTTATCTGTGTTCTTTTATAGCTCTTTGAGCTTCTTTAAGATGTTACTTTGAATTCTTTGTCAAGCAATTTGTAGGTCTCAAATTCTTTAGAGTCACTTATTGGAGCTTTATTTGCTCCTTGGATAGTGTCTTTTTTCTTCATAATCCTTGTAGCCTGTACTAATGTCTGCATGTTTGAAGAAGCAGCCATCTCTTTCAGTCTTCACAGACTGACTTTGGCAGAAAAAGCCTTTCACAAATCAGTCAGCCAGAGATTCTGGGTGGGCCAGCTGGCAAGGCCTGTGTGAACGGCTTGTTGCTTGAGACCATGTGTGGGTGGGCCTGGTGCCTGGGTCTACCAGTGGTCCCAGTGCTGTGGTCCACGGGCAGGCCTGCTGCCACCGTCACTGTGTGGGTGGACAGTCTTGATGCCAGTGTCCAGGGGCAGGGTTGCTCTCTTTTTCCCCCACAAGAGAGCTCATGATCCAAAGGAATCTCTTTCAGCATCGTGTATGCTGTGTAGGGTAAAGGGTAACTCTATAAAGTGAAACTTGTTTTCTTACCTTTCAATATTTTCTCATATCTTTGTTGCACTTGCATGCCGTAACCTCTCACCTTGATCCTGGAGCTCTCATAAAGGTATTTTTATTTGTAGATGGTTGTTACATTGGTGTTTCTGTGAGAAGACAAGTGCTGGGACATTTTTTCCACCATCTTGCCAATGTCACACTCTTCAACTGTCTTAAATGGGCTCAGAGCTACAGGAAACCCTGATAATAATGTATAAACAAATATAGAATATTAATAAATAAATAGAATTTTTTTGGAGACAGAGTCTTGCTCTGTCACCCAAGCTGGAGTGCAGTGGCACAATCTTGGCTCACTGCAACCTCTGCCTCCCAGGTTCAAGCAATTCTCGTGCCTCAGCCCCCTGAATAGCTGGAATTACAGGTGCCCACCACCACACCCAGCTAATTTTTGTATTTTTAGTAAAGATGGGGTTTCACCATGTTGGCCAGGCTGGTTTTGAACTCCTGAACCTCAAGTGATCCACCCCCCTCACCCTCCCAAAGTGCTGGGATTACAGGTATGAGCCACCATGACTGGCCAACAAATAGAAATTTTAAAAAGGAACTAGACAAAACTTCTGGAGTTGAAAAGCACAATAACAAACATGAAAAATTTTCTAATAGGTTTCAGTAGAAGATTTGAGCAGGCAGAATAAATAGTCAACAAACTTGAAGATCAGTCCATTTAATTAATTATCCAGTATGAGAAGCAGAAAGAAAAAAGGATGACAAAGAATGAAGAGAGCCTATGAGACTCGTGTGACACCATCTAGCATACCAAAATATATATAATGGGAATCCCAGAAGGAGAAAATAAGAAAGTAAGAGAGAATATATGAAGAAATAGGCCAGGCGCGGTGGCTCACGCCTGTAATCCCAGCAGTTTGGGAGGCCGAGACAGGCGGATCACGAGGTCAGGAGATCGAGGCCATCTGGGCTAACATGGTGAAACCCCGTCTCTACTAAAAATACAAAAAATTAGCTGGGCGCAGTGGCAGGTGCCTGTAGTCCCAGCTACTCAGGAGGCTGAGGCAGGAGAATGGCGTGAACCGGGGAGGTGGAGCTTGCAGTGAGCCGAGGTCACGCCACTGCACTCCAGCCTGGGCGACAGAGCGAGACTCCGTCTCAAAAAAAAAAAAAAAAGAATATATGAAGAAATAATGGCTGAAAAATTTCCACATTTGATCAAATGCATGGCTGTCCACATTCAAAAAGCTCAATGAAATCCAAGAAGGATAAACACAAAAAGGTCCAAACCAAGACACATTATAATCAAATTGTCAAAACCAAGGATGAAGAAAGTCTCGAAAACAACATAGTCATGAGATTCCGTAAGATTAGCAGCAGTTTTCTCATCAGAAACCATGGAGGCCAGATGAAAATTTTATTTGTTGAAAGTAAAAAACTGTCAACCAAGAATTCTGTATCTGGCAAAACTATCCTTCACAGATGAAGGAGAAATGAAGAAATTCACAGATAAATAGAGGCTGAAGGAGTTAGCTACCAATAGACCTGTCCTACAGGAAATGCACTACAAGTGGCTGGATGTGGTGGCTCATTGCCTATAATCCCAGCACTTTAGGGGAATGAGGCAGTAGGACTGCTTAAGCCCGGAGTTCAAGACTATCCTGGAAAACACAGCAGGAGCCCATCTCTGTAAAAAATAAAATTAGCGAGGTGTAGTGGCATGTATCTGTAGTCTCAGCTACTCGGGAGGCTGAGGTGGGAGAATCACTTGAGCTCAGGAGTTCAAAACTGCAGTGAGCTCTGACTACACCACTTCATTCAAACCTGGGCAACAGAGTGAGATCATCTCTAAAATAAAATTAAATTAAAATAAAGAAATACAGTACAAGTCAGAGAACCCTGCATACTGCAGTGAAAGGACATTTGGCAGTTACTTGAAATAATGGGAAGAAATAAAGAACTCCAGTAAAGGTAACTACATAGGTAAATATAAATGCCAGTATTATATTATTTTGGTTTTGTATCCCTTCTTTTCCTTTCCCACATGAGTTAAAAGACAACTATATAAAATGATTATAATTCTATGTTAACAGTGCACAATATATAAAGATGTAACATGACAATAACAACATAAAGGAACGGATGGAGCAGTATAGGAACAGTTTTGTATGCTCTCAAAGCCAAGTTATCAATTCAAACTAGATTACTATAAATTTAATTACTATTAATTGTAATCTCCATAGTACCCAAAAAGAAAATATCTAAAAAATATACACAGAAGGAAATAAAGAGGGAACCAAAATAGTTGACTATGAAAAAATCAACTAAACACAAAAAGGGTAGTAATGGAGAAAGTGAGAAACAAAAAAAGTATAAGACATACAATAAACAAATAGCAAATAGAAGAGTAAGTCATTTCTTATCAGCAATTACTTTAAATGGAAGTGGATTAAATTCTAATATCAAAAGGCAGAGATTGGCAGAATCAGTTTTTTTAAATTATTATCCAACTATATGCTGTCTAAAGAGGCTCCCTTTAGGTCCAAAGAAATAAAGGATGGAAAAGACATTATGTGCAAATAACAACCAAAAAATAGCTAAAGTGGCTATACTAATACCAGACAAAATAGACCTTAAGTCAAAAACCATTACAAGAGATAAATTACATGATATATTAGTGAAAGGGTCAATTCTTCAGGAATATATAGCAGTTATGAATATTATACACTAAACAATAGAGCCCCAAAAGATATGAATGAAAAGTGACAGAATAAAAGAGAGAAATAGAGAATTCTTGTTTGGGGGGTTTTTTTTGTTTTTGTTTTTGTTTTTGTTTTTGTTTTTGAGATGGAGTCATCCAGGCTGGAATGCAGTGGCATGATCTCGGCCCTCTGCAACTGGTTCAAGTGATTCTCCTGCCTCAGCCTCCCAAGTAGTTGGGATTACAGGAGTGCATCACCACGTCCAGCTAATTTTTGTGTTTTTAGTAGAGACAGGGTTTCACCATGTTGCCCAGGCTGGTCTTGAACTCCTGACCTCAGGTGATCTGCCCTTGGCCTCCCAAAGTGCTGGGATTACAGGCGTGAGTCACTGTGCCTGACCAGAAATAGACAATAATATAATCATTGTTGGAAGCTTCAGTACTCCACTTTCTAGAATGAATAGAAGGTCAATAAGGAATAGAGAACTTGAACAGCACTATAAGCCCAGTAGACCTAATAACTAGACATATATAGAACTCTTCACTCAATAATAGCAGAATACACATTTTTCTCAAGTGCACATGGAACAATTTCTAAGATAGACCATATAGGACTTGTCACAAAATGAGTCTTAATAAATTTTACAAATATTGAAATTATACAGAGTAGCTTCTCTAACCAGAGTGGAATAAGGCTGGAAACCAATAACAGAAAGAAAATTAGAAAATTTACAAATATGTGGAAATTAAACAACACATTCTTAAGCAACCAATGGTCAAAGAAGAAATCACAAGGGAAATTGTGAATACTTAGAGATAAATGAAAACAAAACACAACATACCAAAACATATGATATGCAGCAAAAGCAGTTATCAAAGATAAATGTATAGCAGTAAATGCCTACATTAAAAAAGAATAGAGGACCCAGAAATAAGGCTGCACTCTTACAAGTATCTGATCTTCTACAAATCTGACAAAAAGAAGCAATGGGGAAAGGACTCCCTATTCAATAAATGATGCTGGGATAACTGGCTAGCCATATGCAGAAAATTGAAACTGGACCCCTTCCTTAGACCATATACAAAAACTAACTCAAGATAGATTAAAGAATTAAATGTAAAACCCAAAACTTTTAAAACCCTGGAAGACAACCTAGGCAATACTATTCTGGACATAGGAATGAGCAAAGATTTCATGACGAAGACACCAAAAGCAATCACAACAAAGCAAAAATTGACAAATGGGATCTAATTAAACTAAAGAGCTTCTGCACAGCAAAATAAATTATCAACAGAGTGAACAGACACCCTACAGATGGGAGAAAATGTTTGCAAATTATGCATTTGACAAAGGTCTAATATCTAGTATCTATAAGGAACTTAAACAAATTTACAAGAAAAAAACAACCCATTAAAAAGTGGACAAAGGACATGAACAGATACTTTTCAAAAGAAGACTTAGATGCAGCAACAATCATGTGAAAAAAAGCCCAATATCAGTGATCATTGGATAAATGCAAATTAAAACCACAATGAAATACCATCTTACACCAGTCAGAATGGCACTATTAAAAAGTCCAAAAAAATAACATGCTGGCGAGGTTGTGGAGAAAAAGGAATGCTTATACACATTTAGTGGTAGTGTAAATTAGCTCAACCATTGTGGAACACAGTGTGGCAATTCCACAAAGACCTAAAAAGAGAAATTCCATTCAACCCAGCAATCCCATTACTGGGTATATACCTAAATGAATACAAATTGTTCTGTCATAAAGACACATGTACACATATGTACATTGCAGCACTATTCACAATAGCAAAGACATGGAATCACCTTAAATGCCCATCAATGGTAGACTGGATAAAGAAAATGTGGTAAATATACACCATGGAATACTACTCAGCCCTAAAAGAGAACAAGATCAACAAGATCATGTCTTTTGCAGGAACATGGATGGAGCCAGAGGCCATTTCCTCAGTAAACAAATGCAGAAACAGAAAACCAAATACCACATGTTCTCATTTATAAGTGGAAGCTAAATTATGAGAACACATGGACACATAGAGGGGCCTATCAGACACAATGGGCCTCTTAGAAGATGGAGGCTGGGAGGAGGAAGAGCATCAGGAAAAATAACTAATGGGTACTAGGCTTAATACCTGGGTGATACAATAATCTGTACAACAAACCCCCATGACACAAGTTTACCTATATAACAAACCTGCACAAGTTTACTTATAAAACAAACCCTGAACTTAAAAGTTCTAAAAAAGAGTAAAGATCTGAAATTGATATCCTAACTTTACAACTTAAGAAGCACATCGTCTTTAGAAAAAGGAAGAGCAAACTAAACCCAAAGCTAGAAGAAGAAATAAAATAAAGATTAGAGTAGAAACAAAAAAATATATAGTAAGACAATAGAATCAATGAAATCACAAGCTGGTTCTTTGGAAATAGCCACAAAATTGTCAGACCTTAGCTAAACTGAGAAAGAAAAAAGAGAGAAGATACAAATAACTAAAATCAGAAGTGAAATTGGAGGTATTACTACTGATCTTACAGAAATAAAAAGAATAAGAGAATGGTATGAGCAATTATATGCCAGCAAATTAGATAACCTAGATAAATTAATAAATTCCTAGAAACACAGAAATCACCAAAACTAATTCAAGAAGAAATAGAAAATCTGAACAGACCTATAGCAAGTAAAGGTATTAAATCAGTAATTTTAAAATTTCCCAAAAAAGAAATATCTGTAACCAGATGGCTTCACTAGTGAATTCTACCAAACATATAAAGAGAATTAACACTAATTCTCTTTAGAATTAGTGGGAACACTTCCTATGCATTCTGTGAGGCCAATAAATTACCGTAATAGCAAAGTCAAAGATACCACAAGAAAAATTGCAAAACAGAGATGAAGACTATTTTCTCACCAAATCAAAAACTCCAAAAGATTTCCAGTATCCTTAATTTATTTGTATAGATCAGATTTCCCTCTGTGATAATTTTCCTTCTGCTTTTTCTTGCACTGCAGGTATGCTGCTGACTAATTCCTTCAGCTTTTGTGTGTCTAAAAAGGTTGTTCTTTTGCCTAAATTTTTGAATGATATTTTTGCTGGGTATAGAATTATAGATTGCCAATTTTCTCTTTCAGTACTTTAAAAATGTTGCTGCATTGTCTTCGCATTTGCATTATTGATGAGAAATGTCATACTTATCTTCGTTTCTCTGTACATGGTGTGTCTTTTTTCCTTGACTCTTTTGAAGATTTTCTCTTAGTTATTGGTTTCCAAGTAATTTGAGTGTGATGTGGTTTGGTGCAGTTTCCCTCATTATTCTCCTGCTTGGGGTTCATTCCCCATTTGTTCTCAAATTTGGATAAATTTCAGCCATTATTTCTTCAAATATGTTTTTTGTTCCCTCATTTTGTCCTCTTTTTTGGAGGCTCCAATTACAGATGTACTAGGCTACTTGAAGTTGCCCCACAGTTCATTTATACTCTATTCTTTAATTTTTTTATTTTTTAAAATTTTATTGTAGTTTCCATTGATATGTCTTTAAGTTTCCCAGTCTTTTCTTCTGCATATCTGGTTTGGTTTTGGTTCCATCAAGTGTATTGTAGATTTTATCCCTAGAAGTTCAATTTGGATCTTTTTCATATCATCTGTGTCTCTATTTTTGAACATGTGGAATACAGTTAAAATAACTTTTTAAATCTCCTTGCCTGGTAATGCTAACATCTGTTTTGGAATTCTGGGTAAGTTTCAATTGCCCATTTTTTCTCCTCATCATGGGTCATATTTTATGACTTCTCTGATGCCTACTATTTTGTATTAAATGTCAAATATTATTAATTTTGCCTTGTTGGATGTTGTTGGTACTGTAATATGCGTTTTAAATTTACTTTTTAAATTTTTTTGCAGATTTGATTATATATCTGAATTTCCATTTTAAAATGTTCACTGTTTGCATTTTCTTCATAATTCATTATTCCTTTCATTTCATGATTTTTACTAAAAATAATTTTCTTATATGAGGGTGTTTTAAAAGTGTCTGTGCTGTGGGACAAATACACTAAACATGCTATTAGTTTTGCAATTCATATTCCAGATAAAGTGCTGGTTTCTTTAATATATAAAGAGTTACTACAAAAAAACAAGAAAAAATCTATATCACTGAAAGATATGGTTAGGATGTAAAGAAAGAAGTAAAAATCTCTCTTAAAATTTAAGCATACTGAAGATGCTCAACTTCACTCATAGGAAAAAAATGCAAGTAAAAGTGTGCTCTGGTAACATAATATATACTCTGTAGTCAAGAGTGTGGAAACTAGATATTCTCATATATTGATGATGGGAATGCAATTTAAAACAGCCTTTGTAGAGCAAAATTAGCCAATATCTTTCAGGATATTAAAAGTACTCATTCCTTTGATTCAGCAATTTCACTTCCAGAGAAGTATCTGGCAGATATACTTAGCATATGTGAGAAATGATGTGTATTATATAAGGAGATTCATCATAGCATTATTTATAATAGTAAAACATTAGAAACTATCTAACTGCCCTTTGGGGGCTGATTATAGGGCCACTAGTTACAAATGCACTGATGCTGGGGCACAGATTGGAGAGTAACATGGGCTCATGTATACATTCATGATCTCTGGAAAGACTCACAAAGAGCTGTTAAGTGGTTGCCTCTGAAGTGGGGCCTGAGTGGATTGAGAGGATAAGGAAAGGAAGGAAACATAACTTTTACAGGCACATTTTTGAACCTGTTTGAACAATTCTTTATGTTTCCTATTCAAAAAAAATCTATTAAAAATTTAAAAAATAGACAAAATTTTAGCCATCTTACATTCATTATGAAAAAAACAAGACCAGAAAACTAGACAAATGATTTTCTTTTTAATCTCTGAGACAAAAATAATGGAGTTGACCCCAAAACAATATTTCCAGTTTTTTAGAGAGACTAAAAATTAGCACACAAGAATCCATCCTACCTGACCACAGCATACAGTCATCTTCCCGCAATTCCCAACAACATTCAGATTCTGGAAAAAAGACGAATATTTATTTTTAAAATAAAAAAATAACAAAAGACCTTATCAAATTTCTTATGTGAATTAGAACAATTCATTGTTAGGTATTACCAGAGAAACATTCTCTCCCTATTTTTTTAATCTGAATAGAATGGTTGCTGATTAAGGAGTTTGTGGGGTATCTGTGGCATCACTTTATGTCAAAATCAGGGCTGCTCCCAGGTACAATGCAAAATGGGCAGCTCCAAGGAGAGAAAAAAGTGGAAGAAAAATTGCTAGTAAAGACCATGATGGGGATAACTAAGGCCACAGGCAGCCTAAATCTCTTTCAGTGGAAAAGTTTCTGATGTGGTTGTTAACTCTTGGGATCCAAGTTGCTTATTCACTTCTGGAATAAACACAACAGTTATATAGTTGACTGTTTTTGAAAGTTTTCCAATTTTTTTCTCAGTGTTTTCCAGGGAAATCATCATTGTACCAGTTGGTTAATGCTATAATAATAAAAGCACTACATAATCTCAGTGGTATACAACTTTATTAGGTATACAAGTCTGTAGGTCAGTTGAGAGTCAGCTGGCCTATACTGGGCTCAGCAGGGCTAGTTCTTCTTTTTATGTCTGTGCTAGCCTGGTCATGCTCTTCTCCTAGCTATTCAGAGAAACACAAGGACAAACCCAGTTGCACAAGTACTTTCCAAGCATCTTTCAAAGAACAGGGAAATACACCCTGTGCCCAGTAAAGCATACAGTAAAGAACTAGGATGAAATGAGGATAGAACGAGGGGGGGCTATAGGCAGTCTACCAAAGTCATCATCATATTCACATTTATACAGATCTTCAATGTTTATTTGTGTTTCCCAGGTATTTTTCATCTGATCCTCACAATATCTCTGTGTGAACATTATTTTTATTTTCCACATTTTATAGAAGAGGAACAGGATCAGAAGGATAAAGTCACTTATCCAAGATCACACAGCTAATTAGCAATAGAAGGGGAATATTCCAATAGTACTCAGAAGAAAGGGAAAGGGGTGGACTTTTCCTTGCTTTGCTCATAATTGATCATCTTTTTTTCTTTGTTTATAGGTTAAATATGGAAAAGACAGACAAAACAGGGCAATGAAGAAACTTGAGGATAAGGCATATAGCTATATACTGGGTTAATAAGGTCTAGAAAAAGAAGGTTGTTTTATTTCTTGTTTGTTTTCTAATGAACGACCATCTAAAATTGTTTCACTGGTCTCCTGCCTAGAGAAAAAAAAGATAAAGTCTACGTAAAAATAATTGCTATGTCACTGCAAATACCAAAGAAATAATTTTTAGGCTGGATGTGGTGGCTTATGCCTATAATCCCAGCATTTTGGGAGGCTGAGGTGAGTGGATTAATGGAAGTCAGGAGTTCAAGACCAGCCTGGCCATTATAGTGAAACAGCATCTCTACTAAAAACACAAAAATTAGCCGGGCATGGTGGCAGGCACTTGTAATCCCAGCTACACAGGAGGTTGAGGCAGAAGAATTGCTTGAACCCAGGAGACGGAAGTTGCAGTGAGCTGAGATCGTGTCACTGCACTCACTCGCAGAGCTAGACTTTGGTTTTTTTTTTTTTTTTTAAAGAATTTTTTAAAAGCCCATTGTATTAGTCCATTTTCATACTACTATAAAGAACTGCCCAAGACTAGGTAATTTATAAAGGAAAGAGGTTTAATCGACTCACAGTTCAGCATGGCTGGTGAGGCCTCAGGAAACTTACAATCATGATGGAAGATGAAGAGGAAGCAAGGCACCTTCTCACAAAGCGGCAGGAAGAAGTATTGAGTGAAGGAGGAAGAGCCCCTTATGAAACCATCAGGTCTCATAAAAATTCACTCGCTATTACTAGAACAGCATAGGTGAAACCACCCCCATGATTTAATTACCTCCACTTGGTCTCTTCCTTGACACAGAATTATGGGGATTATGGGGATTATAATTCAAGATGAGATTTGGGTGGGGACACAAAGCCTAACCATATCACCCATATACACAGAGAAGCAGCAGCAGCTAGAGATGGAATCATGTTTTGTAGATGACCAGGCTGATTAATAATTGTTAAAAAGATTTTGTGGGGGGGCAGGTGGAGAGCAAAAAAGCATAAGTGGGGAGCAAAAATACAAATAAATAAATTTCTGAATATGTGCTCCTAATATATGTGAATGTATTTATGTATAAATAATAAGTGCACTGCTGTACAAAGAAATGCATCTTAAAACAAACAGAATTTTCAACACAAAGATAATATTTTAACAATTTTGACTACTACTCTTTCATGGAATAATGCCATTAATCACACTTCATTATTTTTAAAATTTTCGCTTGATTTTAATAACATATTGGCTGGGAAAGATGTCATGTATGTCTGTGTGAAGAGACCACCAAACAGGCTTTGTGTGAGCAATAAAGCTTTTTAATCACCTGGGTGCAGGCGGGCTGAGTTCGAAAAGAGAGTCAGCAAAGGGTGGTGAGATTATCATTGGTTCTTATAGGTTTGGGATAGGCGGTGGAGTTAGGCGCAATTTGTGGGCAGGGGGTGGATCTCACAAAGTACATTCTCAAGGGCGGGGAGAATATTACAAAGTAGCTTCTTGGTTGGGTGAATATCACAAAGTACATTATCGCAAGGGTGGGGAGGGTGTATTGTCATAAGGTCAATTGATCAGTTAGAGTGGGGCAGGAACAGATCACAGTGGTGGAATGTCATCTTTTGTGGTTCTTCAGTTGCTTCAGGCCATCTGGATGTATATGTGCAGGTCACAGGGGATATGATGGCTTAGCTTGGGCTCAAAGGCCTGACAAAAGATACTTGAGAAAGAGCAACATGCACAGTAAATACATAGGGGGAGGTTCATCATTAATGTATTAGATGTTAAGTCTGTATTTCAAGTAGTCTTTTTAGTACTGCTGATGGAGAGAAAGAGCTGACTTCTTTTCATATCCGATTAGCTTTTCATTATTTTTTCTTCTCATAATGTGACTAATGAACAGCTTCTACTGAGGCTAGAAGTGTAGACTCTGACATTTTTTGTTTTTCATTGGTGTTGTATTTTGGCATTGTTTTTAATCCAGGATTCATCTATCAACAAGAATATCTTTAAATCACTTGTCAATTTATGAGGATTAATTTAGCTAAAACTAGATCACATAAAATTCCTTAATCAAACTCATGTATATGATCCTCTATCTCAAAAGAAAAACTCTCCTTTAACCCTATACCCTCCTCCAACTATTGTCCCATTTCTCTAAACTGTGCCCCTTCACCTCTAAACTCTTAAAAATTTGTTATGCTTATTTCCCTCTTTCTATTCTTTCTTGAGTGTAATTAGGCTTGGTTTTCCCCATTCCACTAAAATTACATTTGTCAAAGTCACAATGGGGAAGTATTTAACACAGTTGTTCATCACTTCTTTTTATTTTTTATTTTTTTATTTTTCCATTAGTTATTAGGGTACAGGTGGTATTTGGTTACATGAACAAGTTCTTTAGTGGTGATTTGTGAGATTTTGGTGCACCCATCACCCGAGCAGTATACACTGCACCATATTTGTAGTCTTTTATCCCTTGCCTCCCTCCCACTCTTCCCTCCAAGTCTCCAAAGTCCATTTTATTATTCTTATGTCTTTGTGTCCTCATAACTTATCTTCCACATATTGGTGAGAACATACGATATTTGGTTTTCCATTCCTGAGTTACTTCACTTAGAACAATAGTCTCCAATCTCATCCACGTCACTGCAAATGCTGTTAATTCATTCCTTTTTATGGCCGAGTAGTATTCCATCATATATGTATATATCACAGTTTCTTTATCCACTCATTGATTGGTGGGCATTTGGGTTGGCTCTATGATTTTGCAATTGTAAATTGTGCTGCCATAAACATGCATGTGCAAGTATCTTTTCAGAATAATAACTTAGTTTCCTCTGAGTAGATACCCAGTAGTGGGATTGCTGAATCTGATGGTAGTTCTACTTTTAGTCCTTTAAGGAATCTCCACACTGTTTTCCATAGTGGCTGTACTATACATTCCCACCAGCAGTGTAGAAGTGTTCCCTGATCACCACATCCACACCAACATCTACTGTTTTTTAATTTTTTTATTATGGCCATTCTTGCAGGAGTAAGGTGGTATCACATTGTGGTTTTGATTTGCATTTGCCTGATCATTAGTGATGTTGAGCATTTTTTCATATGTTTGTTGGCCGTTTGTATATCTTCTTTTGAAAATTATCTATCCATGTCCTTAGCCCATTTTTTGATGGGATTGTTTTTTCTTACTGA
The DNA here is from genome assembly GCF_028878055.3 of Symphalangus syndactylus. Taxonomy (NCBI): domain Eukaryota; kingdom Metazoa; phylum Chordata; class Mammalia; order Primates; family Hylobatidae; genus Symphalangus; species Symphalangus syndactylus. The sequence goes on from NC_072426.2 coordinate 64,287,341, forward strand.
TTTGTATGAGTTCATTGTAGATTATGGATATTAGTCTTTTTTCAGATGTAAAGATTGTGAAGATTTTCTCACACCCTGTGGGTTGTCTGTTTACTCTGCCGACTGTTCCTTTTGCTGTGCAAAGGTTCTTTAGTTTAATTAAGTCCCAGCTATTTATCTTTGTTTTTATTGCATTTGCTTTTGGGTTCTTGGTCATGAAATCCTTGCCTAAGCCTATGTCTAGAAGGGTTTTTCCAGTGTTATCTTCTAGAATTTTTATACTTTCAGGTCTTAGGTTTAAGTCCTTAATCCATCTTGAGTTGATTTTTGTATAAGATGACAGATGAGAATCCACTTTCATTCTCCTACATGTGGCTAGCCAATTATCCCAGTACCATTTGTTGAAAAGGGTGTCCTTTCCCCACTTTATGTTTTTGCTTGCTTTGTTGAAGATCAGTTGGCTGTAAGTATTTGGGTTTATTTCTGGGTTCTTATTCTGTTTCATTGGTTTATGTGCCTATTTTTATACCAGTACGACACTGTTTTGGTGACTATGACCTTATAGTATACTTTGAAATCAGGTAGTGTGATGCCTCCAGATTTGCTCTTTTTGCTTAGTCTTGCTTTGGCTATGTGGGCTCTTTTTTTGGTTCTATATGAATTTTAGAATTTTTTTTCTAATTCTGTGAAGAATGATGGTGGTATTTTGGTATTTAGATTGCATTGAATTTATAGATTTCTTTTGGCGGTATGGTCATTTTCACAATATTGATTCTATCCATCCATGAGCATGGGATGTGTTTCCATTTGTCTTTGTCATCTATGATTTCTTTCAGCACTGTTTTGTAGTTTTCCTTGTAGAAGTTTTTCAACTCCTTGGTTAGGTATATTCCTAAGTATTTTTTTTTTTTTTTGCAGCTATTGTAAATGGGGTTGAGTTCTTGATTTGATTCTCTGCTTGGTCGCTGTTGGTGTATAGAAGAGCTATTGATTTGCGTACATTAATCTTGTATCCAGAAACTTTACTAAATTCTTGCATCAGTTCTAGAGCTTTCTGGAGGAGTCTTTAGGGTTTTCAGGGTAAACAATCATTATGTCAGCAAAAAGTGACCATTTGACTTCCTCTTTACCGATTTGGATGCCCATAAAGAGAAAGAAATAAAATTATTTCTCTTGTCTGTTTACTCTGGCTAGGACTTCCAATACTGTGTTGAAGAGGAATGGTGAGAGTGGGCATCCTTGTCTTTTTCCAGTTCTCAGAGGGAATGCTTTCAACTTTTCCCCATTAAGTACTATGTTGGCTGTGGGTTTTATTACATTAAGGTATGCCCCTTGTATGCCGATTTTGCTGAGAGTTTTAATCATAAAGGGATGCTAGATTTTGTCGAATGCTTTTTCTGCATCTACTGAGATGATCATGTGATTTTTGTTTTTCATTCTGTTTATGTTGTGTATCACATTTATTGACTTGTGTATGTTAAACCACCCCTGCATCCCTGGTATGAAGCCTACTTGATCATGGTAGATTATCTTTTTGATATGTTGTTTGATTTGGGTAGCTAGTATTTGGTTAAGGATTTTAGCTTCTATGTTCTTCAAAGACATCAGTCTGTAGTTTTGTTTTTTGGTTATGTCCTTTCCTGGGTTTGGTATAAGGGTGATGCTGGCTTCATAGAATGAATTGGGGAGGGTTCCTTCTTTCTCTATCTTGTGGGATAGTGTCAAAAAGGATAGGTACAAATTCTTCTTTGAATGTCTGGTAGAATTCTCCTGTGAATCTGTCTGGTCCTGGACCTTTTGTTCATTGGTAATTTTTTAATTACCATTTCAATATGGCTGATTGTTATTGGTCTGTTCAGGGTATCTAATTCTTCCTGATTTAAGCTAGAAGGGTTGTATTTTTCCAGGAATTTATCCATCTCTTCTAGTCTAGTTTATGTGCATAAAGATGTTGATAATAGCCTTGAATGATCTTTTGTATTTCAGTGGTGTCAGTTGTAGTACTTCCTGTTTCGTTTCTTGTCGAGCTTTTTTGAATTTTTTTCTCTTCTTTTCTTGGTTAATCTTGCTAATGGTCTGTCAATTTTATTTATATTTTCAAAGAACCAGCTTCTTGTTTCATTTATCTTTAATTTCTTTTTCAATTTCATTGGGTCAAAAAGAAAATCAAGTTGGAAACTTTTTTTTTATACTTTAAGTTCTAGGGTGCATGTGCACAACGTGCAGTTTTGTTACATATGTATACATGTGCCATGTTGGTGTGCTGCACCCGTTAACTCGTCATTTACATTAGGTTTATCTCCTAATGCTATCTCTCCCCCCTCCCCCAACCCCATGACAGGCCGCAGTGTGTGATGTTCCCCACCCTGTGTCCAAGCGTTCTCATTGTTCAATTCCCACCAATGAGTGAGAACATGCGGTGTTTGGTTTTCTGTCCTTGCGATAATTTGATCAGAATGATGGTTTCTAGCTTCATCCATGTCCCTACAAAGGACATGAACTCATACTTTTTATGGCTGCATAGTATTCCATGGTGTATATGTGCCACATTTTCTTAATCCAGTCTATCATTGTTGGACATTTGGCTTGGTTCCAAGTCTTTGCTATTGTGAATAGTGCCACAGTAAACATATGTGTGCATGTGTCTTTATAGCAGCATGATTTATAATCCTTTGGGTATATGCCCAGTAATGGGATGGCTGGGTCAAATGGTATTTCTAGTTCTAGATCCTTGAGGAATCACCACACTGTCTTCCACAATGGTTGAACTAGTTTATAGTCCCACCAACAATGTAAAAGCGTTCCTATATCTCCATATCCTCTCCAGCACCTGTTGCTTCCTGACTTTTTAATGATTGCCATTCTAACTGGTGTGTGATGGTATCTCATTGTGGTTTTGATTTGCATTTCTCTGATGGCCAGTGATGATGAGCATTTTTTCATGTGTCTGTTGGCTGCATAAATGTCTTCTTTTGAGAAGTGTCTCTTCGTATCCTTTGCCCACTTTTTGATGGGTTTTTTTTATTTTTTCTTGTAAATTTTTTTGAGTTCTTTGTAGAGTCTGGATATTAGCCCTTTGTCAGACGGGTAGATTGCACAAAACTTTCTGCCATTCTGTAGGTTGCCTGTTCACTCTGATGGTAGTTTCTTTTGCTGTGCAGAAGCTATTTAGTTTAATTAGATCCCATTTGTCAATTTTGGCTTTTGTTGCCATTGCTTTTTGGTGTTTTAGTCATGAAGTCCTTGCCCATGCCTATGGCCTGAATGGTGTTGCGTACGTTTTCTTCTAGGGTTTTTATGGTTTTAGGTCTAACATTTAAGTCTCTAATCCATCTTGATTTAATTTTTTTATAAGGTGTAAATATACACCTTATAAGGAAGGGATCCAGTTTCAGCTTTCTACTTATGGCTAGCCAGTTTTTCCAACACCATTTATTAAATAGGGAATCCTTTCCCCATTTCTTGTTGTCAGGTTTGTCAAAGATCAGATGGTTGTCGATGTGTGGTATTATTTCTGAGGCCTCTGTTATGTTGCATTGGTCTATATTTCTGTTTTGGTACTAGTACCGTGCTGTTTTGGTTACTATAGACTTGTAGTATAGTTTGAAGTCAGGTCACATGATGCCTCCAGCTTTCTTCTTTTGGCTTAGGATTGTCTTGGCAATGTGGGCTCTTTTTTGGTTCCATATGAACTTTAAAGTAGTTTTTTCCAATTCTGTGAAGAAAGTCATTGGTAGCTTGATGGGGATGGCATTGAATCTATAAGTTACCTTGGGTAGTATGGCCATTTTCACAATATTGATTCTTCCTCTCCATGAGCATGGATTGTTCTTCCATTTGTTTGTATCCTCTTTTATTTCATTGAGCAGTGGTTTGTAGTTCTCCTTGAAGAGGTCCTTCACATCCCTTGTAAGTTAGATTCCTAGGTATTTCATTCTCTTTGAAGCAATTGTGAATGGGAGTTCACTCATGATTTGGCTCTCTGTGTGTCTGTTCTTGGTGTATAGGAATGCTGGTGATTTTTGCACATTGATTTTGTATCCTGTGACTTTGCTGAAGTTGCTTATCAGCTTAAGGAGATTTTGGGCTGAGATGATGGGGTTTTCTAAATATACAATCATGTCGTCTGCAAACAGGGACAATTTTACTTCCTCTTCTCCTAATTGAATACCCTTTATTTCTTTCTCTTGCCTGATTGCCCTGGCCAGAACTTCCAACACTATGTTGAATAGGAGTGGTGAAAGAGGGTATCCCTGTCTTGTGCCAGTTTTCAAAGGGAATACTTCCAGTTTTTGCTCATTCAGTATGATATTGGCTGTGGGTTTGTCATAATTAGCTCTTATTATTTTGAGATACATCCCATCAATACCTAGTTTATTGAGAGTTTTTAGCATGAAGTGCTGTTGAATTTTGTTGAAGGCCTTTTCTGCATCTGTTGAGATAATCATGTGGTTTTTGTCTTTTGTTCTGTTTATATGATAGATTACGTTTATTGATTTGCATATGTTGAACCAGCCTTGCATCCCAGGGATGAAGCCAACTTGATCGTAGTGGATAAGCTTTTTGATGTGCTGCTGGATTCAGTTTGCCAGGATTTTATTGAGGATTTTTGCATCGACATTCATCAGGGATATTGGTCTAAAATTCTCCTTTTTGGTTGTGTCTCTGCCAGGCTTTGGTATCAGGATGATGTTGGCCTCATAAAACGAATTAGGGAGGATTCCCTCTTTTTCTATTGATTGGAATAGTTTAAGAAGGAGTGGTACCAGCTCTTCTTTGTACCTCTGGTAGAATTTTGCTGTGAATCCGTCTGGTCCTGGACTCTTTTTGGTTGGTAGGCTATTAATTATTGCCTCAATTTCAGAACCTCTTATTGGTCTATTCAGGGATTCAACCTCTTCGTGGTTTAGTCTTGGGAGGGTGTATGTGTCCAGGAATTGATCCATTTCTTATAGATTTTCTAGTTTATTTGCATAAAGGTGCTTATAGTATTCTCTGATGGTAGTTTGTATTTCTGTGGGATCGGTAGTGATATCCCCTTTATCATTTTTTATTGTGTCTGTTTGATTCTTCTCTCTTTTCTTCTTTATTAGTCTTGCTAGCAGTCTAGCAATTTTGTTGATCTTTTCAAAAAACCAGCTCCTGGATTCATTGATTTTTTGAAGGTTTTTTTCTGTCTCTATCTCCTTCAGTTCTGCTCTGATCTTAGTTATTTCTTGCCTTCTGCTAGCTTTTGAATGTGTTTGCTCTTGCTTCTCTAGTTCTTTTAATTGTGATGTTAGGGTGTCAATTTTAGATCTTTCCTGCTTTCTCTTGTGGGCACTGAGTGCTATAAATTTCCCTCTACACACTGCTTTGAATGTGTCCCAGAGATTCTGGTATGTTGTGTCTTTGTTCTCGTTGGTTTCAAAGAACATCTTTATTTCTGCTTTCATTTCGTTATGTACCCAGTAGTCATTCAGGAGCAGGTTGTTCAGTTTCCATGTAGTTGAGTGGTTTTGAGTGAGTTTCTTAATCCTGAGTTCTAGTTTGATTGCACTGTGGTCTGAGAGACAGTTTGTTATAATTTCTGTTCTTTTACATTTGCTGAGGAGTGCTTTACTTACAACTATGTGGTCAATTTTGGAATAAGTGTGATGTGGTGCTGAGAAGAATGTATATTCTGTTGATTTGGTATGGAGAGTTCTGTAGATGTCTATTAGGTCCGCTTGGTGCAGAGCTGAGTTCAATTCCTGGATATCCTTGTTAACTTTCTGTCTCATTGATCTGTCTAATGTTGACAGTGGGGTGTTAAAATCTCCCATTATTATTGTGTGGGAGTCTAAGTCTCTTTGTAGGTCTCTAAGGACTTGCTTTATGAATCTGGGTGTTCCTGTATTGGGTGCATATATATTCAGGATAGTTAGCTCTTCTTGTTGAATTGATCCCTTTACCAATATGTAATGGCTTTCTTTGTCTCTTTTTATCTTTGTTGGTTTAAAGTCTGTTTTATCAGAGACTAGGATTTTAACCCCTGCCTTTTTGTTGTTGTTGTTTTCCATTTTCTTGGTAGATCTTCCTCCATCCCTTTATCTTGAGCCTATGTGTGTCTCTGCACGTGAGATGGGCTTCCTGAATACAGCACACTGATGGGTCTTGACTCTATCCAGTTTGCCAGTCTGTGTCTTTTAATTGGAGCATTTATCCCATTTACATTTAAGGTTAGTATTGTTATGTGTGAATTTGATCCTGTCATTATGATGTTAGTTGGTTATTTTGCTCGTTAGTTGATGCGGTTTCTTCCTAGCCTCGATGGTCTTTACAATTTGGCATGTTTTTGCAGTGGCTGGTACTAGTTATTCCTTTCCATGTTTAGTGGTTCCTTCAGGAGCTCTTGTAAGGCAGGCCTGATGGTGACAAAATCTCTCAGCATTTGTTTGTCTGTAAAGGATTTTATTTCTCCTTAGTTTGGCTCGATATGAAATTCTGGGTTGAAAATTCTTTTCTTTAAGAATGTTGAATATTGGCTCCCAGTCTCTTCTGGCTTGTAGGGTTTCTGCTGAGAGATCCACTGTTAGTCTGATGGGCTTCCCTTTGTGGGTTACCCAACCTTTTTCTCTGGCTGCCCTTAACATTTTTTCCTTCATTTCAACTTTAGTGAATCTGACAATTATGTGTCTCGGAGTTGCTCTTCTCGAGGAGTATCCTTTTGGTGTTCTCTGTATTTCCTGAATTTGAATGTTGGCCTGCCTTGCTAGGTTGGGGAAGTTCTCCTGGATAATATCCTGAAGAGTGTTTTCCAGCTTGGTTCCATTCTCCTTGTCACTTTCAGGTACACCAATCAGATGTAGATTTGGTCTTTTCACATATTCCCATATTTCTTGGAGGCTTTGTTCATTTCTTTTTACTCTTTTTTCTCTAAACTTCTCTTCTAGCTTCATTTCATTCATTTGATCTTCAATCATTGATACCCTTTCTTCCACTTGATCAAATTGGCTACTGAAGCTTGTGCATGTGTCATGTAGTTCTTGTGCCATGGTTTTCAGCTCCATCAGGTCATTTAAGGACTTCTCCACACTGTTTATTCTAGTTAGCCATTCGTCTAATCTTTTTTCAAGGTTTTTAGCTTCTTTGCGTTGGGTTCGAACATCCTCCTTTAGCTCGGAGAAGTTTGTTATTACCGATTATCTGAAGCCTTCTTCTCTCAACTTGTCAAAATCATTCTCCATCCAGCTTTGTTCTGTTGCTGGCAAGGAGAAGAGGTGCTCTGATTTTTAGAATTTTCAGCTTTTTTGCTCTGATTTCTCCCAATCTTTGTGGTTTTATCTACCTTTGGTCTTTGATGATGGTGACGTACAGATGGGGTTTTGGTGTGGATGTCCTTGTTTGTTAGTTTTCCTTCTAACAGTCAGGACCCTCAGCTGCAGGTCTGTTGGAGTTTGCTGGAGGTCCACTCCAGACCCTGTTTGCCTGGGTATCACCAGTGGGGGCTGCAGACCAGCAAATATTGCAGAACAGCAAATGTTGCTGCCTGATCCTTCCTCTGGAAGCTTCGTCTCAGAGGGGCACTTGGCTGTATGAGGTGTCAGTCGGCTCCTACTGGGAGGTGTCTCCCAGTTAGGCTACTCAGAGGTCATGAACCCACTTGAGGAGGCAGTCTGTCCATTCTCAGATCTCAAACTCTGTGCTGGGAGAACCACTACTCTCATCAAAGCTGTCAGACAGGGACATTTAAGTCTGCAGAAGTTTCTGCTGCCTTTTGTTCAGCTATGCCCTGCCCCCAGAGGTGGAGTCTACAGAGGCAGGCAGGCCTCCTTGAGCTGTGGTGGGCTCCACCCAGTTCGAGCTTTCCAGATGCTTTCTTTACCTACTCAAGCTTCAGCAATGGCAGACGCCCCTCCCCCAGCCTTGCTGCCGCCTTGCAGTTTGATCTCAGACTGCTGTGCTAGCAATGAGCAGGGCTCCGTGGGCGTGGGACCCTCTGAGCCAGGCACGGGATATAATCTCCTGGTGTGCCGTTTGCTTAGACCGTTGGAAAAGTGCAGCATTAGGGTGGGAGTGTCCCAATTTTCCAGGTACCATCTGTCATGGCTTCCCTTTGCTAGGAAAGGGAATTCCCCGACCACTTGCACTTCCTGGGTGAGGCGATGCCCCGCCCTGCTCCATGGGCTGTACCCACTGTCTGACAAGCCCCAGTGACATGAACTTGGTACCTCAGTTGGAAATGGAGAAATCACCCGTCTTCTGCATCACTCACACTGGGAGCTGCAGACTGGAGCTGTTCCTATTCGGCCATATTGGAACCTCCTCAAGTTGGAAATTTAAAAATTCTTTGAACTGAATGACAATAATGACACAACCTACCAAAACCTCTGGGATACAGGAAAGGCGGTGCTAAGAGGAAAGTTCATAACCCTAAACGCCTACATCAAAAAGACTGAAAGAGCACAAATTGACACTCTAAGATCACACCTCAAGGAACTAGAGAAATAAGAACAAACCATATGCAAACCCAGCAGAAGAAAGGAAATAACCACGATCAGAGCAGAACTAAATGAAACTGTCACTCCTTTTTTATTGCTTTTGTGCCATCTGCAATTTATTTGCCTTTTGCTTCACTGACCACATATTCTCAGTCTCCTTTACTAGTTCTGCAGCATCTGCTCAACTTCTACACACTGGAGGGTTTACACCCTCCAAGGGCTTTATGATTCATTCAGAGTATAAGCCAGTCTTTACAGTAGCCAACGGGTTCCTACAAGATCTGTCACCCACTCCTCCAATTCTCTGACCTGATCTCCTCCTATTCCCCCCGTTACTTATTCCCATCCAGCCACACTGGCCCCCTTGACCAAGAATGTACCACATACACTCTTCCTCAGAGCTCTTGCCCTTGCTATCTCCTCTGACCATGATACATCACCCCTAGAGAGCTGCATAGCTTGCTCCCTCATCTTCAGGTCCCTAGTCCAAGGGAAGGTTTTCTCCAAAATCTTCTCTGACAACCCTATAAAAACAGCAATTCTCCCCTCACTTTCCATATTCTGTATCTTTCTTACCCTACATAGCATTTATCACCTTATGTCATCTTATATATTTACTGTTTATTAATTTTTGTCTGTCTTGCCTACTAGAATGTAAACTCTATGACTTTGTCCTGCTCACTCTTGTATCTCCAGGACTTAGAACAGTGACTGGCCATAGTAGGCTCTCAATAAATATTGAATGAATATGCTATGAATATAGGCCCAAGTGATAATCCACGTTTAAATATTAGTAAAGATTTTTTTCTTACTACTTTCTAAATAAAACATATAAATCAATAAAACTTCTGATATTTTTTCCACATTCCACTGATTCTTTCTTATATCCCAAGGTGTGAATAAGCCACTTTGGAAATTACTGGGCTACAATAGTGGTTTTCAGTTTTGGGGACACATAAGAATATTTATGGAGCTTGTTTACAGTGTAGAATCCAAGATCTGTCCCAGAGATTCTGATTAAGAAGGTCTATTGTTTGGGTCCAAGAATCTGCATTTGTAGGATGATGCACCTCAGGTGGTTTTGATGCAACTAGTCTGGGGCCACAGTCAGGAATACCTGATCCATGTGTTTGATAGTCTCCTATTTCAGCTCTTAACAGCAAACCCAGTAAAAATGGGAAAAACTTATTTAACATGCCTCCCACCCACAGAATGATTTAAGTCCCATACTCCCTGCACCAGTAGTTCTCGAGGGTTTGAATTATAAAGAGTGTATCATCCATATAGGCTAGGTTGTGCACCAGTAAGAACCAATCCCCAACTTTCAGTGGCTAAAACACAACAGTTTATGTTTGTTTGTTTGTTTGTTTGTTTGTTTGTTTTTGAGACGGAGTCTTACTCTGTCGCCAGGCTGGAGTGCAGTGGCGCAATCTCGGCTCACTGCAACCTCTGCCTCCCGGGTTCAAGCGATTCTCCTGCCTCAGCCTCCCGAGTAGCTGGGATTACACGCACACGCCACCATGCCTGGCTAATTTTTGTATTTTTAGTAGAGACCGTGTTGGCCAGGATGTTCTCTATCTCCTGACTTTGTGATCCACCTGCCTCAGCCTCCCAAAGTGCTGGGATTACAGGCGTAAGCCACCGCACCTGGCAAAAGTTTATGTTTTGTTAATGCAAAGCCTACTGTGGGTCTGGGTCACTCTGTAGGGAACCCATGTTACATGTGTTGGCCCTGCATTCTAGGCTACTTTGATTCTATGGTATCTCTACAATTTGTGTTCCCATGATCACATGACACAGGAAGAGAAAGTTGGGTTGTTGAGCACTGGCAATTAAATGCTTCTCTCTGAACCCAACAAATTATTTCAGCTTACATTTCATTGGCCAAAGGAAATCACCATGCCCAACCTCAAGGGGAAAATGCAATCTTTCTATTTTTCCAGAAGTAGAGGAAAATACGATTTTAGTAAGCAGTATTAATGTTTACCACAAAACTAAACATTAAAAGACTCTCAGGTTAGGCAGGGTGGCACACACCTGTAATCCTAGCATGTTGGGAGGCCGAGATGGGAGGATTGTTTAAGGCCAAGAGTTTAAGACCAGCCTGGGCAGCATAGTGAGGCCCCATCTCTACAAAAATATTTTAAAAATAAAAATTAACTGGGCATGGTAGCATGTGTCTGTCCTAGCTACTCAGGAGACTGAGGCAGGATGATCACTTGAGCCTATGAGTTTAGGATTACAGTGAGCTATGATCATACCACTGCACTCCAGCTTAGGCAACACAGTGAGACTCTGTCTCAAGAAAAAAAAAAAAAAGATCAAATTCACCACTCCATCTTATACCACCAAAAACACACATAATAGTAGTTGTTATTTTAATCTGTTATTGTGGGAGACACAGAAATGACAGTAACTATGGTTTCAATGGTGATTTAAATAATTTTTCTTATTACCCATAATAGCATTTACATATATTCAAAACACAGGTGTACATAGACATATGAGGCATACTCACATCGTTTATATTTTATCTTCAGGCAAAGCTTGGTGTACACATGCATTTACAAACCTCTTTAATAACGTCCTCAAAGATCATCAGCTTGTATTTTGGCAACCGCTGTTCTAGACATTGAGATACATGTGACTTACCAATTCTTTTAAATTAAAGCTACTGTCGTCACGTTTTAGACAGTGTATAAATAAACCACATTCTTACTATGCCCAGCTATTTTTCAACAGTGGTTTTCTGTCTCTCCGTTGATTAATGTTGCCCTTGTTAACATCCACTGTGTTCGTGTTATCCTTTACCATCCATCTGAAATTTAAAATGGTAATGTTATCATAAAGTTGCTTTCAATTTACACTAGGAAATTATAAGTACAGCAAACTGCTTAATTTCTAAGGTGAACTTCACCGTGCTCTGATTGCTTCTCCTATCCCCTCCTCAACCTTGTTTCAACAATTTCCCCCTCTCTCTCCCTCTTGAAAATGCAATCTCTCCCGTTTTGTTAGATTCTTCCCCTTAGCCTGTAACCATGATGAAATCTCTTTTATCCTAATGAAAACAAAACTCTCCCTTTACTCTGTGGCCCTTTATGCTACTATCCCATCAAATGTTCTCCTGCTTCAGAGCCTAGCACTTAATCTTCTACTTTTTTTTTTTTTTTTTTTTTTTTGGTGACGTAGTCTTGCTGTGTTGCCCAGGCTGGAGTGCACTGGTGCGATCTCAGCTCACTGCAACCTCCACCTCGTTGGTTCAAGCAATTCCCCTGCCTCAGCCTCCCGAGTAGCTGGGATTACAGGTGCACACCACTATGCCCGGCTAATTTTTTTTTTTTTTTTTTGTATTTTTAGTAGAGATGGGGTTTCATCATGTTGGCCAGAATGGTCTCAAACTGCTGACCTCAGGCAATCTGCCTGCCTCAGCATCCCAGAGTGCTGGGATTATAGGCATGAGCCACCATGCACAGCCTGCCTGGCTAATTTTTTTTTTTTTTTTGTATTTTTAGTAGAGATGGGGTTTCATCATGTTGGCCAGAATGGTCTCGAACTGCTGACCTCAGGCAATCTGCCTGCCTCAGTATCCCAAAGTGCTGAGATTATAGGCATGAGCCACTGTGCACAGCCTGCCTGGCTAATTTTTTATTTATTTATTTATTTATTTTGTATTTTGAGTAGAGTTGGGGTTTCACCATGCTAGCCTGGCTGGTCTCGAACTCCTGACCTCATGATCTGCTGGCCTCAGCCTCCCAAAGTGCTGGGATTACAGGAATGAGCCACTGCGCCTGGCCCTAATCTTCTACTTCTCTACTGAAAGCATAAGGACATCAGATCTTACTTAAAATGAAAAACACTCCTATCACCCCTCTCCTACCCCTAACTCTCTCTCCAGGGGCAAGCACTTTCAAATCTTTGCTGTTTCTTCTGCTGTTTACAACAGATTCCTCAGTAACATGTTCATACAACCATCTCTTTCAACCAGTTCCCTGTTTGTTAGCCACTCCTTCAGAGGTACTAGGTCCCCTAGTTCCTAAGCTTTTCTGGGGTTCTGTGGGGCTTAGCTTTCAGTTCTCCTTGGTCTGCTAAATGCATTAGCACTAGCCCATCTGTTTTCCAGCTTCCAACATTTTGATATCTTATATCCTGCAGTCCTCTCCCCATTCTCTTTGACCTTATGGTTTATGCCCTTTAAAAAAATTCCTGTATTCTCAATTTAACAGAGCTCGGAGAGGAGACAGAGACTTTCTTTTTTTTTTGGTCTGTGTTCATATTTTCATGTCTAAATGGCAAAACCAGTAAAGCGGATTTTTGTTTTTCTTTTTTTTTTTTAGAGACGGAGTCTCGCTCTGTCACCCAGTTTGGAGTGCAATGGTGCGGTCTCCACCCACTGCAAATTCCACCTCCTGGGTTCAAGTGATTCTCCTACCTCAGCCTCCTGAGGAGCTGGGATTACAGGTGCCATCATGCCTGGCTAATTTTTGTATTTTTAGTAGAGACGGGGTTTTGCCATGTTGGCCAGGTTGGTCTCAAACTCTCGACCTCAACTGATCTGCCCGTCTCAGCCTCCCAAAGGGCTGGGATTACAGGCGTGAGCCACTGTGCTTAGTCAAAACCAGTCGAGCTTCTACTTCCACTTCCTCACCTCCTATTCCAGCCTCAACTCACCAATGTGTGGTTTCCCATTTCCTGAAAGTTTCAGTTTAATTACATGCCACTTAGCATAAGTGACTCCATTTTGATTTGGTCTTTGGGGCTTGGTGCAGTAGTACAGTTTAAAAAAATGGCTTCCCGTAATTTTATGTAACAGAGTGAGGTAGCATTTTCCCTTCCATCTCCCACCTGCACCCCAGGCAGAGGATGGAAGGTGCTGCCGCTTCTCTTCATTGTGAAAGGGCTTCCCACAGGTTCCCTTGGAGTGCTTGACATGTGTTCCCTGAAGTCTGAGGAGAAAAAAGAACTAGTACTTCACCCATACCTGAAAGGAATAAGGACCCAAGGCTGGAGGTGCCTGGTGGCAGAGATAAAAGAGGTGGCTGTATTGGAGCAAGCCGTGTTTCAGTAGTAGGCAGCAGGGCAGGCAACAGACAGGTGTGGGCCCTCAGGAGGGAAATAGGACTCCTGCCCAAGAGGCTCCCTGCCAAAGGTAAGCAACCTCAGCAGAAAGGGGCTAGTACTGTTGGATACTGGAGCTGAGAAGACATGGACCATGAGCAGCCAGCTGGAGGAGAGGCACTGCCAGCATTAAGTGAATTGACATCAAATGTCCCCAGTAGTGCAATCTCTAGAGAACCTCATAGTACCCCGCATGAGAGAGTTGGCTTAAACCCCCACCTCGCCAAGGCTAGTTCTCAGCCGTAAGAATCAGGCGAGACCTGGCTGCCGTCCCTCTCTTCCTCTCCTGAGAGGTGGGAAGCATGACCTGAAAGCTGTGGAATGGAGGAGAGCTCAGAAAGAACCCATCACACACCCTGGAAGCAACTCTGAGCTGAGAGGAAGGAGAGGCTTTCATCTGACATGAAGGTCAGAGCTTCAATGGTTCCACGGCACTAGACATTGTCATTGCTATTTAGTGACTATTCCTGGGACTAAACATCCTTTAATTTTTTGTTTTTGTTTAAATCTAAGAGTGACTGAGAAAGTTATGACACTTGCCAAAGTTTCTATCCAAAGATCAAGGAGGAATGAGATTTCAGAAATGATTTAAAGGAATAAAGGTAGAAAAAAATCAGGTTGCTTGGATTTCTCATCCAATGAGAGCATCATTGTTTCAATATAAAGGTGATACATAAAACCTGCTGTCAGGACACTTGCAAGCTGGTCAGTGGAAGATACAGGAGAGAAATTATTACAAAAATTCCAACTCTAATAAGTGCCAAAAAGAGATACATGGAACCATGAAAAGTGTGTAACTGGCATATTTCATTCTAGATCACTGTGTCAAAAGCCAGTTTCCAGAATGACCAATTTGTCATTTGTGTGTGCGCTTGTGTGTGTAAAGCTATTTGTAAAGTTTATTGAAAAGCGAATTATGGAGAATGACTTTGACGGTCCTTCCAAGGTTTTGCATGGTTTTAATTAGCTTCTTTATTTGCCTTCTTAACGGCATTTAAAGACTGATTTTTGTCTGCCCCAGCTTGATGCTTCGCAGCTGCAGGGCACTGAGGAAGGAGCGGGGCTCACTGCAGGCAGCAGGGGAGACTAGAGGACAGGAGGTGCATCCTCAGGAGGAAGCTCTGGGGGACAGGGAGAGAGCATTGGCTTTTCTTCGCAGATTGACTTTTGGCCCAATTGGCCTGTTCCCAGCCCTCATATTATTTCTACTGGAGTCCTGCGGGGTAATAATAGCTCTCATTAATTTTATGCCTAGTACCTGTCAACCATTACAAACATAGTATTTCTAATCTTGCAAAATAGGAGATATTATCTCATTTTACAGATGAGGAAATTCACGTTTCAGGAGGGTCACTTGCCCTGGGTCATGTAACAGTAAGTCCCAAAACTGGGTCTAGAAGCCAGGTTTGTCTGACTCTTTTTTTTTAGGATTTCTTCATGGTCAAGATGGCAGTCATACCATTCTTTTTTTTTTTTTATACTTTAAGTTTTAGGTACATGTGCACAACGTGCAGGTTAGTTACGTATGTATACACGTGCCATGTTGGTGTGCTGCACCCAGTAACTCGTCATTTAACATTAGGTATATCTCCAAATGCTATCCTTCCCCCCTCCCCCCACCCCACAACAGGCCCCAGTGTGTAATGTTCCCCTTCCTGTGTCCATGTGTTCTCATTGTTCAGTTCCCACCTATGAGTAAGAACACGCGGTGTTTGTTTTTTTGTCCTTGCAATAGTTTGCTGAGAATGATGGTTTCCAGCTTCATCCATGTCCCTACAAAGGACATGAACTCATACTTTTTTATGGCTACATAGTATTCCATGGTGTATATGTGCCACATTTTCTTAATCCAGTCTATCATTGTTGGATATTTGGGTTGGTTCCAAGTCTTTGTTATTGTGAATCGTGCCGCAATAAATATACGTGTGCATGTGTCTTTATAGCAGCATGATTTACAATCCTTTGGGTATACACCCAGTACTGGGATGGCTGGGTCAAATGGTATTTCTAGTTCTAGATCCCTGAGGAATCGCCACACTGACTTCCACAATGGTTGAACTAGTTTACAGTCCCACCAACAGTGTAAAAGTGTTCCTATTTCTCCACATCCTCTCCAGCACCTGTTGTTTCCTGACTTTTTAATGATGGCCATTCTAACTGGTGTGAGATGGTATCTCATTGTGGTTTTGATTTGCATTTCACTGATGTCCAGTGATGATGAGCATTTTTTCATGTGTCTTTTGGCTGCATAAATGTCTTCTTATGAGAAATGTCTGTTCATATCCTTTGCCCACTTTTTGATGGGGTTGTTTTTTTTTTTCTTGTAAATTTGTTTGAGTTCATTGTAGATTCTGGGTATTAGCCCTTTGTCAGATGAGTAGATTGCAAAAATTTTCTCCCATTCTGTAGGTTGCCTGTTCACTCTGATGGTGGTTTCTTTTGCTGTGCAGAAGCTCTTTAATTAGATCCCATTTGTCAATTTTGGCTTTTGTTGCCATTGCTTTTGGTGTTTTAGACATGAAGTCCTTGCCCATGCCTATGTCCTGAATGGTATTGCCTAGGTTTTCTTCTAGGGTTTTTATGGTTTTAGGTCTAACATTTAAGTCTTTAATCCATCTTGAATTAATTTTTGTATAAGGTGTAAGGAAGGGATCCAGTTTCAGCTTTCTCCATATGGCTAGCCGGTTTTCCCAGCACCATTTATTAAATAGGGAATCCTTTCCCCATTTCTTGTTTTTGTCATGTTTGTCAAAGATCAGATGGTTATAGATATGCGGCATTATTTCTGATTCTTAAAGCCACCAGACCACACCATCCTCATCTGTACTGTAAGCTGTATCTGTTTTGCTCTTTTCCTTCACTTACTCATCTTCAAACAGGAGTCTTTAGTTTGTTGCTAAGTTAATATTTATTTTGCATTTTACAGGTCACTTATACATCTCAAGAAGATCTGGTGGAGAAAAAGTGCTTAGCAAAAAAATATACTCACCTCTCCTGCAATAAAGTCTTCTGCCAGCCATGGCAGAGATGCATTGAGGGCACCTGTATTTGTAAACTACCATATCAGTGCCCAAAGAATGGCACTGCAGTGTGTGCAACTAACGGGAGAAGCTTCCCAACATACTGTCAACAAAAGAGTTTGGAATGTCTTCGTCCAGGGACAAAGTTTTTAAATAATGGAACATGCACAGCCGAAGGTAGCAACAGCCTAGTTTTTAAGTCATTCTATGATATAAGAGGGTATTTGTATGCCATACTTTCTATCAGAAAATAATTCTCTTGTGTATGTTATGATGACAACTCAAAATTTTTTTCTAGACTCTCAGTAATAATTGGAGTAATCACTAAAGAAATCAGGGGTCACCAGAATCCAGCCAGCCTTTGAGTGCAGAGCATGGGATGCTGAATCCAGACCTTCCTTCAGTGCCGGTGCCACTCCCTGCTGCCCAGCCCTTTAGAATTGTCCCCATCCTCACTTCTACTTGGTTAAAGGGATTATTCCCAGGGCCATCGAGTTGGTTCAGAACCCAGTGAAAAGTCTTCCAGTAAGGTTGGTACTCACATGTAGGCTAGTCAGGCCTCAGGTCCTCCTGTGGCCCCAGTAATTTCTGTTTTTGTTTGTTTTGTTTTGTTTTTTTGGGACAGAGTCTGGCTCTGTTGCCCAGGCTGGAGTGCAGTGGTGCGATCTTGGCTCACTGCAACCTCTGCCTCCTGGGTTCATGCCATTCTCCTGCCTCAGCCTCCCAAGTAGCTGGGATTACAGGTGCCTGCCACCACGCCCAGCTAATTTTTTGTATTTTTAGTAGAGATGGAGTTTCACCGTGTTAGCCAGGATGATCTCGATCTCCTGACTTCATGATCCGCCTGCCTCGGCCTCCCAAAGTGCTGGGATTACAGGCATGAGCCACTGTGCGTGGCCTACCCCAGTAATTTATTTCAACAGCCATCCCCCCCCCAACCCTCTCCCCAAGCCCTGACCCCATTGTTCCTAAATATCCAAGGGCCTCTTGAGCCACTGCTAACCTGGGACATACTCCAACCTAGCAAACCCAGACATCAGACCCAGAGAGCTTGTCTACAGTCCCTTCCAGGTGCTTCATGTGCTGAGGAGGCTGGGGCCCTAGCATTCAGACTAGTGGGCAGTTATGATTAGGGATTTCACTGTCAGTCCAATTGAGTTTCAAGTCCCTCCAAACCCCACCTTGGTTGTTGACAAGCTGGACCTCACTGGACCCCAGTTCCCTTGTCTGTAAAATGTGAAGTTTCTAACTTGTACAATTCTTGTGAAAATTAAATAAAACAACGTATGCAGGGCTCTTCACACAGTGCTTGGCGTGCAGAAAGTGCTTGTTACATTTTATGTCTGACAGCAAAGCTTAGGCTCATTGTCTTCTGAAAGCAAGTTATTACAGACACTTCATTACCTTAGGAACGCTTAAAACATTCTTTTTAAAAGCACCATGACATATACCAGCTCACAGCAGCCTGTATGTTTTTGAGTTGCTGAGTTAAGATGTTGAGATACTGTGGAAAAGAAGGGGGAAAGCTCCCTGTTTGAGCTCATCTATAATCCCTGTTGGAAAGGCAGAAGGCAATAGTGGAGGTTATTTCATCAGTGTCAGACTTTTCTTCTCTTGAGGCATTAAATGCCTTAAATATATGAGAATACATAAACCCTTTCTGCATTTTACATTTTCACTGTTGGGCTTACTTTTGAGAGCATGGACTTTGGAGTGAGATCAATTGAGCGAGTTCCAAATCCTGGCTTCACCACTTGGGCCAGGAACTTAACTTCCCCTAGATTTAGGTTCCTCGTGTAAAAATGGGAATAAACACGCTTTATCCTCATAGGGTTGATGTGAGGATTTGATGATCCTCTATACAGCTGAATAGCACTGCCACTGGCACATAATAAGCACTCATAAAATGATTGCTTACTATTACTTGTTAAAATCGTCATGATGTTCAAAGCTCACTTGACATTAAGTATTATTATTTTTAAAGACTTTTAATTAAGAGAAAAAAGTGAATGGCTACATATTGCACATTATTTTGTTTTTTTATTTTAGGAAAGTTTAGTGTTTCCTTGAAGCATGGAAATACAGATTCAGAGGGAATAGTTGAAGTAAAACTTGTGGACCAAGATAAGACAACGTTCATATGCAAAAGCAGCTGGAGCATGAGGGAAGCCAACGTGGCCTGCTTTGACCTTGGGTTTCAACAGTGAGCGCTTGTATCAGTGGATTTTCTCATGGTTGATTTAATTGTTCTGTTTGCTTTTTGATTACCTAACCTTTCTGTGTATTAATTTCCACATATGTAACCTAGGAAAATTAACTACGTGCATCATAGCATTGTTATGAGGATGATATGCATTCAGGTTTACCCAACACTTGGAACCCTGCTGACAACAAAGCATGGATAATGAGTCTGTTGAAGTATCTGGATGTGAATCCTTTAGTGATTCTGAGAGTCACAAACACATTCATTTCTGTCTGTCTCCTACTCATCTACAATTATGTACACTTTTTCACACTTAGTATAGTTTATATACTGTGTGTGAGTATAGTTTATAGTTAAATAATATAGTTTATACTATAAACTACAGTGAGTATAAACTATACAGTTATAGTATAAACTATATAGTTAGGATAAATTATAGTTTATAGTTTTATAGTATAGTTTACTATAATTATAGTATATAAGTATATATACTATATAGTATAGTATATAAACTATAATTTATATATAGCTTATATACTATAATTATAATATATACTTATATATAAGTGATATTTTATTTATTGTTTGGTTCAAAATATCTTCTAACTTTCAATATAATTTCTTCTTTGCCCCATATGTAATTTAGAAGTTTTCTTTATTATAATATTAGTTTTAATTAATACATTAGTTTGCTTTTGGTTAACTTTGTGTTATTGATTTTCTTATTCTCTGTGGTTAGAGAATATCCCTGTATGAGAACAATTTTTTCAAATATTTCTTGAGACTTGCTTTGCGGCTGAGTATTTTTCAAATGCTCCACGTGCAGGGTTCTAGATAATAGATATGTTACTCATTATTAATAGAATTAGCAAAGTTGTTAGCTGCTCTGTTTAGATCTTTTTCTATTTCTTTACTTTCAGTCTTCCTATATCTTTAGATTTTAAGCATTTTCCTTATAAACAGCACATATCTAGATTTGTTTTAATTCAATATTACAATCACTGTTAACTGAAGAGTTTAGTCCATTTACATTATTATATTTATATTGTTGAATTTATTTTTCCTCTTGTTTTTAGGCTTATTATTTACCCTGCTTTTTGTGTGCTTTTGTCTTTTTCCCTTTTATAATTTCTACTAAATTAAAGATTTTAAAAAATCTTCCCTCTTTTCCACCTCTAGTTGGTTTGAAAATTATGCATTATATTTCTACTTCTTTAGTTACCTTTGAACTTATACCATAAATCATTGATTTAGGAAGTCCTCACCCTCTTCAATAATAATAAAAAAAAGTAATTAACTCATCAAGTTTCTAATATTTAGTTCCATCTTATTTTTCTATATCCCAGAAGTTAATCACTATGATGATATAATAAACCATTATCACTACTGTTAAGGCAATGCTTACTCAGATTTACTTCATGTTTACCAACTTCTTGGTTTGTTCTTTCTTGTATCTCACCCCTTCTTTCTGAATTCAATTTTCTTCTTCTTAAACCACATCTGCTAGTAGTTCATTAGTGAAAGTCTCTTATATTGTTAAATTAAGCCATAGGCTATTTCTGAGTTTCATCAGTTTGTTACCTACAACTTATGGTTCAACCTACTGGTAGATTCTCTCAGTATTTGATTTCTCAATATTTTGCTCTATTTTGCATAAGCTCATGAACAGACATCTCTAATTTTAACCAGTGCAGATTTCCCTTACTTCCTTAAGAACTTATTGAGGAAAAAGATGGCATTTTATATAGTATTTTTAGATATTTTTAGGTTGGTAACGTTTTTCAGATTATTAATCTATAAGATTGCCTCAAATGGCTCTTGTTTGTTCTCATGGCACAGCCTCATGATCTAAAATAATTACAAATCCTGGCTTCACCTTGTTTTCTTTTTGCCTTTTATCCTAGTTAGTCTAATATTTATATTGTCATTACTGTTCTATTTTTGTTTCCATTTACCTGATGCATCTTTGCTCAATTTTTTATTTTTAACCTATTTTCCCCATTTACTTCTAGAGAGAAGCAAGGAGCAATTGAATGTCCTAGAAGAATAGTTCACTGTAAATCATCATCTCTAGGATAATACGTCACTGAGGCAGTCCCTTCTCACAAATTCTGAACAAATTGAGAAGTCCAAGCAATGGCACACAGATGCCAAAATATCACCTTAATACTGTCAAGGCTGAAGTGAAGATGTAGCTTACTTTAAGCAAAATTGACCTACAGGAATTAAACTAACCTAACCTCCCAAGTCTTAGGCAATAATTGAACCAACCAGCTAAAGTTTACCGTATGGGGCAGGCGGAGAGATTCCCAAAAGGAAACGATGGAAAATCTTTTTTTTTTTTTTTTTTTTTTTTTTTGAGACAGAGTCTCACTTTGTTGCCCAGGCTGGAGTGCAGTGGCATGATCTCAGCTCACTGCAACCTCCACCTCCTGGGTTCAAGTGATTCTTCTGCCTCAGCCTCCCGAGTAGCTGAGACTATAGGTGTGGGCCACCACACCCAGCTAATTTTTGTATTTTTGGTAGAGATAGGATTTTCACCATGTTGGCCAGGCTGGTCTCGAACTCTTGACCTCAGGTAATCCACCCTCCTTGGCCTCCCAAAGTGCTGGGATTATAGGCGTGAACCACCACCCCAGCCAAGTTTTAATTAATCTTTACAAACCCAGTGAGGTACTTATATTCTCTTTTATAGATGAAGGTACTGAGGCTCAGAGTTTCAGTATCTTGCCCAATCTGTAACTCCTATATAGAGAATGAGAGGACATTACTCTAGTTTGTTACCTGCTACAGTAGGGTTGTAATGCAAAGTACTAATTATTCTACCATAATGTTTCCTTTATTCTATTTGCAGAGGTGCTGATACTCAAAGAAGGTTTAAGTTGTCTGATCTCTCTATAAATTCCACTGAATGTCTACATGTGCACTGCCGAGGAATAGAGACCAGTTTGGCTGAATGTACTTTTACTAAGAGAAGAACTATGGGTTACCAGGATTTAGCTGATGTGGTGTGTTATACACAGAAAGCAGGTTGGTGGAGTATTTGCCTGTTATTTTCCCTTCCTTGAAGGTTATTTTACACCAAGCCTATAGTAAACAAATGATTGATGCCTCGTTGCCAGCCACAGAGGCAATAATATAGATTCTATCAAGTTTTGGGCTTTAGAGCCTAACTTGGTGCCTTTCCCCTATTGTACCATTTTGCCATTCAAACATTGCCTCTCTACAGGTTCATATATGGGAAGCAAAGTTGCCTGACTCCCCTTGCTTTGTTTGAACATCTGGATTAAAGTTACTATAGCAAACACAAGTCAATCAAACATAAGAAGAAAGCTCAGCATCTCCTTTAAGAGGGCCAGCATATATGAATTTATTTAAAACCTTTAAGCGACCACATTTGTGCCTCAGTTTTCAGGCATTCATTGAGACTTTTCTCCTCCTTCCTGACACTGGAATATTTTAGTCATACATGTAGTTTTAAAGACCAAACCTATACCCATTCCTTTTCAGTGCTAAAAAGAAGTACCATCAAAATGTAAACAAATGGCACTAACCAAGCAAGTCTTGGGAGTAGGGGTGAGGATGAGTATAGCAGCATGAAAGAAATGGGTGGAAACCAGTGTTTGTCAATGTCAGCACGTACTCTTAATTCCTCCCCATCTCAGCAAATACAGACTTTCACAATAAATACTGACTTTCAGAGATAATAGAAGAGCTTCCATAAGCCAGCTTTGACATTTATTTTCTGTATGAGTCATATGTACTATGTTGATAATACCAATACATTTTATACATTTTTTTGAAGTTTAACTTTCTCTTAATGACTCCATTATCCCAAAAATCTGATAAGGATGTCATGCCACCACTCCATAAATAAATTTCACAAAGATAATTCCTGCTTTACAGATTCTCCAACGAATGACTTCTTTCAGTGTGTGAATAGGAAATACATTTCTCAGATGAAGGCCTGTGATGGTATCAATGATTGTGGAGACCAAAGTGATGAACTGTGTTGTAAAGGTAGACATAAATCTAGCCTCTAAATCCTCTGAATTCATTTTTCTGAATAAAAGAGGAAAAACAACTTTACTATTGAATTTTAGATTGTACCTCATTCAATTTTAAGGAATGAAAAAACCTCTCCTGCTTATGTTTCCACAGCATGCCAAGGCAAAAGCTTCCATTGTAAATCGGGTGTTTGCATTCCAAGCCAGTATCGATGCAATGGTGAGGTGGACTGCATTACAGGGGAAGATGAAGTTGGCTGTGAAGGTAATTTAAAGACTTGGGGTGACTTCTTTTCATTATTGAATCCAGGGATTCTGAAACTTTTCTTTAGGTAAAGTATAATCTTAAGGGGACCATAGATGGGTGTAGCAGTAAGAACACTGAGTGGGCATTTGCAGAACTATGGAATGTTCATCTCCTCATATTTTCATCCACTAAATATCTACTTTTTATTTCAGAACTTTCTATTAAAAGACATTCTCACTGCACATACAAAAAATAGACCATTAGAACCAACCCTTAAGTACCCATTTTCCACCTGCAAGTTATTGATAGTTTCCCAATCTTGTTTATCTCTCTTCCAGTTTGTTTGTTTGTTTGTATGTTTGTTGGAGTATTTTATTTTATTATTTTATTTTATTATTACTTTTTTTTTATACAGTCTTGCTCTGTTGCCCAGGCTGGAGTGCTGTGGCACAATCTTGGCTCGTTGCAACCTCAACCTCCCGAGTTCAAGTGATTCTCCTGCCTCAGCCTCCCAAGTAGCTGGGATTACAGGCACCTGCCACCATGCCTGGCTAATTTTTGTATTTTAGTAGAGACAGGGTTTCACCATGTTGGCCAGGCTGGTCTCAAACTCCTGACCTCAGATGATCTGCCTGCCTTGGCCTCCGAAAGTGCTGGGGTTACAAGCGTAAGCCACCGCACCTGGCCTGTTGGAGTATTTTAAGGTAAATTTTAGATATCATATCACATCATTTATATGCATCTCCATTGATAAAAGCACTATATATATATATATATAAAACCATTCATTCTCTCAGTATATCTAAAATCTATGTTAGATATAATAATTCACTATAATAGTAATTCACTAACATCATTTAATAATAGCCATGTTCAAATTTTCTCAACTATCTCAAAAATGTCTTTTTTGAATGAATATATTCAAATCAGGATCTAAACGAATCTGAATGTTCTGTTTGGTTATTACATTTTTAAACTCTTCTTTATTCATCAAGAGTTATCTTCCCCACCTCCCTACCCCAATTTTTTTCATACTATTATTATTTATTTTTTTTTTTTAGAGAAACTGAGTCGTTTGCCTATAGTACACTTCTATTCTGGATTTAGAGAGACTTGATTATAACCAAGATTTTGAGCTTTGAGTCAATGACAAATAAACACTTTTTTTTAAGAGCAAGGTTTAATATTTTAGGCAAGAATTCTTTTTATTTTCTTTTTTTGAGACAGAATCTTGCTCTATTGCCTAGGCTGGAGTGCAGTGGCACAATGTAGGTTCACTGCAACCTCTGCCTCCTGGGTTCAAGGGATTCTCCCACCTCAGCCTCCTGAGTAGCTGGGATTATAGGCATGTGCCATCACGCTTGGCTAATTTTTCTGTTTTTAGAAGAGACAGGGTTTCGCCACATTGGCCAGGCTTGTCTCGAACTCTTGGCCTCAAGTGATCTGCCTGCCTTGGCCTCCCAAAGTGCTGGCATTACAGGCATGAGCCACTGTGCCCGGCCTTAGGCAAGAGTTCTTGATGAGTCTTGCATGTATTTCCTGTTACACATAATGTCTTCTTGTCTGGTTGTCCCTCCTCTAGTGATGTTAAGATGATTACTTGATCAGCTTGGTGTGTCCATTCCAAAGTGCCCCACAATCTTTTGCCTAATGGTTTTAGCAGCCTTTTAAATTGTTGCCTATGTCCATTTTGTCAATAGGGCTGTAAAATGGCAATTTCTAATTTTATCATGCCTTCTGCACTTATTAACTAGAAATCTATAGAGAGGCAGAATAATGCTTCATTCTTTCCATTTGCTTACCAAGTTTCAAAGCAATGAGCTGGTGCTCTGGATAACCTCCAATGGTGAAAAATGTTCCTTATGTACCTATTCTAGGCTATACAGACTGAATCTTTGCTTCCATCAGTGCTTTCTGGAGGAAAAATCTCTTTAAGTTATATTTATTCGTTTACTTGATGAATATTTATTCAGCTGCTACTATGTGTGCCAGTCCCTGCTCTAGGTGCTGGGGTTCCGTTAGTGAATAACATTTCAAAAATCCCTGCCCCAGCCAAGTGCAGTGGCTCACGCCTGTAATTCCAACACTTTGGAAGGCGTGTTGCTGGGATTACAGGCATGAGCCACTGCACCTGACCTCCTTTTATCTTTTTAAAATCTGTTTCAAAAACACATTTAGCCAACTATCATTGTTACTTCAGTTTACTCTTATTTAGGGATGAGCTCTGCTTTTGTATTTTAGTAATACTTCTAACTATTAAGTTGTACTAGTCTGAAATTTAATAATTTGTGTATATTTTATTCAAATCAAAATGATCTCTTTGCTATAGCGAGTTTTTTGTTTTGTTTTTAGCAGCTAGACATCCTACAATTCAAGGTAAATCATTTTTATGATAGAAAAATTATATTACCAAAGAAAACAGAAATAAGGTGCAATGGTTTTCATGATATATGTATAGTATATTGATATAGTGTGCATTTTTTCCCAATTAAAAATTATCTTTTGATAAATTTTTTGTTTTTGTTTTTGTTTTCTTCAGGCTTTGCATCTGTGGCTCAAGGTAAAATTTTTGTTAAAATTTGGGGATATTAAAAAATTGAAACAAAACTCAGGTTCTTTGGTCTTCTTATATTTTAATATAACTGTTAATGGAGCATGATATGACCACATTTTAGCAATAACACAGCCTGAACATTAGTTTAGGCATAGAGGCCTTTTCTCAGTGTGATAAACTTTCACTTCACACACCCTATCCACAGCCTGCTGACCAAAACACCACCCAGAGTGGACTCTTCCCTGCACATTTCACCTTTGCCGAATACCTTTCTCCTCTTCATTTTCTCTCCAAATCAAGGTAGCTCCTCAAGAAATTGCCACCTGAAAAAAGATAACATCTTTTCATGATAGGCATTTTCTTATTTACTTGTATCAGTCAGATGTCCCCAAATCCTCTAGCTGTTTGGGAC
This sequence comes from Symphalangus syndactylus, assembly GCF_028878055.3. Taxonomy (NCBI): domain Eukaryota; kingdom Metazoa; phylum Chordata; class Mammalia; order Primates; family Hylobatidae; genus Symphalangus; species Symphalangus syndactylus. The sequence continues at coordinate 64,313,340 of NC_072426.2, forward strand.
CACCCTTTTTAAAAATATTGATGTAAACGGCCGGGCGCGGTGGCTCACGCCTGTAATCCCAGCACTTTGGGATGCCAAGGCGGGCGGATCACGAGGTCAGGAGATTGAGACCATCCTGGCTAACACGGTGAAACCCCATCTCTACTAAAAATACAAAAAAAAAAAAAATTAGCCGGGTGTGGTGGCAGGAGCCTATAGTCCCAGCTACTTGGGAGGCTGAGACAGAAGAAGGGCGTGAACCCGGGAGGCAGAGCTTGCAGTGAGCCAAGACCGCGTCACTGCACTCCAGCCTGGGCAACAGGGCTGGAGTCATGTAAATGTAAATGAGTCATGTAAAATGACTCATATCCCCAGTTCATATAATGTCAAAGTTCATGTTCCTCCTCAGGATTTCTTTCCTTTTTTTTTTTTTTGAGACGGAGTCTCTGTCTTGTACTCGGTCTTTAGCCCAGGCTGGAGTGCAGTGGCCTGATCTCGGCTCACTGCAACCTCTACCTCCCGGGTTTAAGCAGTTCTCTGCCTCAACCTCCCGAGTAGCTGAGATTACAGGCATGTGCCACCACACCTGGCTAATTTTTGTATTTTTAGTAGAGATGGGGTTTCACCATCCTGGCCAGGCTGGTCTTGAACTCCTGCCCTTGTGATCCACCTGCCTCGGCCTCCCGAAGTGCTGGAATTACAGGTGTGAGCCACCTCCTCAGGATTTCTTAGGATTCCTGAGGGACTGGCTAGCTCAAGACCACTCTTTGCTCTAAATGCCTATTATTTCATTGTATTCTCTCTCACTTGTCATTTTGCCCTCTGAAGCTGCTGTTCCTCCTCCTCCTCCTCCTCCTTCTTCCTCTTCTTCTTGTTCCTCTTTTCTCTTCTTCTTCTTTTCTCCACCTTCTTCTTCCTTCTCTTCTCTCGTCCTCCTCCTCCTCCTCCTTCTTCTTCTTCTCTATTCCTTTTTTCCCTCCCTCCCTCCTTCCTTTCCTTCCTCCTCCCTCGCTAGTTTCAGATCTCAGGGGCAAAGTGATGAGTTAATGATACTCCTCAGCTCCTTATACATGATCATCAGGGGTCAAGCAAGGCCCCTATCTGGTTTGACTCATTTATCCCTCTTTATCACTATACCTTACTCCCATTCCTCTTCCCCAATAGGCAACCATTTTTAAGTGGCTTAATATGTACGTTTTTTTGTTTGCATGCATTCTTATCCAATGTGTATTGTTATTTTGCAAGCATACATTTTTTATTCACATAGTATTGTGTTGTAGATCTCTAATTCCTTTTTTCTTTTCACAACTCATTACATTTTAAAGACCTGTCCATGTTACTATGTGTTCATCTAATTTGTTGCTTCTAACTGCTGTATAAAATACTCCACTGTGTTTATCTTGCACAATTTACTCTCCACTTTCTCAGTAATGGACTTTCAGCCCACAATCATACTGTGATGAATATCCTCTCCTTAAGTATGTGTGGGAGGATTTCTTTGAGGCATCTAGCTGGGCAAGTGTCTTCTTTTGTGTTGCTATAACAGAATACCACAGACTGGGTAATTTATGAAGAAAATACATTTATTTCTTACATTTATTTCTTACAGTTTTGGAGGTTGTGAGGTCCAAAGTCGTAGGGCCCACATCTATCAAGGGCTTTCTTGCTCCATCACCCATGGCAGGAGGTGGAAAGGCAAGAGAGCAAGGGAACAAGAGGAGTCCGAACTCACTTTTATATATAACAAACCCACTCTCACTACAGCTAACCCACTCCCGAGATAACGACATTAATCTATTAATGAGGGAAGAGCCCTCATGACCTAATCCCTTCTTATTAGGCCCCACTTCCCAATACTTTTGTGTTGGGGATTAAGTTTCCAACACATGAACTTTGGGGGACACACTCAAACCATAGTAGCAAGTTGAATCTTGGAGTATGCATATCCTTAATTTGACTGCTAGTGCCTGTATGTTCTTTGGCAGTGCTGTTATATACCAGTGCTTACTTCCACCAATAATGCCTGAGGGTTCTCTTCAACCCCACCAACATCAAGCGTGTTTCTCCAACTGTCAAGTGATGGCATTGTTTATTAACTTCAATTTTTATATTAACCAATGATTCTGAGTTTCTCTTCATGTGCATACTAGCGTTTTAGTTTCATCTTCCTTTTCCCTGTCCTTTCACTGGTTCACATCCTTTGCTTAATTGTATATTTCTTTCATTGTAATATTTCTCGCTAATTTGCAGGGGTTCCTTTTACAGTCTAGAAATTAATCCATTGTCAGTTTTAAACATTGCGGATACCTTCTTCCATGCTGTCTCTCATCTGTTAACTCTATCCATGTGAGATTTGTTGAATAGAAATCCTTAATTTTTATATAATCGAAGGTGTACTAGCTGTTCTTCTAATACCTAGTACACCTCAGCTTTGATTATATTAAATCAAGTTAGTGCTGTTCTTCTAATACCTAGTACACCTCAGCTACACTGGACTTCCTCATCTTCCTTTGTTGGGCATTGAATGTAAATATTTGAGTCTTCTCTGATTCACAAGGATGCTTTTGTGAATGCATCTGAGCAGAGCCTCTCTCTGCCCCAGAAAACAACTTAGGTGTGTGGCATAACAAACACTCATATGCCTGTCCCAAAGAGAACTTGGCAAATTCAGTGACAAGACACAGGATTGCAGCAAAGTGACACTGCCATTCTGGGCTATGTGATCCCCAGCCATATTCTCATCCATGACAGAGCAACATGTTGGTGGGAATTCACCTTCAGATCCCCAGGTTAAGGAAATCGTGATTCTGTCCACAGAAATGTTCTAGGATGGCAGAGCAAAGATGAAAACATCCAGTATAACTTCAAGAAAAAAATCTAAAAAAAAAAAAAAGAAAAAAAAAGATTTTTTTTTTTTTTAACTTCTGCATCCCAGTTGCCTAATGCTAACCCATACCTGTACAAACTGAGAGGAGCCTTCTTCATGTCAGCTCAGGACTCCCTTGGCTAGTGCTGATGACTGCTCTCTACCTTATGTAAACACCTTGGGAGGCCGGGCGCAGTAGTTCACGCCTGTAATCCCAGCACTTTGGGAGGCCAAGGCGGATGGATCACGAGGTCAGGAGTTCAAGACCAGCCTGACCAATATGGTAAAACCCCATTTCTACTAAAAATACAAAACTTAGCCGGGCATGGTGATGCACACCTGTAATCCCAGCTACTGGGGAGGCTGAGGCAGGAGAATCACTTGAACCCAGGAGGCGGAGGTTGCAGTGAGCTGAGATCGTGCCACCGCACTCCAGTCTGGGCAACAGAGTGAGACTCCATCTCAAAATATATATATATTTTTAATATATATTTGATATAAATATCAAATATATTTTTAATATATATTTGATATAAATATCAAATATATTTTTAATATATATTTGATATAAATATCAAATATATAATATATAATATATAATTATATATTATATAATATAAATACAATATAGATATTTTATATTTATATATTATATATTATAAATATTATATAATAAATATATATTATATAATATTATATATATATATATATCTAAAACACCCTGGGGATGCAAAGAGTTGAAAGAGAAGCCTTCCTCTTCTGGGCTGTGCATTTTGCCTGCTCGAACTACTGGAAACTGTGACACCATGAGTCTCAACATTCACTAGTACCAACAGATATCTCTAGTTTGTGCCAGCAAGAATTTCCATACAGTGCATCTTGAGCCTTTACAATTACCTAATTATAGAAAGGAAATAAGATGACATGCCTTGGGGATTTTGTACAGTCCTTTATAAAAGGGAGGATAAGTTTTAAGGCAGAAAATTATAATCAATGTTTAAATAATTTTAATGATTTAATTTTGACTATAATTAACAACTTTAAACATTGGAATATTTTGTTTTAACATAGAAGAAACAGAAATTTTGACTGCTGACATGGATGCAGGTAAGCTAATGCTATACTTTTTTATTGGTGGCTCACTGATTTAGGCTGTAATTTCAGTGTCATTTGCATGTATATATAATTGATTCAAGCAACAATTAATTTTGGTATCAATTTAAATTACAAAATATAACACTATTATTCTCCTTTCTCTGTCACTTTTAAGAAAAGTAAGCTTAAATGATTCTTGAGAATTGCTTTTAAAACTGGATTAATTCATATGGCTAATTTTGAAATGAAAACAATACTCCAATCCTACATAAGCTTTTTCTATTTGAAACGAACTTTGTCAGGTCAGTTTTGTGAAAAAACAACCAGCTCTCAAGCATGACTCATGACATAATTTTTTGAAATAGAAAAAATAATAGATGTTAATTGAATTAACCATTCTTTCACAATGTTTTAAATCATGGTAATAGGAGACCTTTGAAGATCTGTACCTTGGCCAGTTGTGCGCTAAAAGCCAAATTAAATTAAAGTATTAAGTTCCTGGGAAGATAGCAATCGATTAGAGATTTCTAGTCAGACAGGCTTACGTTAAATTCTGACTCAGTTATGTATTAGCTATAAAAACTTAAGAGAGTAACTTAACCTCAAATACAAATTGGGAATAAAATAGCTCCCTGTTTCAGTGGGATTTTTAAATGAAGTTCATGTAGACTTCTTTCTAATTGTCAGTAACCAAAATTAAGTAACAATCTTTCAAAATCAGGCAATGAGTAAAAGATTTAAGGCTGGGCACAGTGGCTCAGGCATGTAATCCCAACACTTTGGGAGGCCAAAGCAGGCGGATTACTGGAGGTCAGGAGTTCAAGACCAGCCTGGCCAACATGGTGAAACCCCATCTCTACAAAAATGTAAAAATTAGCCAGGCATGGTAGCAGGTGCCTATAATCCCAGGTGCTCAGGAGGCTGAGGCAGGAGAATCGCTTGAACCCGGGAGGTGGAGGTTGCAGTGAGCCAAGATTGTGCCACTGCACTCCAGCCTGGGCAACAGAGTGAGACTCCTCTCAAAAAAAAACCAAAAAAACAAAAAAATAAAAAACAAAGATTTAGCTCTCAAAGCTATAGATATTAGTCAAAGGGCGTTTTCAACAATGGCCCTTTATTTTTACTCAGGATAACATTCATTTTCAGATACTACCTAAGCTGGTTTCACAGTCCTCAGAGCATGAGATCCCTCTTCCTTCAAAAGTCTAAGCAAAAACTTACCATCACGCTCTTCCCCCACACCAGTTCTTAGGATGGGTGAGACCAAAAAAAACCATCTTCTATCCATGTGTTTCACAGTGGGCAGGTTCACACAAATAGGCCCCCAAAGTCTAAGGAAGCCGAGAGGCCAAACAAAGAGGCTGACATATCCAGTTCCTTAGAAAGAAACATTTAATAGGGACTTACTAATGGATGCCAGGTCTGTGTCCTGGACAACAGTGAGACAAGATGGTGGATCCTTGTGCTAGTCCTCTCCTGACCCAGAGATTATATACTGTAGGGGAGGGGCACACATGCTTCAGAGCTAATGGGTAGGAATTTGCCATAAGGCCAGGATTTACAGTAAGTACATGCTCTTATACAAGGAATAATAGATAAACTGGAAATCTCAGAGGCCTTCCCAGAATTGGGGTTAATCAGAAGCTAATATGGCAGATTAGTATCCAAGATGAAGTTGCTTTAGCCTCCATACAACACCCGTACTTTCTTGGGGGCCTAACTCCTTTTGGTATGCCCAAAATTATTAACAGCAATGTTCATTTTCCTTTCTCATCTGGGGCTAAGAAGCAAGTTTACAAAAATTTTCATGACATGTTAAAATATAGAGAGGAAATAAAGGGATATATTTCACTTTCTTCAGTCATCATAAATTCTTTGGAAAATTCATGTCATAAACTTTGCTCTACCGTATTTTCTCATGACAAATGTGCCAGACGTCTGCATGCTCACAGACAGAGGAAGGAAACATTGTCACATGTCAAATGGCTAAAAAACACTCCCCAGCCCGCTAACCCACTTGGCCTGGGGTCACTGGCACATCACCTCTCAGGGCTAATAGGATGATTAAATGAGATAAACTATATACAAAGACTCAGTATGGGGCCTGACATATAGAAAGTACTTAATATGAGTATCACTATGTTAACATTGATATTAATAAAAGAGTTCCATATAAACAGCCTCTAGAAAATAAAAACTATGGCTGGGCATGGTGGCTCATGCCTGTAATCCCAGCACTTTGGGAGGCCGAGGCGGGCAGATCACATTAGGTCAGGAGTTTGAGACCAGCCTGGCCAACATGGTGAAACCCCATCTCTACTAAAAAAACAAAAATTAGCTGGGCGTGGTGGTGGGCACCTGTAATCCCAGCTACTTGGGAGGCTGAGGCAGGAGAATCCCTTGAACCCGGGAGGCGGAGGTTGCAGTGAGCTGAGATCGTGCCATTGCACTCCAGCCTGGGCAGAAGACTGAGACTCCATCTCAAAAAAAAAAAAAAAAAAAAAAAAAAAAAGAAAGAAAAGAAAAGACACAATTTGCCATGTTGTTAGTTTACCCTGATGATTTCAGAATGTGATTCCCTTTTGAGCTGCCACTGTCACAGTGCCTGGACATGTGGCATCCTTTATCAGCTAGAGGCTGGTAAATGTTTAACCTCTTGGCCAGCCCTTTTCTGCCACTAGTCTGTCTTTAGGCAGAACTTCAGAGAATCAAGCCAATTTTAATATCAAGCCAGAATTTTTAAATAAGATAAATAGTATGGTTTAGCATTCAAAATAATTTACTAATGATTCCAGCCTGTCTTGTACTGGCTGTGACTCTGCTGTTTTTGTGGCATAGATAATCAAGAAGTGTGTTAAAAAGGCTAATGGGTTCAAGATAATAATGATGTAATCTCTTCCTTTCTTGAAGAAAGAAGACGGATAAAATCATTATTACCTAAACTATCTTGTGGAGTTAAAAACAGAACGCATATTCGAAGGAAACGAATTGTGGGAGGAAAGCGAGCACAACTGGTAAACTCGCATGAAAAGTCACAATGCAGCTGCCCAGAAACAGCCTAATTTGGGGGGAAAGGGGGCAGGAGGATGATGTAATTATAAGAGACTGGGAGTCTTGCCATGGAAATATCTTAGGGCTGTTTGTATCGCTATCTGTTAGAATGGCAGTGACCACACAAATGTCTTTTACAGGGAGACCTCCCATGGCAGGTGGGAATTAAGGATGCCAGTGGAATCACCTGTGGGGGAATTTATATTGGTGGCTGTTGGATTCTGACTGCTGCACATTGTCTCAGGTAAAATATGTCTTCAATACATTTTAGATTTCCCGAAACAATGAAAGTGAGTAATAGAGATTGTGGCAGATGATAAAGCATATCTGAAAAAGGTATTGACAAACTCCACTATATTAGTATCCTCTGGTATTCGCAACTGGAATTCCAGAGGCTAATCCCATAGAATCTACTGTGTCCTCCACAGACCAAAATTGCTGATCTCACTGGCAAAGGCAGATCAAACCCATAGCTGCCAAATTACTTCACCTGGCTTATTTGCAGAGTGGGAGAGTGGGTAGGTACTACTTACATTTTGTTCTCCACTGTGGCCTACCTATATTTTCTTTACTGTGTGGCTCAAGAGTCATGTTGCCATACCTAGTTTTGATTACTTGTCACCTAAAATGCAATGACTTTGCATTCCTCTTAGGATAAAAATTGAAACAAAAATTTTAACATGGCCCATGAGGCCCCATGTAATCTGACCTCTGCTAACCTTTGCCAATCTCATCTTGCACCACAGAGCCACCTCCTGCTCCCTCTTCCACCACCTCTACTCTGGATTGCTTTCTGCTACTCAAGTACATTTGCCCCCTCCTGCAAAGGGACCTTCATATATTGTTTCCCCTGCCAGAAATGATCTTCCTTACCCTTTTCCCTACTTAGTAGTACCGTTTGTTCAGATCTCAGCTCGATCTTCACTTCCTTAGGGAACCTTCCCTGACTCCCTTAAGTCAAAGCCCTCTTGATAAGTTCTTAAAAGCCCACATACTGTTCATTCCTCTCACTTTTCATGGTAGAACGTATTATCTTCAGCAGTGTGATGATCCATTTACTGCTGCATCTTTCCCTAGACCCTGAACTCCATGAAAGCAGGAACTGTTTCTGATTTTGCTCATTTCTGCATCTCAGTGCCTAACACAGTGCCTGGTACATATAGGTTCACACTAAGTATTTGTTGAATAAATTGACTAAATAAATAATATTTACAACCTATGATCCTGAAAAACAATCAAAATTAATATGAAGGACAGTATTCTTGGAACACTATAAACAAAAGCTTCCTGAACATCTCATTATTTCCTAGGACACCACCTTTTAAGGTGATTACCTGAATCACCCTTATGTAAAGATAAATTCTGTTCAATTAATGCTGTTTGAGAAAGCAGAAGTTATATAGATCAGGAATACTCAGCCCCTGAGCTGCAGACAAGTACTGATCTGTGGCCTGTTAGGAACTGAGGTGAGTGGTGGGCAAGCATTACCACCTGAGCTCCACCTCCTGTCAGATCAGCAGCAGCATTGGATTCTCATAGGAGTGCAAACCCTATTGTGAATTGCACATGTGAAGGATCTAGGCTGTGCACTCCTTATGAGAATCTAATGCCTGGTGATCTGAAGTGCAACCGTTTCATCCGGAAATCATCCCCTCCTCCCCCGAGTTTTCTACGGTTCCATGGAAAAATTGTCTTCCACAAAACCTGTCCCTTGTGCCAAAAAGGTTGGGGAACACTGATATAAATAATACATTTTTTGAAAAGATTTCCATTAAATTGTTTAAAAATAAGTTTTATTGCTTAAGAAAAATCCATTCTGTAAAATAATTTGTTTGGAAATGTTAGACTATGAGGTCATAATTTAGCACCCTACTTCTAATCAAACCAAAAAAACTAAGCTATAATACTTTGCCGAAGTGACTCTATACTGTTCCATGAGAAGATGATCGTAGATGCCCGATTTGCTTGAAATTATGAGTTGAAAATTTATATGAGGCCAGGTGCGGTGGCTCACGCCTATAATCCCAGCACTTTGGTAGGTTTGAGACCAGCCTGGGGAACATAGCAAGACCCCATCTCTACAAAAAAAAAAAAAAATTTTAAATTAGCTTAATGTGGTGGCACATGCCTGTAGTTCTAGTTACTAGGGAGGCTGAGGTGGGAGTGTCTCCTGAGCTCAGGAGTCAAGGCTGCAGTGAGCTATGGTCACACCACTGTACTCCAGCTTAGGCAAAAGAGTGAGACCCTGTCTCTGTTTTAAAAAGAAAGAAAGGAAGAAAGAAATTTGATATGAAAATGTAGTGAAGCATAAGAATAGGCAATATTTAGCTCATTCACCATTTCAACAGGATTTTAAAATAGCTACTATGATCCAGATATAATAGTAGGCACCAGGGCTGCATAAATGAATCAGACCCCATCTCTGGCTTCAAGCAGCACAGTCTAGTGTGAGGAAAGGCATGTGAACAAATAAATACAATGCAGTGTTAGGATAAAGTTAGTCTTAAGGGTCAGGATAATGACTGCTGTGGCCTTTGCCCTGAGAACCTCTAGGGTTAGCAGAGTAATGACTGTGTGTGGTCCAACTCCCTAGTTCCTTAACTACATTTATGGCAAGATGCTGTCTGGTCTCTGCTTAAACATCTGCAGTGACGGCGCACTCACTCCAGAGGCAGCAAACTCATTCCACTTCTGGGCATCTCTAGTTGTTAATGTGTTCTTTATGTTCCTCATATTAAGCAGTTACATGGATTATTCCTAGCTTTATCATTTACCATTGACCTAATTCTGCACTAAGTAAATTTAATCTCATTGCTTCATGACAGCAAGGATTTACAAAATTCTGGGGAAATGAAAAAGGTTTTTAAAAGGGAAAAATATAAAAGTGAAGTGTCAGAATTCCTATTTATATTTTTTCTCAATATATTTTATTTCCTTTTTTTTTCTGTTATAGAGCCAGTAAAACTCATCGTTACCAAATATGGACAACAGTAGTAGACTGGATACACCCCGACCGTAAACGTATAGTAGTTGAATACGTGGATAGAATTATTTTCCATGAAAACTACAATGCAGGCACTTACCAAAATGACATCGCTTTGATTGAAATGAAAAAAGACGGAAACAAAAAAGATTGTGAGCTGCCTCGTTCCATCCCTGCCTGTGTCCCCTGGTCTCCTTATCTATTCCAACCTAATGATACATGCATCGTTTCTGGCTGGGGACGAGAAAAAGGTATATGTTTTACAATTTGTTAATCAGAAGCCAGGAGTTGGAAATCAAAGAGAATAGAAATGTATGGGAGCTAATTTCCTAGCACTCAGAGAGAAGTGTAACATCATATCCAGAAAAGTAAACATCCAGCCATGGCTGGCTTCATGGGTTTGCAGCCTGTGCAGCTGCCCAGCACCCCATTCTCAGAAGGCCCCGAGGCTTGATTTATTGCTGTGCTGTCACCATCATGAAATTCTTCATAATTTTTGAAATGGCCCCATTCCACATTTCTATTTTTCACTGGACTCTGCAAATTATGGAACCAGTCCTTATCTAGGCTTTCAAAGGTCATATATATTCTCTCTATGATCCTGAGGCAAACTTTGAAGGGTAGCCATTCACCAAGTAAAAAATATAGAGACAGGGAGACATACAGCATGGACTGTTTGGATTTGTTGGGGAGATGTGGGTAAAAGATAAAAAGGTTTACAAAGGGATAGCCTTGGTGTATGTTGAATCGCTAATGCCCACAACCCTCCTTCTCACTCCCCTCCTCCCTCTTTCCCTGTTCCCCAGGCCCTACCCTCTCTACAAAGAAAAAAAGAACATAAGGAATTCATTTTTTGAACTTCTAAGAAGACTTGAGGTGAACACTTCATACGAATAAAAGATGTGGACACTCAGAGACAAATTATTAGAAAGATCTGCTGAATTAGAGATTAGATTAGAATTAAACTAGCCAACACCTTTCCCTTCATCTTGAAGATTTAACCTTGGGCTGGGCATAGTAGCTCATGTCTCTAATCTTAGCACTTTGGGAGACCAAGGCAGGTGGATCACTTGAGCCCAGGAGTTTGAGACACTGTCTCTACAAAAAATTTAGAAATTAGCTGGATGTGATGGTGTGTACCTTTAGTCCCAGCTCCTGGAGGTTGAGGGGGGCTGAAGTGGGAGGATCACTTGAGCCCAGGAGGTTGAGGTTGCAGTGAGCCATGATTGTGCTACTGCAGTCTAGCCTGAGTGACAGCGAGACTCTGTCTCAAAACAACCACAAGCATAACAGAAAAAAAAGAAGATTTAACCTTAAAATTTGGCTTCCTTTCAACATCTTAAACTCTCTTTGTTAGCAGAAACTCTAAGTACCTTCATTGCATTGGTCTTGCAGACTCATATTCCAACACATTCATTATAATTGCCACATTGGAAGGTGTAAAATATATGTAGAAATTAATCTGGATTTGTGGTATGTCTAAATACCTGAAACTTCTAAAACACCAAATTGTATTAGGAATTAATTCATCAAGAGAATATTGTGTCCTTATATGTGTTCTGTTTTTTTAAATCTTTTATTACGTGCATTTACAAGTATACACAAAAATAGAGATTAAAGTATAATAAACCCTTACTTATCCATCATCCAATTTTCACAGTTATCAGCATTCTGTCATTCTTGTTTTATCTCCCCATATTAATTGGGGTCTCAGTGGAGCAATTAGGAAGATTTATTTATAACAGGGTTCATTACAAAGATATAAGTAGAGGGTTGGGGAATCGCAGGGGCTACGCAGGTACCCAGGACTAGAGGTACCAGAGCTGTCTTAACTCCTGGACCTGAAGGCGGAAGAGTAGGAGAAGTTACTAGATGGAGAAAAAGTCTCAGGCAGAGCAGGCTGCCTTGAGAGAAGCAAGGATCTTGAGCTGAAGGTATAGCCAGTCCCAATCTCACTAGCCTACCTCTTTCCTTCCCTCCCTCCTGCTAGGGTACTCTTTGTCTAAAACCAGCTGGGAACCAGAGGCCACAGGTCAGGCTGTTAGGGCAGGATGCAGGGCATTGAAGGGTGGAGAATGGTCTAAGGCACATTCAGGAGCTATTCAACATATTCCCCCACATATTTTTCCTGGAGTATATTAAACCATATCCCAGATGTCATATAATTTCACCCATGAATACTCCAGTATATATCTTCACCAGATAAGGACACAACACCATTTTCATACCCAATAAAATAAAGCCCATGTTTAATATTCCTCATTTATTTTTAAAAATATTTTTATAATCAGGTTATTTGAATCAAGATCCAAACAAAGTCCACACATTGCATTTGGTGGCTATTTTTCTTAAATCTCTTTTAATCTGGAATAGTTACCCCTTCCTTTAATTTAAAATTTAATCATTAGAGAGAATGGGTAATTCTTATTTTAGAATTCCCATACCTTGAATTTGGCTAATCACATTCTTTATCTGGATTTTTTTTTGAGACAGGGTCTTGTTCTGTTGTCCAGGCTAAAGTGCAGTGGCACAAACCTAGCTCACTGCAGCCTTGAGCTCTGGGGCTCAAGCGATCCTCCCACCTCAGCCACCAAAGCAGCTGGGACCACCATGCCTGGCTAATTTTTGTATTTTTTGTAGAGATGGGATTTTGCCATGTTGCCCAGGATGGTCTCAAACTCCTGAGCTCAAGTGATCCTCCCACCCTGGCCTCCCAAATTCCTGGGATGAGCCACTGTGCCCAGCCTGATCTAGTATATAACATGTTCCCATATTCCATGTACTTCATGTAAACTGATAGTTAGATATGTCCTTAATCAATGATCAAAGGTTTAACACATTTATTAATAATGGTTTAACACATTTATTGAGGATTTACTATGTCTGCAAGATAGCAATGCTAAAGTGCTAGGATTTCACTGATGGAAAATATGGACCCAGTCAACAAACAAGGGGATGAATAAGTTCCATGGCTGAAAGATGAAGTCCAGCTCTCAAGGTGTTTACTGACCACCTTAAAGTCTAGTAGTTAAAATTCTGCCCTTTTGCTGCCTCAGCTACCGTCGGAGAGCTGCCTCAAGAAGCTTACAAGAGTGCCAAGGCACTAACTATCTCCTGGGCCATTAAGAATTGCTCACAGTTTTAAAGGCTTTTCCCAAATTAGGGGAAATAAGAAATTACTATTTTTAAAAAATCTCTTGTTCTAAGGAAGGCAGGTATCTTGAGACTAACTTGAAGTAGAGCTTAAAGGAAAAAAAAATAATAAACTCCTTCCTGGCTGGGCACAATGGCTCATGCCTGTAATCCCAGCACTTCAGGAGGCTGAGGGGGGCAGATCACTTGAGGAAGAAAATCCTAAATCCCCTTGTAAATAACTTCAAATCACTTAGGAGATGGATTTTTCTTCTCAGACACACAAAAACACACAAACATTGATAACTTCATATGTATTTCCTTTATTTGAAGTTCTTATATTAAAACATTGTTTTCGCTTTAACAAACATTCTCAAGGAAATAAGGGACCATAAGAAGATAGGAGGTATTTATGTGAAAAGACCTTATCACTGATTCCTATCCAATTGCCTGACTGAGTTCTGCAACCAAAAGGGAAAGATTTATCTCATTCAACTTAGGGTACCAGCTCTTTATTAAATGAGTGTGACTTCAGACCATATGTTCAATAGTCCCCCTTGACTATCCATCCAGTTTTAGAAATAGAGATATGATATGATTAAACACGCTAAGAAAGTGTCCTCAAAAGTTTATGTATATTGAAAACTATACACCCTTTCATAATCCTAATGGTTTAAGTTATAAGGGTACATATTTGGAGTTCTCATTTGTGACTTCTAAATATTTGCTTTCTCACTTTGTTTAGATAATGAAAAAGTCTTTTCACTACAGTGGGGTGAAGTTAAACTAATAAGCAACTGCTCTAAGTTTTACGGAAATCGCTTCTATGAAAAAGAAATGGAATGCGCAGGTAAGTGCCAAGTGGTTTATCCAAGATGTCAAGATGTATGTATTTCCCCTATCAAACATCTCCTCCCACCACATCAGCCTCCATGCTTTGGGCCCTAATTCCCTCCATTTGGCCTTCTGGCTGTAGCACTCTCAAACTCTTTCAGTCCCTTCCCTGTAGCTCAGGTTTCTTCCTCTAATACTATGAGGAAAAATCCTCCTTAAGCGATTCTATAGCAGCACAGCAAGGTGACTAAGAGCACGGGCTCTGGAACCAGACCTAGATTTATATCCAGCTTTTACTAATTGCTAGTCATGTGACCTTGAGCAGGTTTCTTCATTTGTAAAATTGAGGATCATAGATAAGGCATCTGAGATGCAGAGCAGTTACATAATTTGTCCAAAGTCTTACAGACAAGAGGTGGTATACCCAGGATCAAAACTAAATTACTTTTAAATACAAATTCAAGTTATCTCATCTCAAATGAGATGAGATTTACTTCTATTTGGAAGTAAATTTTTCCCTCCATGGAAATCACAGTGCATTTCTTACGCCATGGACTTCTTTGATAACATGGTTAAGCTAATTCTGCTGCCCAGTACAACAATAGCAGCTCCTACTTTTGGAGGTGATACAAAGGCAGGCAAAGTACCAGCCAGTGTAGTGCATTTAGGTGCTTTATTGAAACCATTTCTAAATGGTGTATTACTGAAAAGGCAGTTATTGACACCCTATAACTTATTGGATATAGTGATTTAAAAATCTCAGAAAGTCATGAGTAAGAAGAAAGTGTCCTCCCATCTTGAAATGGGGTTCAGGATTACAGTGGACAAAAGAGGTGAATAGCACAAAATCTCCCAAAAGGGAGTATCATGGTCAAGAGGACAAGCTCTGAGGTGTGGTTGCCTGGGTTCAAGTCCAGGCCCTGTCATTTGTTAGCTGTGTGACCTTAGACAAGTTAAACTCTATGTCATAGTTGTTTCATGTATAAAATAGGGGCAATAATGATACTTGCCTCACAGGGTTGTGGTGAGAATGGAGACAATGAATCACTAATAAATATTAAGCACTCAGTAAGCACTAGGTAGTCCTATCATTTTCCCGCTCAGCATTTGATGCAACTTTCAGGTTGCAATCTCATCTCAGTACTCAGTCGCATAAAGTAGAGAACACAGGAAGAACATGCTGAATTGGGGGAATGAATAGAAGACTTGTAAAGCATTTTCCAACCTGCATCTCTGCAACTCTGCAAGCCCAACCAGGGACTCTAAGGAGAGCCCATGCTATTGCTGTCAGGAAACTGTAAAAAAGCTGAAGTCGTTAAATGCCATGGAGGAGGCATGGCAGCCTTGAAAAATGGAAGGAAATGTGTGATTTTCTCTTTCCCATTTCTTTCTTAGGTACATATGATGGTTCCATCGATGCCTGTAGAGGGGACTCTGGAGGCCCCTTAGTCTGTGTGGATGCCAACAATGTGACTTATGTCTGGGGTGTTGTGAGTTGGGGGGAAAACTGTGGAAAACCAGAGTTTCCAGGTGTTTACACCAAAGTGGCCAATTATTTTGACTGGATTAGCTACCATGTGGGAAGGCCTTTTATTTCTCAGTACAATGTATAAAATTGTGATCTCCCTCTTCTTTCTATTCTTTTTCTCTCAAGAGTTCCATTTAATGGAAATAAAACTGTATAATTAATAATTCTCTAGGGGGGAAAAATGAAGCAAATCTCACTGGAGATTTTTAAAGGTCTCCACAAAGTTTATGCTATATTGGAATTTTGTTGTATAATTCTCAAATAAATATTTTGGTCAAGCATACAAGTTTTATTTATCAGAAAATTTTATTAAATTATCTCAATGCAGGAGTGATTTATTGACTGAAGTTACAACTAATTGAATAACGTTGGACTCACATAAGGTTGGGTTCAAATCCCAGCTCTATCACCTACTATGCCCTGGACAATTTATTGTCTTATTTGTGTCTCCTTTTCCACCTATAAAATGGAAACTGGAATTCTGTGAAAATGAAACTACATGCTTATATAAATGTTTGGCATAGTACCTGTCACAGGGTAATAACTGACTTGGCAGCGCTTGTCCCATTTCCCTGCTTCCTCTTTCTTTCTTTCTTTCTTTCTTTCTTTCTTTCTTTCTTTCTTTCTTTCTTTCTTTCTTTCTTTTTCTTTCTTTCTCTCTTTCTTTCTTTTTCTTTCTCTTTTCTTTCTTCTCTTTCTCTCTTTCTTTTTTTGAGACAAAGTCTCCCTCTGTTGCCCTGGCTGGACTGCAGAAGTGCCATCATAGCTCACTGCAGCCTTGAACTCCTGGGCTCAAGCAATCATCCCACCCCAGTCTCCCGAGTAGCTGGGATTACAGGTGCACACTACCATGCCTAGTTAATTTTAAATTTTTGTAGAAAGGCATCTTGCTTTGTTGCCCAGGCTGGTCTTGAACTCCTAGGCTCAAGGGATCCTCCCACCTTGGCCTCCCAAAGTGCTGGGATAACATGCGTGAGCCACCACACCAGGCCCCTGCTTCTTTAAGTACTAAAATTTCTTGAAAAATTAGCCTTTGCTCCCCGATTTCACAAGCATTCCTTGACCCTCTCTCTAAACCTATCCACAGATAATTCAATACAACCACCTACCTCCATGGTGTCAGACCTCACAGTCACTTCTGTTCTCATCCCAGCAGCATTATTCCCTCAGGGCATCACACTCCTCCCTCACTGCTGTTCTCAGCCTCTTCCTTCTGGTTGCTTCTGTCACTTTGCCTTTCCCTGGTAATCTCATGTAGACTACCTTTTAAATCCTGCCTACAGTCCGGTGACTCACAAATCTGGATCTTCAGCTCTGACCTTTCCTAGAACCTCAGATTAGTATATGCCACTGAACACTAGTATATACCATTGCCATGTGAACATCTAGTAACATTTCAAAAAAAAAGTGGTCAACCCAAACTCAACAGTTGCTCCTTCTTAACCTACAGAAAATAGCACCCCCCACCCCACCTCAAGGCTATTGTAGGTGCCTAGTCTCCCTCTGTCACACCGCCTACTTTAATCTCAGCATGGTACTTTTCTTCCCCCAGTGTATTCTGTTTTGAGGTGGGTTGTCTACCTCTTCTCAACACTGTCTCCTCCAACTATAACATAAGACACATGACAAGAGAGACCTCATTTGTCTTCCTTCTGACTATATCCCTAGCACTTGCCTCATAGAGGCTGCTCAGTGAATAAACATTAGCTACTCTTTTTTTTTTTTTTTAAGCACAGCTATCTTTATCCTGAAGACAGGCATATATGTTTCACATAAATATTATCTTTATTATTTTATTTAGGGCCAGTCTTGGATAGATCCCTGTTGGTTTAATAATATAAATACCCATTTTTACATATATTCCAAAATCAGTTACTGCCCAGATTTTCTTTTAAAAATTGTGGTAAAATATGCATAACATAAAAGTAACCATTTTAACTATTTGTAAGTGTAAAGTTGAGTGACATTAAGTACATGCCCATTGTTGTACAATCATTATCACCATCCATCTGCAGAAAATTTTCATTTCCCCAAACTGAAACTTCATATCTATTAAACAATAACTCACCACTCCTCCCTCCCATGCTGCCCAGATTTTTCATCCATTAAATTCAGGAAAGTATTTGGTTATTTATTTCTGGGCTGTTCCCCTTCCAGTCTCTCGTGCTGTTGCCGTCAGACAGGATTGGACCAGAGTTATCACGAAGGCTTATTCACTCATGTGTTTGGTGCCTGGGCTGGGAGGACTTAGACAGCTGGGGCTTCTCAGATATGTCTCTCTATGCACTCTCCCCGTGGGCTCTTAACATGGCAGGCCCGGGGACGCCAGACTTCCTACATAGCAGCCGATGAGCCTCCCAAGAGAAACTGCAGAACCTGCATGGCCTTCTCTAACCCAGCTTTGGAAGTCACTTAGCATCACAAAGACCTGCCCAGGCTCAAAGGAAAGGAAATAACCCATCTCTTGATGGCGGCAGGGAGGAGGTGTATCAAAGAATTTATGGACATATTTGAAAACCACCTTGTCCTGACTCAGCAATCCTGGAGCAACGCAGCACCTTAGAATGTGTCTGTGTATCAGATAAAAAGAGAAAAGTGGCTGGGCACAGTGGATCATACCTGTAACCCCAGCACTTTGGGAGACCAAAGTTGGTGGATCATTTGAGGTCAGAAGTTTGAGACCAGCCTGGGCAACATAGTGAGACCCCATCTCTACCACATAAAAAAAAGCTGGGAGTGGTGGTGCACATCTGTAGCCCCTGCTACTTGGAAGGTTGAGGTGGGAGGATCATTTGAGCCCAGGAGGTTGAGGATGCATTGAGCTGTGATTGCAGCACTGCACTCCAGCCTGGGTGACAGATCAAGATCTTGTCTCAAAAAACAAAAAATAAAAGTACTCAAGTGCTACAAGGTGGGAAATCCAGCATATAGGGCATCCTCAGCCAATCTAGGAAGGGGGCCCCCAAAAGGGCCAACCCAGTCTGCACAGTGACCTAGCATCTGGCAGCTTCACAGAAAAGTGGACCAGGGTCAAGCCTTCAAGGGTGAAAGCCAGCCCTCTGAAGTGACTCTGTGTGACAGAGACCAGGAACAGCAGGAGTGAGATGACCTGACTCCAAGCTTCTCCTAGTTTAGAGGTCTGTCTCAGCGCTCCTAATTCCAGGCTACAGAAGCCAATCTAACTGGTTTAATGTAAAAATAGATTTATTCAAAGATATTATGCAGTTCACAGAATTTCCAAAAGAGCCAGAGAATTGGATTCTACACATCTGGAAATAATGCTCACAGACCACACTGCAGGACTGCTCCATCAGAGACTACCATGGCCACTAGCATGTGTCCCAGTCTCCATGTACAGCTTGTACTGCAGAGCCTGGGCACTGGACATTGCTGCTTCTGTGAGCTGGCCTGAAGGTGGCCAGGGACAAAACTCATTGGATGTGGAGCTCTGCCATCATCTCATATTTAACCCTGGTTTCAGAGCTCTCTGTCTTACAAGAGAAATGGGAAAATAAATTATGAAGCTACACCTTGCCAGGTACAATGGTAAGGAAAACTAAAGGGAGATCTAGAAATCAGCCTGACATATTAAAGAGGGCTTCTGCAGAGGTGAGCTTAGTCTGAATTATGGAAGAACTTTCCAGGCAGATACAAATGCAAAGGCCCTGCAGCGTGAGGAGCTAACCACACACAAGGATGGAGAGCAGTTCATAGTGACTGGAGCCCAGGGTGCAGCTAAGGAGCTGGAGAGGGGGAAAGGCCATACCAGGGAGAGCCTCATACCAAAGAGTTTGGACCACTAAAGGATTCTAGGAAGTTCAAGCTGGAGACAGCAAGGAAGATGTATTGGAAGTGGGTGAGAGAGGGTAGGGAAGATGGTTAAGACACTCTTGGAGTAATCAAATGAAAAATAATGAAGGTAGAAACTAAAGCAGGGATAAAAAGGATGGCACTGACTCTAGATATGTTGAGTGAAATAGATGGCATTTGGAGACAAATAGATTACAGTACTAGGGAGAGGGATCTGAGGCTAGGATAATTCCCAGTCTCTTAGATGGTGAGGTGATTGGTGTTGCCACTGAGTACAGAAAGGAAGGAAGTAGAGGAATGGAATCAGGTTTAGACAGTTAGGGATATTTTGAAGTTGTGATCTCTAAGGAAGCCCAGTGAAGGTGTACAGTACGTGATAGGAAATATGAAGCTGAAAATCAACCAGAGGTTTGGAAGTAGCCAGGAACCCTAATTAGAAAAACTACATACGGACTCTGTCCTGATGGCTTAAAACCCTGCAGTCTTACCTAAGTGGGTTCTTTCCATCCCTCCTGTGTGCCAAGCAATCTTACATTGTGCCTACAAAGACAACTTGAAAATATCTTTTTGATCAAATTTTCTTGATGGTAGACCCCCCACCATACCCAAGCAGAGGATCATTGTCTTCAACATACTATGGAACAAGCCCATGCTTGTAGATCTGGTGCAGCCATCTCTTGTCCTTCACTTTGTCCCAGCTTGAAAGCTATTGATGCCATTGACTTTCTAGCCGAAGGCTGGAACCTAGTACTTATTTCTCTTTAACTTAAGTTCCCTTTTAGAGACTAACCTTCTAGCCTTGGTGAGGTGGGAAATTAAAGAAGTAAAGAAAAATAAAATTAAAAAGAGAAAGAAATAAGCTTTCCTGTATTAGGCTGACTCATCCCAAAGGTAGTATCAGGCAAGGCCCAGACCCAGGAAAAAAAGTCTTGATAAACACTATCTAAGAAGCTAGGGCACAAAGGAATGTGCTCTGGAGACTCTCCCAGCACTCCCTCAACATAGGGAGAAGAAAAACAAATTTTCCTTTCTCTTATAATATGAGTTTATAGATTCCTGTTCTCTGTAACTAGCAACTTCAAGCATTCTGTTTTATTTAAGTAGTGGAGTGAAGGTCATAAACTGTCTGAGCAGGCCTGAGATACAGCCACCTGGACGCCACAGTGAAGGTCACGGTAAAGGAAAACCTAGATAACTGACTTCTGGGTTGCATAGCAACGGTCATGTGTAATCCTGAGTTATGAACCTGTCACAATTTGATTAATTGCTCTGCCTCTGTATCCTTGCTTTCACACCACTGTAACTGTAAGCCTGCTTCAAGCTAGCCCACTCCCTTTTTGAAGTGTGTATAAAAGTCAAGTGCTGTCTTTGTTCTAGGCCCAGTTTTCCAGATGTAGGTCTGAGTACACTCAATAAAGATCCTCCTGCTTTACCCCAAAGTCTCTCTCATCCGCCTGATTCCCGCAACATTGGCACTAGGCATAGATTAATCATTATGGATGGAATTGCTTCACCATGTGGCTTTTATTTTCATCCTGGACAAAAATTAACCATTATGGCTGGAAATGGTTTCACCACGTGGCTTTTATTTTCATCACAATTAACACTGCTGAGGCCATTAGTGAGACATTGGAAAATACTAAAAAATAGAAATTGCTGTTGATCATTAATATTTTATTGATTTTTTGTTATTTAAAATAACACAAAGCATTGTGTAATATTGTAGTTTCCAAGCATTCTAAGTTAATATGGTACATTAAACCCCACAAATTTTGCATTCTCATCTCATCAATACTACCATGTTGTTTCATGATGTTCACATATATAGAAGAAACCATTAGGTGTTTCTAGAAGAGATCTGACATCTGACTGCCTATCCTGATTATTGTTCTGGGAAGTTCTATATAGAAAATATAGTGTAGGGCTGGGTGCGGTGGCTCATGACTGTAATTCCAGCACTTTGGGAGGCCAAAGCAGAAGGATCACTTGAGCCCAAGCATTCCAGACCAGCCTGAGCAACATAGGGAGACCCCATCTCTATAATAACAATAACAAAAATTAGCCAGTCACGGTTGTGTACACCTGTATTCCTAGCTACTCAGGAGGCTGAAGCAGGAGGATTGCTTAAGCCCAAGATTTCGAGGGTACAGTGAGCTATGATCATGCTACCCCAGCCTGGGTGACAGAATGAGACTCTGTCTCTGAAAAAAGAAAAGAAAGCCAGTCTTGGCCACCCAGAATCTCCCATTCCAAAGTATTTATTAATATATCATTCAGATAAGAATAAGCACAAATATAGTATATTTTATATTTTCATAATTTATTTTAATATTCACTGTAATTGCATTTCTTTTCTTTTCTTTTTTTTTTAGACAGACTATTGTTCTGTTGCCCAGGCTGGAGTGCAGTGGCACCATCTCGGCTCACTGCAACCTCCACCTCCTGGGTTCAAGCAATTCTCCTGCCTCAGCCTCCCAAGTAGCTGGGATTACAGGCGCCTGCCACCACACCCAGGTAATTTTTTTGTATTTTTAGTAGAGACAGGATTTCACCATATTGGCCAGGCTGGTCTCGAACTCCTGACCATGTGATCTGCCCGCCTTGGCCTCCCAAAGTGCTAGAATTACAGGCATGAGCCACTGTGTCCTGCCTGTAATTGCCATTTCTAATTCTTTTCTTCCTCTGACTACAACTGTGTTTTCTCCCCAGTACTTTAATGAGACTCTTGTGAAGTTCACCAATAACCCCCAAGTTACTAAATCTAGTAGTCAATATCCAGCCCTCACCTTCCTCATATCAGCAGAATGGGTGGTTCTGTCTTTCTTTGACACACCAGAATATAGCACTTTTCCACTTCTGCTGCACTTGGCTGCTCCTTCTTAGGCGCCTTTATTTGTTCTTTGTTCCTTGACCTCCTAAGACTTAGACCTTGCTCTGCTTCTTTGTGTACACTCACTTTTTAGAGGATCTCATTTAGTCCCATGTTATTTATTTATTCATTTATTTAAGACAGGGTCTTGCTCTGTTGCCAGGCTGGAGTGCAATGGCGCAATCTTGGCTCTCTGCAACCTCTGCATTCTGGACTCAAAGGATCCTCTTGCCTCAGCTTCCCAAGTAGCTGGGACTACAGGCATGTACCACCATGCCCGGCTAATTTTTGTATTTTTTTATAGAGACAAGGTTTTGCCATGTTACCCAGGCTGCTCTTGAACTCCTGGACTCAGGCGATCTGCCAGCCTTGATCTCCCTAGGTGCTGGGACTACAGGCATGAGTCACTGCACCCAGCTAAGCCCCATGACTTTAAAAGCCATTTCTATTCTGACAACTTCCCAATATATTTCCAACCTTTACACTGAACTGCAGACTCAGAATAAGCTTCTTGGACATGGTATGACTGAAATTTATTTTTAAAATTTTCCCCCAAAACCCTCTCCTTCCACAGTTCTCCCCATTTCTGATAGTGAGAACTCTCTCTATCCTGTGGCTTAGGCCAAAATTTCAATGCCATCCTTGATTCCTCTTTTTCTCTCATATTCAGTCCATCAGCAAATCCCTTCTGCTCTAGCATCAAGTTACGTCTAGAATATGACCACTTTTCACACCTCCACTGCTCCTTTCCTGGACCAAGCCATACTTATGCCATACCTAGTTTACTGTATCCTAACTGACTTCCTATCTTCAGTTCCTGCCCACCACAAAGTATATACAGACAAGCTAGCCACTCTCTAGCAGGAAAGACCTGGAACACAGCTGTGGATTTGCAACTAATGATGTCTGTCATGAAAATAACAGGTTTTGCTGGTTAGATGAAAGTGTCCTGTAAAGAAGGCTCTTTTCAAACAGTTTATGCCAAAATTTGGGAAGAAAAGATGGAAGTGGGTCATCTAGAAGTTACGTGAGATGAGCTGGGCACAGTGGCTCATGTTGTAATCCCAGCACTTTGGGAGGCCAAGGCAGGGGAATGACTTGAGATCAGGAGTTCGAGACCAGCCTGGCCAACATGATGAAACCCCATCGCTACTAAAAATACAAAAAATTAGCTAGGCGTGGTGGCAGCTGTAATCCCAGCTACTCGGGAGGCTGAGGCAGGAAAATAGCTTGAACCCGGGAGGCGAAGGTTGCAGTGAGCTGAGATTGTGCCACTGTACTCCAGCCTGGGTGACAGAGCCAGACTCAAAAAAAAAAAAAAGTTATATGATATGGTAAATCAGAGCATGCATCCTGTGTAGTGGCACAAGGCCCCACACTCAAAAGGGCTCTGCACTTATTTTAATGCTCTGTTGTTATCATCTTGAAATTCTTTTTTTTTTTTTTTTTTTTTTTTGAGACAGAGTCTCGCTCTGTGGCCTCTGCTGGAGTGCAGTGGCACGATCTTGGCTCACTGCAAGCTCTGCCTCCCGGGTTCACGCCATTCACCTGCCTCAGCCTCCCGAGTAGCTGGGACTACAGGTGCCCGCCACCGTGCCCAGCTAACTTTTTGTACTTTTGGTACAGACAGGGTTTCACCGTGTTAGCCAGGATGGTCTCGATCTCCTGACCTCGTGATCTGCCCGTCTCGGCCTCCCAAAGTGCTGGGATTACAGGTGTGAACCACCACGCCCGGCCATCACCTTGAAATTCTTAATTTTTGAGCAAGGGGCTCTGTATCTTTATTTTGCACTGAGCCCTACAAATTATAGAGATAGTCTGTGGTCAGTGCAGATCCCTGGTATTTAACAGCATCAATTAAGAGGAAAACGTAAACCTTGTAATTACTGCAGCAGAACAACAAATATATAATGATTAAATGTGAAAAGAATGTGAAAATAAAACTTAGAGTCTTGTTTTCTACAAAAATGGTGGTGATTCTCATGGGGAAGACAGTGGAAAAGATTTGCTTGAGAGAAAGAGAACAGCTCCAATAGCCAGAAGAGCTGGCATTTGAGAATTTAATCCCTAAGGAGAAATCAGACAAAGAAAACTACGTCTGATTCCTCGGAGTATAGGCTGTAGTTAAGGTGCAAGAAATTAGATGAGATCACAAAGGAGTAAATAAATAGAGAAAGTGGGGGAAAGGAGAGGCTTTGGGTCATAACTGAGGGCTGGAACCAGGTTATTTTACTACATTCTATCCTTTCTTTTGAAAGTCTTGTCCCTGGACTAGGGAGTTTCTCTGGAAGAAGAGTTGTAAGAACCAAGCCTGGTTTAAGGATTCAGGTGGTGGTATCTCAGAGGTAATCTAGTCCAACTTTCATACTTGGGGCTGAGAAACCAATGTTCCAGAAAGCTAGGACAATGATTCTAAGTTCCCTTTTTAAAATGTGCGAAATGTGTTGTCTAAATATTAAAAAATAAAAATATCTATGGTATTTTGTGAAGACAGAAAGAGGCCTTGGTTTGGAGTAGATACTGTCACATGACTTCTCACCTCAACTCTTTTATTGTAAAAGAGGAGGATAATAAACCTTCCAGGGAACATTCTTCCCCCTTCTCCATTGTGGTAGGAATTAATCACTGCCCAAGACTCCTGGTTGAGGGGCTGAGTGAAGTGCAGGCAGTCTCCAGCCAGGAGCTACACCGTTTGTTGGGCTACACCGTTTGTTGGGCTACCCCGTTTGTAGGGAAGAATGCTTTTCTATGTTTCTTTTTTTTTTTTTTTTTTTTTTTTTTTTTTTTTTTTTTTGAGACGGAGTCTTGCTCTGTCCCCCAGGCTGGAGTGCAGTGGCGCAATCTCGGCTCACTGCAAGCTCTGCGTCCCGGGTTCACGCCATTCTCCTGCCTCAGCCTCCTGAGTAGCTGGGACTACAGGCGCCCGCCAACACGCCCGGCTAATTTTTTGTATTTTTAGTAGAGACGGGGTTTCACCGTGTTAGCCAGGATGGTCTCGATCTCCTGACCTCGTGATCCACCCGCCTCGGCCTCCCAAAGTGCTGGGATTACAGGCTTGAGCCACCGCGCCCGGCCTCTTTTCTATGTTTCTAACTTACCCAAAGGCTGCATCCTTGTAAAGCAGTGTTCTGAATGTGAGCGATCGTATTCATGAAGTGCCTAGCACATAGTAAGCACTCAATAAAGAGGGATGTAATTTTTATGAACTGTGCACTGAACATTTATTGTAAGCTCATTAAGTTTGTAACAAACACAAAAGGCCAAACCTAGAACTTATTGGTAATTCTTATAGAAAGGATACACCTATGCCTAGAGTCTCGCTCTGTGCCCCAAGCTGGAGTGCAGTGGTGCAATCTCAGCTCACTGCAACATCCACATCCTGGGTTCAAGCGATTCTCCTGCCTCAGCCTCCTGAGTAACTGGGATTACAGGTGCCCGCCACCATGCCCAGCTAATTTTTTGTATTTTTAGTAGAGATGGGGTTTCACCATGTGAGCCAGGCTGGTCTCAGAGTTCCAGGCCTCCCAAAGTGCTGGGATTACAGGTGTAAGTCACTGCGCTTGGCCTGCCCAAACTTTCAACATTGCTCTGGATCTCACTGTAAAATTCTTGGAAACTGCTGTGATACTAAGATAACCAGATATTTATAACTGATACAAAGTACTACTGCAATAGTTATTTATGGATCCTGCACAATGCTGGGGGCAGGGTGGTAGGTACAGAGAAACAAACGTCACTGTAACTATCAAGTTACAAAATCCCTTGAGTAGGAAAACAATGACTTCCTTAAGATTTATTTTATTTTTTACTGTATTTAAGTTTACACTACTGTTTCTTCCTTACAAGCGGAGAATTTTATGGTTTTTACTGTTGGACGATTTTCCTTTTCCGGAAAGTCTAAACTAGCATTTAGCTCGTCCTGATTAGAGTCAGGAACCGCCAAGGCATGAGTTGGCATCTTCCAGATCCCGCTCCCCCAGCCGCGGCCACAGCAGATCTGGAGGACCGGGAGAGGACGAGAGGAGGAAAAGCCCTGCTCTGCGAGCTGAGAGCTGGACTCTGCCCACATTGCCAGTGGAACCACGTCTTCAAGCCGGAAACTCAGCTGGACCTCCCGCAGCGCTCTCTGCGAGGGGACACAGGGGTTATTTTCTCCGATGTTGTCCACACCCAGAAAAGTTTGTCTCTCGGGGCTACTGTGCTGAGCCCCGACTGGTCAGGTTAGGCCACCGGGGTTAGCTCTGCACTCTCGCTTCACGGTTAATAGCCCGGAGAGCTTTTTTAAAAAATACCGACTCCCACTGCCACCTGGGACAACGTAATCAGGCTCCCTAGAAGAGGGGCTCAGGCCTGGGCACTTTTTAAGGTTCTCTCGTGAACCAGGACCAAGGGCCTTGGGAGGGCGCCGCGGAGACCACGTGGGCATGGACGCCCCGCCCCCCCTTTCCCGCCCCGCGTGCCCCTGCCCCGGTTCCCCGCCCCCAACCCCGCCCCCGCCCCCACCCCCGCCCCCACCCCCACCCTGCGCGTCCCGCCCCTCCCGTGCGCCGCTGACGCGCCGTGCTCCGGCGCAGGCGCACAGGGGACGGTCGCTGGCCCAGGTGAGCGGGCGCGCTGGTCTAGGTGAGCGGGCGCGTCCCGGCGGCGGCGCTGCCTGCCTGAGGCGGTTCCTGCCGGCTAGCCGGGAAGGAGGCGTGGATATGGAGCTGGCGGCTGCTGAGCCCGGGGCCCGCGCCGCTGCCTAGCGCGTCCCGGGGACTCTGTAGGAACGCGCCCCCCGCCGCGGCTCGGGGACCCGTAGAGCCCGGCGTTGCGCGCATGGCCCTGCTCTCGCGCCTCGCGCTCACCTTCCTGCTGCTCCTCATGGCCGCTGTTGTCAGGTGCCAGGAGCAGGCCCAGACCACCGACTGGAGGGCCACCCTGAAGACCATCCGGAACGGCGTTCATAAGATAGACACGTACCTGAACGCCGCCTTGGACCTCCTGGGAGGCGAGGACGGGCTCTGCCAGTATAAATGCAGTGATGGTGAGGGGGCACCCGGGCCGAGCGAGGGCTCGTGCTTTCGGGGGATTGGGGTGACGGAGGTCCTGGAGGTGTGAGTGACAGATGCAAGGCAGACCTTGACGGTGTCCTTCGGCTGTGGAAAAACTTAACCACTGCTAGAATCTTAACCACTGCTAGAATCTTGCCGTTCTAGTGATTGAGCAAGCTGGGTACAAGTTCGCACCACTATTGTTAGAATGTGAGAGGTCACCTGAGTGTACTCTCCGTCCCATTTGCATTGCTTCTGAATTACCTTTTCCCCCCTCAATTGCACCAAGTTGCCCAATAACTTACTGACGTAGGAATCATGGGAATAGAGTGGAACAGACTGATTTTAGCTCATTTTTGCTTCTGTAAATTGGATGAACATGCGAAGCAAACTGAGAATTTAAAAACCATGCCGTATTAACGTTCTCTATAATTGATATTAAATGGTTTTTTTCCTGCAAACCCATAGACAATAACTTGCGACCTTTGTACAGACTTTTGGTGTACTCGAGTGTTGAGAAAGCGTTCCGATAACTCTTCTTTCCTTAGATATCAGTGACCCGCCTCGTCCTCATTGTTGGTTAACGTTAATACAGTTATTTTCATTTACTCTTTTAATATTTTTTGAACTTTCTCTTTGAACCTGAGAACTTGTTTGGTGGCAGTATGAGTACTAATCAACTCAGTATTTCAGGCAGAGATGGTTCTTTTGTAGCACATTTTTGAGTGCTTAAATATTTTAATAGGTCAGAAAAATATTGGACTTTTGTTTGGAAATTGAAAATGTTAAGAGAGCACTTGGGAGATCATGTTTCCAATAAGATTAGCCAAGGTTGGAGTCTCATTATGCTGGCAGCGGAAAATAATAGGGGATCCAGTGACTTCATTGTTGGAACCTGATTGTATAGGTGAACTTAAAAGGAACCGGTATCATGTAAACCTGTGATGCCACCTGCTGCCTGCAATTTTCAAGATAATTTCTAGTTTTATGTTAATAGAAGTAAAGGATGAACTGTATCTTGTATACTTTAAAGCGCTGAACAAGTGCTGAGACATGTTGCATTGCTTCTTAAATTTGTGCCTAAACGTTACCACCTAAACGTATGCTCCATAAAGATGTTTTTATTCTTGTAGAACTTGTTCGGAGGATTAAGTGCATAATTTAAGGATCAAATAGTTGCCTTTCCTGAAGCAAATGTTACAGTTTTACTTAGTCATTCCTATTCATTATACAAATATTTGAGTCCCAACTGTGCGTCAGATGTTGTTCTAATTTGAGATTCAGCAGTTAATAAAACAGACAAAAATCTGTCCGTGAAGGTTGAGTTCTGGTGAGGGAGAGATGGGCAGTAAACTAGTAAATAAGTAAAATTAGGGGAAGTGTGGAGTCTGATCAGGGCAGACGAGGGGCCATGTTGGAGGCAATTTACTCTTCTAAATGGGTTGTTCAGCAAAGGCCTCACTGATGAAAGAATATTTGAGAAGAAATCTGCACGTGGTAAGGGGGGGGAATGTGGTTATTTGGAGAAACAGCATTCCAGGCAGGGGGAATAGCAAGTGCAATGGACCTGAGGAGAAAGGCCAGTCAAGGATGACTGAAGGTTTTGGCCTGAGCCAAAGGAAGGAAACAGTTGCCATTTACAGAGATAGGGAAGACTTGGAAGGAGTCGTCTTCATAAATTTATTAGTCTAGGGTTCTAGAGTTTATTTACATTTAAAACATCCCTGAAGTTGAATGAATACCAGCCTTGTTAAAATACTGTTTTAATCTTTTTATTTTATTTTTTGTTAATATTTTTGAGGCAAGGTCTCCCTCTGTGCCCAGGCTAGAGTGCAGTGGTGTGATCATTGCTCCCTGCAGCCTCCAACTCCTGGGCTCAAGTAATTCTCCTGCCTCAGCTTCCCAAATAGCTAGGAGTATAGGCCATGCCTCCACTACACCTGGCTTAATCTTTCTTTTTAATCTTTTTCATCTACAGACTTCTCAAAATTTACTATTTGGAGTTTAGAGGAAGGTCTCTGGCACAAAAAACAAAGGAATTTGAGAATTTAAGAAATGTTATATGCCTCAGTGAAAAAAATTTTTTTGTCTTAGTAAGTACTCTACGTTTAACGGACATGTGGTTTCAAGTCCAAGTCACCATACTGATAGATAATTGAATCTCAATGAAAAAAAAAAAAATTAGGCAGGGTGTGGTGGCTCATGCCTGTAATCCCAGCACTTTGGGAGGCTGAGGTGGGCGGATCAGTTGAGCTTAGGAGTTTGAGACCAGCCTGGCCAATATGGTGAAACCCCGTCTCTACTAAAAATACAAAAATTAGCTGGGCATGGTGGTGCACACCTGTAGTCCCAGCTACTTGTGAGGCTGAAGTAGGAGAGTAGCTTGAACCTGGGAGGCAGAGGTTACAGTGAGCCAAGACCGTGCCTCCAGACTGGGTGACAGAGCGAGACTCTGTCTCAAAAATAATAATAATAATAATAATAATAATAATAATAATAAAATTGCTGTTACTGGAGCAGCCTCTCTGGAACAATGATTCAACCTTTCCTATATTTTGGAATTCAGGTGACCAAATCAGAACCAAACAGAACAATCCCAAATCTGGAGAAACGTGGTGATTAAGGGGTGTTTTTAGTTGCAAGAAAGAGAGCAAGAGAGCTTAAAAAAAAAAAAAAAAAGAGTGAGTTAATGGTAGGGAGAGGTTGGTCAAATAAAGGGCACATGTCCTTGCTTTACCTGAGGGACTGGCATTATGGAGACTTGCTCCCTTAGTTTTGGCCATCCTCTCTTGGGTAGGAAAAAGGCCTTATTGAGAGTTAAGTATTTAGGGAAATAAATTTGATGATCCGTTATTTTATTCAACTTTTTTCTCCCTGACAGCAAGGAAGATTTAAGGAAGAAAACTTTTCGATTTCCTTTGAAAAATAGAACACAAAACTGGCTTGTAAATGTTTTTAGAATGATGAATAAGTCGTTAATTAATTCAGTGATGTATGTTTTCTAGGATCCCTCTGGCTGTTGTGCTGAGAACAGAAGGGGTCAAGGGAGTGGGGGAGTAAAAATGGAAGCAGGGTGATGCATGCAGGAGTCCAGACAAAAGACGGGTGATTTTGCTCAGGTTGGTAGCAACAGAGGTAATGAGAAGTAGTTGGATTTTGGATATATTTTGAAGGAAGGACTTAAAAGATTTGCTGATGGCTTGGAAGTTAGGTATGAGTTAAGTCAAAAATGATACCAGGCATTAGGAAAAATAATAACATATTTGTATGCTTTTGAGAATGGTTCAGTGGAGAGTAGAAATACTGACGAGGGAGAGAATTGTTGGAGTCATAGCCTTGGGTAAGTGAGAGGGGGTGGTTTCTAGTACATACTTGGAGAGTTTGGCCAAGAGCATATAGCATAGCCCTGTTAATAGGAACACAGGTAGAGGATATGAGCACTGATGCTGGTTAAGTGGGTGGATGTTCAAGTTCTCCTGATTGCCTGCTTTTCTCAGTAAAGTAGGAATCCAGGTCATCGGCTGACAGAGAAGATGGGGAATGGGGATGTTGGAGATTTGAGGAAAATAGGAAAGTGAACAGACTAGAAAAATAAAGTAATATAAGGACCTTTTGGAGATTAATGATCATGAATACTTAAAGTCTCAAGTGTTTGGGAGTGCAGGTTGGAATCTTACAAAACTCTGCGGTGAGACCTTTGTGTGACTCAGCAGACTACTTCTTGTGCTTGTTATCTGCTTCATATTCTGTCAGGTGAAAACAGTTGGTCTATTTGGAATTATTTGCATCAAATTTAGAAAAAATACATGGAAAAGAATCAACTTTGTCTCAGTCTACGAAAATCTTTAGATTTCAGCAGTCCATACAAATGATAAACAGTCAAGAGAAGGAGCTATTGCTTAAGTCAAAAATGGAAATTAATGAATAGTCTTTCCATGCAGTTGTACACAGTGGATTTGGTTTGTATCCGCTTACAAATTTTAGAGGACACATTATGGTGTTTTGATGTTACTCTGATTTTGTTTCTTCCATTATTGAGTTTTTGCTTTATTTGTAAAAACTGGCACCAGTAGAAATGCTAATTTTTAAAATGCTTAGCCATTTATAAAACTATAACAAAATTTAAAATATTAATACATTTGTAACATTGGTGTCTGAATCAACCTCTAATAAAGAACTGTCTATATAATTTGCTTGTTCAGAAATAACTATTTTAATTTAAAGGTGAATTTAGAACTTCAAAGTACTTTAGAATTTCTCAGGAAACTAGTTACTTCCAAGTTTTCAGTTTTTTGCTGTGGATAAAGAATTATTTTAATTTCATCAAAGAATGTTTCCCATTTTTTTAATCTGGTAATTTATTGGGTGCCCACTGTGTGCTAAATATCTTCTAGGTGAGCAAGACTAAGTGCTTTCTTCATAGCAACTGACTAATGTTAATGTTAATTAGGTCAATAAATGCTAGAAAGAGAGGGGGTGCTATTTTAGATGGGGTAAGCAGGGAAAGCCTCTCTGAGGAAATGACATTAGGAGTTTGCCTTGAAAGAAACTAAAGAACCATACATGTATGCCCCTTTTGCCATTTACACTGGGGAGCCAAACTTTTTACCAGCATTTATTTCATGGTGTTCTTATCCAGTTTTTCATGTACAGTAGATGTTGGCTCTTTATTACTTGATTTTTATCAACTTTTCTTCTTAAGACAGTTATAACCACTAGCCCTGTTTGACACAGCAGCCTCCTACTTCCTCGTACCTCCATTCTCATTTTTGCCAATTGACCTTTTCTGTACTATCTCTGTTCCTCTTTATTCTCCTATGGTGGGCATGTTTTTAGTTTTGCTGACTTCATTTGTGTCTGATCATTCTCCCATTCAAAGGTAATTATCTCTTATGAGAAAATGTCTATATATGTACACGCATGCATACTCATATATATGTATCACTGTCATTACACACATCATCAGCATCAGGAATGTTTTTATAGATTTGGAATCAGAGTCTATGGATTTAGATAAAATATAAAGGGAAGGAAAAATAGAAGTACTGCTGTTGTATTACATTGAGGAAGTATCTTTCTGATTTAAAAAAAAAAAAGGTAGGCTGAACGTGGTGGCTCACGCTTGTAATCCCAGCACTTTGGGAGACCGAGGCAGGTGGATCACCTGTCAGGAGTTCAAGACCAGCCTGACCAACATGGAGAAACTCCGTCTCTACTAAAAATACAAAATTAGCCAGGCATGGTGGCGCATGCCTGTAATCCCAGCTACTTGGGAGGCTGAGGCAGAGGAATCGCTTGAACCCAGGAGGCAGAAGTTGCGGTGAGCTGAGATCACGCCATTGCACTCCAGCCTGGGCAACAAGAGCAAAACTCAGTCTCAGAAACAAACAAACAAACAAAAAAAGACAATTGAGACATGTCTTTAAAGCCGTAGGCCCATATCGGTGGTCTGAGGATGGTAATCTTTGCTTCTCATGGAAAAGGGTGAGGTGCCAGAAATCTCTAGACTGGCAGATGGGAGGGAGGGAGAATGTACAAGGTGTCTAAAAAGTTGGAAACATAGGATAAACATGTTTTATTTTCAAATGACACACTCAATATGTTTTTCATTAACCACTAGACACTTTTTTAGATGATATACTTCTAAATTTAAAACAGTCCAGTTGTAACCTGAAAATATATATTGTAAATACACTATTATTCCTGTTTCCAGACTTTTTGAACATTCTCTGGTGTATTTATTGTACTTTTTTCAGAGTAACAACTTGACCTATTACTTATTGTGTATCTCTAGATATGTTTCTAAACATTTTAAACAGTTGATTGTCAAAACCCCTGACTAAAGAGAGTTTCATGATGAAGCTTGAGGAACTAGAATGGGCTTCCCAGGAATTAAATGCTGATCCAGCCTCCTTTTCTGTGAAGAGATTTATAGTGTGTTAGGGCAAAGAAAACTATAGATAAATGTATAGTTTCTCATGATACTCCTGTGAGAAAAACTGGTTACTATTTGATGACTTCACGGCTGCTTGGAGAGAGGACTCATCTGTAGTGGACCTCTGTCCTTATTAATATCTGCATCTTAAGTTTGTGAATATCTGGGAGCAACAGGCAACACTGGGTGAATAGCTCTAGATTTAAAAACTGCTCAGCAGTCGAGAATGGTGAACTGAAACTAACAAGATTGGATCTTATATACAATCTTATATTTAGGCTCAGAATTAAATTGCAGAAGTGCTAAGCCTCTAGCAGTAGGTATTAAAAAGTCCATTTTAGAAAGAACCGATGATTTTTTTTTTTTTTTTTTTTTTTTTTTTTTTTTTTTTTTACTACTGTCTATGTTAGCAGTGAGGCACAGCTGAAACATACTATGTTAGGCTGTTTTAATACAAGTACTTTATCCAGCACAAAAGGTTAAAAAGCCCATCTTACCCTACAGTGTTCAGTCTGAGGTGCCGTATTTTAAAGAGATGCGACAAGCTAGAAGTGATCAGTCTTTGGAGGCTGATGAGTGCTCACCAAGCACAAAAGAGAGTTTAGGGCAAACAGCAGGGTTTCTTAATGGATAATCTCCATTTATAATGAATATTCCAACCGCCATGGAAATTAGCCTTCCAAGTCTTCTGTTCATTAATTCATCACATACTTATTGCAAAAATTCATCACAAAGTTATTCCAGGCACTGTTCTAGGCATTGGGAATCCAAAACACAAAAATGTCTGCTTTTGAGGAGTTTACATTTTAGAATGGGGAGACATAATGAAATAAGTAGATTAGTGATATAGTATGTTAGAAGGTCATATGTGCTACAAATAGTATGGTCAGGGAAGACTTGCTGAGAAGGTGAATGTCTTATTCTGTTCAGGCTGCTATAACAAAATGCCTTAAACTGGGGGGCTTATAAACAACAGAAATTTATTCCTCAGTTCTGGAGGCTGTGAAGTCCAAGATCAAGCGTTTGGCAGATTCAGTGTCTGATAAGAGTCCACTTCCTTGTTCATAGATGGCACCTTCTAGCTGTGTCCTCACATGGTGATGGATGGGGCAGGGCAGCTCTTTAGGGCCACTTTTATAGGGCACAAATTCCATTCAAGAGAGATCTGTCCACATGACCTAATCACCTCCAGTAGTCCCACCTTCTAATACCATCACATTGGTGATTAGGTTTCAACATGAATTTTGGGGTGATGCAAACATTCAAAGCATAGCAGTAAAGGAGAAACTAGTGTCAGGAGAAAGAGCATCCACATACAGGAAGAGCAGGTTCAAAGGCCCTGGGACAGGAGCAGACCTGCAGTGTCTGTGGAACAGCAAAGAGGAATAGGTTGAGGAAGAAAGGAAGAGAGAGACTAGGAAGAGGATGAGGTCAGAGAAATCATGGGAAGACCAGGTTATACAGGGTTTCATAGGCTTTATAGACTTTGGCTTTTGTTCTGAATAAGATGAGAAGCCATTAGAGAGGCTCTGAGCAGAAAAAGACTGGATCTAACATTTTAATATGATCATTTGTGCTCAGTGTTGAGACTGGATTATGGGGGTTGGTGTGGAGCAGGGGAACCAAAGTAGGGCAAATAGTTAGGAGTTTATAGCAATAATCCATTGTGGCTTGGAGCAGGATTGGTAGTAGTGGAGGTGGTAAGAAGTGATTAGATTGTGAATATTTTGAAGGTAGAGTCAACAGGATATACTGTTGGATTGAACGTGGGGTATAAGAACGCAAGAACATAAGCAAAAATGGCTGACATTTTTGCTCTGAGCATCTGGAAGGACAGAGTTACTGTTAACTGAAAACAGGGAACTGTGAATGGAGCAAATTTGAGATGAATGTCAGGAGGGACAGCTTAAGTTTGAGATGCCCACTGGACCTTCCTCTGTAGGCCCTTGTAAGTAGTAAGCCAAGTCATAAACTGTTTTCTTAGGAATGAAGGACTGGGCCGGGCACAGTGGCTCACGCCTGTAATCCCAACACTTTGGGAGGCCGAGGCAGGTGGATCACGAGGTCAGGAGTTTGAGACCAGCCTGGCCAACCTGGTGAAGCCCCGTCTCTACTAAAAATACAAAAATTAGCCAGGCCTGGTGGCACACTCCTGTAATTCCAGCTACTGGGGAAGCTGAGGCAGGAGAATCACTTGAACCCAGGAGGCAGAGGTTGCGATGAACCAAGATCGTGCCACTGCACTCCAGCTTGCTGGGAGGCAAAGCGAGACTCCATCTCAAAAAAAAAAAAAAGAATGAAGGACTAAAAGTAGGAGATAAGAGTTGAAGGATCACGGTAACTCATCTATGATAGCCTGAGTCATCTACCCTCATCTTCCAAGGGTCCAGAAACAACCCTTCCTTATGGACAGGGCTGGAGAAACAAGACAAAGTGCTATCATTGGCCTTCCCTTTTCTAGACTCATCTTAACCATTCCTTTTTGTATACGTTTTTCCTTTAGAGCAGGCTATAGGTTTTGTTTTTTTGTTGTTGCTGTTACTGTTTTTTGAGACAGAGTTTTGCTCTTGTTACCCAGGCTGGAGTGCAATGGCGCGATCTTGGCTCACCGCAACCTCCACCTCCTAGGTTCAAGCGATTCTCCTGCCTCAGCCTC
Organism: Symphalangus syndactylus; assembly: GCF_028878055.3. Taxonomy (NCBI): domain Eukaryota; kingdom Metazoa; phylum Chordata; class Mammalia; order Primates; family Hylobatidae; genus Symphalangus; species Symphalangus syndactylus. The sequence goes on from NC_072426.2 coordinate 64,349,111, forward strand.
CCGAGTAGCTGGGATTACAGGCATGTGCCACCACATTGCTCAGCTAATTTTGTATATTTAGTAGAGATGGGGTTTCGCCATGTTGGTCAGGCTGGTGTTGAACTCCCGACCTTAGGTGATCCACCTGCCTCAGCCTCCCAAAGTGCTGGGATTACAGTGTGAGCCACCGCTCCCGGCCCAGGCTATAGCTTTATATCTTCATGAGGTTATACTACTCTCTTGAGGCTATGTATGGTGACCTTAGTTGAGCATGGAACTTCTGAGCAAGTCACTCAAACCGTTTATTTTTTTTCTCTTTCTTTTTTTATTTTTTTAAAATTCATGTGTGTATATATATATATATATATTTTTTTTTTTTTTTTTCTTTTTTTTTTTTTTTTTTTTTAATACAGAGTCTCATCATGTTGTCCAGGCTGGTCTTGAAAACCTGGGCTCAGGCAGTTTTACCGCCTCAACCTCCCAAAGTGCTGGGATTACAGGCGTGAGCCACCATGCCCAGCCGAAACCATTTTTCAGTTATTACCTTGAGGGGTTACTTATTTTGATGGTTGATTACTGAAAGAGTTGCTTTTTTACCCTCAATTTACTTTTGGAGGGTAACCTTGTCTTTATAAAATCTCCTACCAATAAATGTTAAATGAAAATTGGCGGAATACTTTGTGTCACTCCTATGTATCCAACTGTGGGGTTGTATTTGGAAACTGCCATGTCTTAGGGTAAAATACCTGGGAATATCTCATTTTAGAAGGCAAGATAAATTGTAGCCCCAAATATTTGAAAGGATTATTGTGTAAAATAGGGAGTTGGCTTATTTTTCTGTTTCCCCAAGGGGCCTAGGATTGTTTATAGGTAGAACTTAAAAGAAGGCAGAAGAATGTCTTAACAATTGATGTCATTTCACAGTAGAATAGGTTATTTCTTGATGTAGGAGGGTTGTGGGAAACATTCAAAGAGACAGTAGGTGACTGGTAGGTTGAAGTGATTTCTATACCAGCATACTTCATTTTAATGTGTTTTGCTTTAATGCACTTCACAGATAATTGTGGGGTTTTTGTTTGTTTGTTTGCTTTTTAACAAATCGAAGGTTAGCGGCGACCCTGCATTGAGCAAGTCAATCGGTGCCATATTTCCCACAGCATGTGCTCACTTAGTATCTGTGTCAGCATTTTTTAGCAATAAAGTATTTTTAAATTAAGGTCTGTACATTGGTTTTTTTAGACAGTGTTATTGAGTGCTTAATAGACTACAGCATAGTGTAAACAAAACTTTTATATGCACTGGAAAACCAAAAAAATTTATGTGACTCACTTCATTGTTATATTGGCTTTATTGTGATGATCTGGGACTGAACCTGCAATATCTCTGAGGTAAACCTGTATTAAATGAGGTGAGATGTTTCTGAAGTACCCTCCAAAATTTAAGATTGCTATGATAATGTCATCTTTTTCCTTGTTACTGAACCATTGATGCTACTGGGGAACATTAGCCTTCCAAGTCTTCTGTTGTTTATAAGTACTTCATTAGAACTACAGTACTTCTGGAGTACCGTAGTTCACCAAGTATCCCTCCTAACCTTTTCCTTAGATGGCAAAGGAGTATATTTGTGGAATGGTTGACTGGGTGGGAAGGCAGCAGGCAGAATGCGTGGTCCTGTAATGTCTTGTAGTGCTAAGGGTATTGAATGATCATCAGATGACCTTGTCTTCCTTAGCCTTAGGCTTTGCCCAAGTAAACTGGTTGGTTGATGGTTATTGAGGTTTGTATGCAATGAAGCATTTGTGGGAGGTTGTGAAGATACTGTCTTAGCTCTAAAAAACAAAGTGTTAGAATGTATAGGAAACAGGGTGGATTTATCTTTCATACATATGAACCCTATCTGGCAAGTGACCTCTGAAATCTCCAGAAGTCCAGGATAAGCTTTTGTATGTTTCGTATGGCATAGGCTTACAAATAATTACATTTTATGAATTGCTATATATGTGTGTATATATGTGCACATTTGTATATATTCCTCACCACAGGAGAAATAAAAAGTCTAATTAGCATTCTTAATGCTCATCAGAATAAAGACATATGCACTTATGTTAGCATCCAAGTAAATATTAAATATTTCTAAGGCTAATGTAGCATATTGACCTTTTTGAGTATGTATTTTACTTTTATCATATTTGAAAATTAATTATGATACCATTTATATTTTATAGGATCTAAGCCTTTCCCACGTTATGGTTATAAACCCTCCCCACCGAATGGATGTGGCTCTCCACTGTTTGGTGTTCATGTAAATATTGTCTTTTATTTGATAAGTTTTGTAACTGGTAAATCATGTAATACTTTTGGTCATATAAGACTATCAGCATGTTCTTAGATTCACAAATAATTTAGCTGGGTGTAAGAGTGATCAGGTTTATTAGATTCTTTTTGGAAAAACTAACAAAAGTAAATGAAGTAAAATTGTTTTATTTTTGAATCTTATAGATGTTCATACTATTTAAATGATATTTCCTAATATCACATACATAGTTGAAAAGTTTGGAGTACAGAAGTACTGCTACTTAGAAAAAGTATAGATAAATCATGTTTTCTACATTAAAACAAGGCTAAGTGGGATAGCTGTGTGGTTGTTGTAGGAGAGACTGGATCTAAGCCAAGTATGGGAAAAAAATGTTGATGAGAATGATTCCTAGACAAAAGGATTTTGTGTATAAAGTTATTTAAAATAATTGAAGTTATAGATTCAGAGTAATAGTATCTTTGGGGAATGGAGAAATATTTAAAGATTAAAAAACAAAAAAAATTTGAGTTGTAGGAAAGTTTTCTGTGATATTTCACATAAAGTAAATTTTATTTGGAAGGAGAGGCCACAAACACTTTGAGTATCCAAAAATCATACTTGCCTAGCCCCTGGAGAATCTTTAATGGACTTAGCCTTATCTTTCTTTTTTTAAAACTTATGTTTTGTGTTTTGGACAAATGGAAGTTTTGTTACTGACAGGTAACTGTGAGTGTCTTAACGCTGCAGAATAGGGAGCAATGAGGCATGGCTGAGAGAGTAACATGGGTGGGTGTGGGTAGGTGTAATGGGGAGATTTATAACACAGAAAATATCTGTAGACAGAAATGGATTTTGGAACCATCCATACAGCAGTCATTATCATTTATACCTATTTAGTCTATTTGAATGTGGTACTACAGAGGAGTTTTGCATTTCATTGACAGTAATCCATCCAAATGCCTTTTGCAGCTTAACATTGGTATCCCTTCCCTGACAAAGTGTTGCAACCAACACGACAGGTGCTATGAGACCTGTGGCAAAAGCAAGAATGACTGCGATGAGGAATTCCAGTATTGCCTCTCCAAGATCTGCCGAGATGTACAGAAAACACTAGGACTAACTCAGCATGTTCAGGGTAAGGATGATCTGGTGGCTTGGGGATGAGTATACTTTTTAAAGTTTTATCAAATGCTCTATGTTTTAGTATAGGATTTACCAATAGAAATCTTTCACATATATTATCTATTGTGACACAGACTTCAATTTTCTGAGGTGAGGAACTGATGATTTTGTAATCTAAAATGATTTATAGTCACAGAAGCAAAAAGCATTAGGAAACCTTGGGAGAGTAGGGGTGTCTAAGGCTGAGAGAGAGAATTCATCTACCTTGTTCCCTGAAATATATCTCCAGTCATCATGTAAGAACCTAAAGTAGCTAAAGTTTGAAACTCTGATTCCAGTTGTCTTAGTCCGTCTGGACTGCTACCATAGACTGGGTGGCTTATAGACAACAGAAAGTTATTTCCTACAGTTCTGGAGGCTGGGAAGTCCAAGATCAAGGCACTTGCAGATTTGGTGTCTGATGAGGACTCATTTTCTAGTTCATAGCAGATGCCTTCTAACTGTGTCTTCACTTAGTGGAGAGGACTAGATGGCTCTCTGGGGCCTCTTTTGTAAGAGCACTAATCACATTCACCATCCTTTGGAACTTAGACACCTCCAAAGGCCTCACCTTCTGATTTCATCACTTTGGAGGTTAGGATTTCAACATGAATTCTGGAGAGACACAAACATTCAGACCATACCACCAGTGAATTTAAGAGTATAGCACACTGGATTTGGAGTAGGAATTTCTAGAAGACTTGTCTTACCTGTTTCTGTTGGGAAGGTCCCCAGATGACCCCCAGGTTCAGTGATTTACTAGAAGGACTCACGGGACTCAGCGTATAGTTGTACTCACTGCCACGAGGTATTATGGTGAAGAGATAGAAAGCCAAACTAGCAAAGGGAAAGGGCCCTTTGATGTCATTTTTAAAAGAAGAATGATGATACTCGCCTCATAGAGTTGTCATAAGGATGAAATGAAGTATTTGTGGAAATACAAATAAATCACCATTCAAATACTGGTAGTTACAAGATTTCTCTACTGTCAAGCCAAAGAACATATCATACACTGAAATCAGAAGAGGCAAGGCAGGAAAGGAAAATAACATTTTAAGCACTTATCGTAAGATACTGTGCTAGATATTTTATTCATGTTTTCATTTGATGCCAACAAAAACCTAAAGAGGTAGGTAGTGTTATCCCCATTTTTCAAGGAAGGAAACGAAGGTTCAGAAAACAGTAACTTGCCCCAAGTGAGCATTTAGCCTGGATTTAAAATCTCTGTTCTGTCTATTATACAGTATTCTCCAAATAGTCTCATATTATAGCCCTGATTCTAATATCCTAATAATTCATGTCAAGGAAGAAATCTCTGCTGCAGGTAATCTTTTAATTCACAGCCTCTGTATCCCTTTGCAGCTTTTGGCTAAGGTAAACTAGCTGTAAACCTGAAGCATAGATGGATTTATTTCCTGTTTTCTGATTTAAGAAGAATGTGAAACCAATCATCTTGTAACCTCCTATTTAATAGTCATAGCCTCTCCACTTCTGTGCTTGGTTATTTCTTTTTTTTTTTTTTTTTTTTTTTTTTGAGACGGAGTCTCGCCCTGTCGCCCAGGCTGGAGTGCAGTGGCGCAATCTCGGCTCACTGCAAGCTCCGCCTCCCGGGTTCACACCATTCTCCTGCCTCAGCCTCTCCGAGTAGCTGGGACTACAGGCGCCCGCCACCACGCCCGGCTAATTTTTTGTATTTTTAGTAGAGACGGGGTTTCACCATCTTGGCCAGGATGGTCTCGATCTCCTGACCTCGTGATCCGCCCACCTCGGCCTCCCAAAGTGCTGGGATTACAGGCGTGAGCCACCGCGCCCGGCCTGCTTGGTTATTTCTTAATGGCACAGTCTTTTGGAGAACTTTGAAAATGTTAAGATTTTGTAATGACAAGTTTCTTCCTTAACATTAATATTTTGAAATGAAAAGTATTTGGATAACTAAAAGCCACTCTGTGCTATATCTCTGTAAATGTAACATGTTAAGATAATCTCAGCTGGATGTTTCAGGTTTCTTAGAATAAGAAAAGTAAATAAATTACCTTTTCATAGTCTTCAAAAAATTTAAAAACCTGACTGTGGCCGGGTGCGGTGGCTCACGCATGTAATCCCAGCACTTTGGGAGGCCTTGGCTGCTGTATCACTTGAGCCCAGGAGTTTGAGAGCAGCCTGGCCAACATGGTAAAATCCCATCTCAAACAAAAGATACAAAAATTAGCCAGGCGCCTGTAGTCCCAGTTACTCAGGAGGCTGAGGTGGAAGAATTGCTTAAACCCAGGAGGCAGAGGTTGCAGTGAACCAAGATCATGCCACTGCACTCCAGCCTGGGTGACAGTGAGGTGAGACCTTGTCTCAAAAAAAAAAATAAAATAAATAAATAAATAAATAAAATAAACCTGACTGGAGAAAAATACTTTTGATTTATATGCTCCCATATCCCCAAGTCAAATTAGGACATTGGTCAAAGAGATTGGATTCCGTGGCCGGGCGCGGTGGCTCACGCTTGTAATCCCAGCACTTTGGGAGGCCGAGGCGGGCGGATCACAAGGTCAGGAGATCGAGACCACAGTGAAACCCCGTCTCTACTAAAAATACAAAGAAAATTAGCCGGGCATGGTGGCGGGCGCCTGTAGTCCCAGCTACTCGGAGAGGCTGAGGCAGGAGAATGGCGTGAACCCAGGAGGTGGAGCTTGCAGTGAGCCGAGATTGCGCCATTGCACTCCAGCCTGGGTGACAGAGCGAGACTGCGTCTCAAAAAAAAAAAAAAAAAGAAAAAAAAAGAGAGATTGGATTCTGTTTACTTTAAGCCTCTTAACTGATGTATGATCAGTCCTCAGAAGCCATTGGCCATAATGAAATGTTTTGAGGTTTCAATTTTTAAACTTTGTTTCTTCTGCACCTAAAACATTTTTTCTTAAAATGCAAATTTAAGAGTATTATCAGACATCTCTATTAGTGATTATGTTTTTCAAATAAAAAGAAAGTTAACACTGATTAATCAGTGCTATTTTAAAAGACTCTTATTTGTCTAAACAATTGGGCCAGGCATGGTGGCCCACGCCTGTAATCCCAGCACTTTGGGAAGACAAGTCAGGAGGATTGCTTGAGTCCAGGAGTTTGAGACCAGCCTGGGCAACATAGTGAGACCTCATCTCTACTAAAAAAAAAAATTAGCTGGGTGTGGTGTTGTGTGTCTGTTTAAAATTAAAAATTAAATTAAAAAATTTAAATTAAAAATGAGCTGGCCATGGTAATGCCAACTACTCAGGAGGCTGAGGTGGAAGGATCACTTTAGCCCAGGATGTGGAGACTGCAGTAAGCTATGACTGCACCATGACACTCCAGTCTGGGTGTCAGAGTGAGACCCTGTCTCAAAAAAAAAAATTGGGTTGAACAGTTGAATGCAAGCAAAAAATAAGATGCATGAGACTAAAACTGGAAATCTGTAGATATATATGTGTGTACGTAAATATGCTACAGCTTGTGAGAGTTTGGTGACTTTCATCTAGCATACATTTCAGTGCTCACGAGGGATATGCTTGTTGCTGTGCTGTAATGTATAACATAGGTGAAAAGAGAGCAATGCAGTTGCCCAACAGTAATCCCATTTTCTTATTTTGCAGCATGTGAAACAACAGTGGAGCTCTTGTTTGACAGTGTTATACATTTAGGTTGTAAACCATATCTGGACAGCCAACGCGCCGCATGCTGGTGTCATTATGAAGAAAAAACTGATCTTTAAAGGAGATGCCGACAGCTAGTGACAGATGAAGACGGAAGAACATAACCTTTGACAAATAACTAATGTTTTTACAACATAAAACTGTCTTATTTTTGTGAAAGGATTATTTTGAGACCTTAAAATAATTTATATCTTGATGTTAAAACCTCAGAGCAAAAAAAGTGAGGGAGATAGTGAGGGAAGGGCACACTTGTCTTCTCAGGTATCTTCCCCAGCATTGCTCCCTTACTTAGTATGCCAAATATCTTGACCAATATCAAAAACAAGTGCTTGTTAAGCGGAGAATTTTGGAAAGAAGAACATATAACTCGATTTTCACAACCATATTTACCAAAAAAAGAGATCAAATATAAAATTTATCATAAGGTCTGTTCAACATTATCTTATTTGGAGATATGGGGACATTATCACTTACAAATATTTGTTTACTATGAAATTTTAAATATGCATTTATGCCTAGAAGGAACGGACTTTTTTTTTTTTTCATTTTAATTACACATAATATGTAATTAAAGTACAACATAATATGTTGTTTCTCTGTAGCCCGTTGAGCATATGAGTAAGTCACATTTCTATTAGGACTACTTACAAGGACAAGGTTTCCATTTTTCCAGTTGTAAAATTGGAACCATCAGCTGATAACTTCCTAAGGAGCAACCCCGGGATAGCTAAGTATTATGTAACATGCCTAGAAGGTGATGTGAATGCGATTCAGAAGCATAGCCACTCCCATTTTATGAGCTACTCACATGACAAGTGTCATCTTTTGCTATAACCTTTGCCAAGTTGGAGAAAAGATGGATTTAATGAGATAAATGATATTTAACCTAATATATCAAGGCACTATTTGCTGTTATGCTTTGTTATTTATTTCCCAGCACTTGTTCCTTATCATAGATTTTTTAAAGACTGTAACCTTTTACTAACTGTGGTCTTACTAAAATTTGTGCTTGATACTGCTTTTCAAAAAGCCTTTAATTAGAGCCAAAAGGATGGAAAAGGCAAGATATAAAGAACTGCCTTTTATAGATTTCTTATTTACATTGAAAATTATTACCATATGTTTAGAGCAAATCCAAGAAAACTTCAACAGCTTCTGAAGATGTCTATGAATGTTGAAAACTTTCAATCTCTTGGAAGGCTCAGTTATGTTCCTAGACTGGTCTTTGCTGACTACTAGTTGTTAAGCTTTCCCTAGCCCAGGACCTCAAGCCTTATATATCCTTTGGGTAACCCATGGCCAAAGTTATTAAGATGAACTGACTTTCAAAGTCAGAGAAGGACAACATAGGGAGAGGCAGTTCTTTGTAAGTCATTACAGGTAGAACAGGGCAGAAGGAAAAGTATGTTCTGGAGAAAGGGCCATGTTCCTAACTTTGGAGATATGTCATCGCTGGGAACCTAGTATCTTCCAACTTGAATTGGTGGCAGCTGTTCCAGAGAGACAAGGCACATGTATGCCTTGTGGCTAAGTGAGCAAACTGGGTTTCCACTTAAATGTTTGGAACCCTCAATTGAATTTCAAACCTTTATAAAAGGTACAGTTTTGTAAGCCATTATTAATAATGCTTATCGGCAGGGCACAGTGGCTCACACCTATAATCCCAGCACTTTGGGAGGCTGAGGCGGGTGGATCACTTAAGGTCAGGAGTTTGAGACCAGCTGGCCAACGTGGCGAAACGGCGTCTCTACTAAAAATACAAAAATTTGCCGGGCTTGGTGGCGCATGCTTATAGTCTCAGCTACTCAGGAGGCTGACGCAGGAGAATCACTTAAACCCAGGAGGTAGAGGTTGCAGTGAGCTGAGATCGTGCCACTGCACTCCAGCCTGGGCAACAGAGCAAGACACTATCTTAAAAAAAATGGTTTATCAATATTTATTATTGAAATACTTGTCCAGGTAACTTTACACTTATAATGAACTCACAGATTTTGTTAGCAGCATTGGCTTTCTCAAAAGGAGAAACTCAGTATCTTTATAAAGTATAATTCATGATCACAAATTACACAAAAATCAGTAGAAACAGTTTTTTATGTTCAGATTTTAAAAAACAACGGGATTTTACAGAAAAGTTGCAAAGATACATGGAGAGCTTCTGTGACTACTCACCCAGTTCCCCCAGTGTTAACCTTTTATTTAACCATGAAGCATTTTTCAGAAGCTAAGTAACCAGTATTGGTAATTACTATTAACGGAACTTTATTTTTCAGATTGTACTAGTTTTTTAATTAATGTCATTTTTCTTTTCCAGGATCCAATCTAGGATACCACACTGAATTAGTCGTCATGCCTAATTAGCCTCTGGTCTGTGATAGTTCCACAGTCTTTCATAACCTTGACAGTTTTGAGGAGTACTGGTCAGGTGTTTTGTAGAATATTCCTCAATTTGGGTTTGTCTGATGTTTTCCTCATGATTAGAGTGAGGTTATAGATTTTTCGGAAGAATACCAGAGGTGAAGGTCCTTCTCACTGCATCATGTCAGGAGTTACATGCTATCAGCTTGATGGTGTATTAACTTTGGACACTTGGTTAAGGTAGTGTGTGTTGGTTTTGCTGCTGAAAATTACTGTTATTTTCCCTTTCCATACTTCTGTTCTTTGGAAAACAGTCACTAAGTCCAGTCATGGGAGGTGGTAGGTGGGAAAGATTACATTCAACCTCCTGGAAGTGGGAATATCCATATGTAGTATTTGGAATTTTTCTATATGGAAAATTTGTCTCTCCCTCCCACCCTAATTTGTTTACATCAGTATGGACTCATGTATATTTTGTATTTTGGGTAACACAGTATTTATTTTGTTGCTTAAGTTGTCCAGCTTGGCTATTAGGAGTTCTGCCAGGTTGGCTACTATGTCCCTTTGATGTACCCATCCTTTTGATTTTTGAGCACTTCCTTACTTTCTGGCACTACAAGATGCTCCAGGTTAATCTTGTATATTCGCTGCCCCAACCCTAGAATCCCTAGAATCAACCCCTGCTCCAAAGAGCCCTGGTTCCTTTTGTTGGAGAATCATACTTAGAAACCAAGATCTGGGCATTAGATGTGCTTGTTGCTACTGGGATGTCACTGTTCGTAGCAGAGTTGAGAAATACCTATGTATATTAACCCATGCATATGTACACATCTATAATTATTTATGTGTGTACAAAGCTAAACATGAGTTTGTACTGCCGTCTTCAATTCAAAATTTGTCCCAAAATTTTGTGGCATATATTTAGATTTTAAAGTTGATATTTTCCCTATTGACAGAAAAAACAAGAACTAACTTTCAGCAGCTCTTTGCAAGAAATGTAATATTTATACTTTAATACTGCCTTCAATTGATGCCTGTCTCTTTAAAATCTTTTGACATAGTTCTTCCAGGGACAGATATGGCCGTTTTTATTTCATAGATGGAGAAACTGAGCACAGAGCTGTAATGAAGACAGAATTGAGATACAAGGCCGAAAGCTAATTAAACACATCCTCACAGGTAGCCTGTCTTTCAGTGAACCTGTAGACTAGTCCAATAATACTTACTAAAATTAGTTGTTAGAGGCTGGGCATGGTGGTTCAGGCCTGTAATCCCAGCACTGTGGGAGGCCAAGGTGGACAGATCACTCGAAGTCAGAAGTTCGAGACCAGCCTGGCCAACATGGCAAAACCCTGCCTCGACTAAAAATACAAAAATTAGTTGGGCATGGTGGCACATGCCTGTAATCCCAGCCACTCGGGAAGTGAAGGCACAAGAATTGGTTGAACCTGGGAAGCAGAGGTTGCAGTGAGCTGAGATTGCACCGCTGCACTCCAGCATAGGCGTCAGAATAAGACTGTCTTGGAAAGAAAAAGAATTGTTAGCCTAAAACCAACTCTCTCTAAACTTAAAAGCGTGATTATTTCAGTATTTATAGAAGTATGAGATTATCAGAAGGTGTGATGCACAATGCTCATTATTTTATCCTAGTACAAGACAGGTATAACATCTAACAGTAAAGAAGATGGAATCTTTCTATAAAAACAATTCTGTTATTAATAGTTGACTGACTTCAGTAACTTTGAGGAGTAGAATGAAACTTATTAGGCAAGATCTTTCCACATACACTACATTGTATTGTTCAAAATTCATAGAAATTACTTGGAATATATTGATTTAAGCCTTATGTAGTGACTGTTGCTATATTTGAAGTAGCATTTTTAGTTTGCTGTTTTTCCTCACTGCTTAATCCTACAAAAACCAGCCATCTGCCTAAAAAATAAAAGAGCAAAAATGAATCAGTGCAACCGGTATATGAAAAATAATAGTTATTAATAAAACTGTAAAGGGATCAGTAGTGTCATCTTTTATATATGTCACAATGATGTTAGACTTTTTGCCTCAGGCTTACTTTTTCAGTTTCCATAACATCCTTCAAAAATCTCCTTGTTGACAACTTGACAAACATTTCTCTGTTGGCTTTCAAGTTTTAAGTATAGCAATCAGAATCATCATAGAAATTAGTATTTCTATGAATTATGTAAGAAAAAACATTAAACACCAAAATCAGTGGCCAAAATTTTTAAGTTGTAGAATTATCTCTGAACTTAACTTTATTCCATATATTTCATTCCTATGATAGGTGACAAGCCAAGACCTTCAGTTTCAATAAGTTCCACTTTTATTTATATTTTAAAATAATATATTGCCTTCGAATAATGCCTATCTTCTTAAAATCTTTTGACACATTTCTTCCAGGGACAGAGAGGGCTGTTTATTTCATAAAGGAGACATTGAGCACAGAGAAGCTGTAATGAGAACACAATTGAGATATGAGGGCAAACCAGTTTCAATAAGTCACTTTTATGGAAAACTATTCAGATATAGGAAGAATCAAGTCATCCTATCAGTTAACTTCGTGTATCTGAATTTTAATGGGTTTGCTGTGGGAATATTTTTCTTTGAGAGGGAAGAGAGCGCTTGGTAGGATTCCAGTCTATGTTGGTGGTTCTCAAACATGAACATACGTGAGACTCACTGGCGGGCTTTTTAAAACACACTGCTGACCCCACCCCCAGAGTTTCTGATTCAGTAGGTCTGGGGTAGACAGGAGAATTTGCATTTCTAACAAGTTCCCAGATGATGATACTGCTGGTTCATAGACCGCAGCTTGGGAAGTTTAGGTAATCTTCAGTGCTGAAAATAACTAATGTACTGAAAGCTTGCTGTGGGTTCAGTACTTTCATAGGAGTTTGCCATTTACTGTCTCAAAAACTCTGGAATAGATTTGGACCTCATTTTACAACAAAGAGTTTGAAGCTATGAGAGGTTAAGTTGCATTACCTGTCAAATATCTAACAGCAAATAAAATGGGGAAGCCATGAGTAGAACCTGGGCAGCCTGTTTCCCAGTCCCAGGCACTCAGCCATTTTACTGTGGCTAGCTGTTGCTTTAAGAGGCTAAAATTATACATTTGTAATTCTGAAATAAGTACCCAAGAAAATGCTCTGTATTTATATTTTTAGACAAAATCCTGATCAGTGGTGAATAAGGGGAAAAAAAGTAGACAAAATATTGTTTTAAATACCTAACCACATAGACTATAGTAGTAACGTTGAGATAATAAGATACTTATGGAGAAAAAATGACAAATATCCTTCCATCTGCTCTTTTCAGATAAGTAGAAAGTAGCCAACTGGAGTTCCACTCTTGTCGAGGGAATGTTTTCAGGACTCAGAGACCCTGAAAGTGAGGCCAAAGGACTGGAAGTTCTGGTGGTCAGGTAACTCATTCAGACTGGATAAAAGCCAGAGTGTAAATGTGAAAACCCTGAATTGTAGTCAATGGCTAAATATTGAGCCACATGCAAGGCAACTGGGGTAGGTAATGAGGAAACCAAAAAATGCCATTCCTATTTCCAGCGAATACAAGAAGATGGTAATAACCAATATTCATTGAGCTCTTCACATGGCAGGCAGTATTCTGAGTCCTTCACAGTCACTTAACCCAATCATCACAACCACCATACAAGGGAAATATGGATATTCCATGTCTTTGTTGCAGGATAAGTTACTAAGACAGTGATTTCTGAAATATTTTATGCATACAATGAACAGTAAATGGTTTGAGTAAAAACCCTTCTTTGATTTCATACTCTAATGACATCAAGACTTGAACCACAGGCACATGTAGAAGTTACCAAATTAGATTTTTTCTCTCCCAAATAGTAGTATGAGATGAGTTCCTTATACCTATTTCTTGAGTATTCATTATACTTATTTTAATATATTAGAAGTGGTGCCTTAACACATTTTAATTTTTTTCCACTCTCAGGTTGCTTACTTTTAAAATTACAAGGTCCAGAGGAATTACAAAGGATAAAGCCACCATTTCATCAAATCTGAAAGCATTATCAAAGTAAATTTTTTACAATAGCCAACCACCCAAGGAGGAGCTAAATTAAATCCAACATTGAGCACCCCATGGCACCTTGTTGGCACACTGGCTGCTATTTTTTGGGTAGGACAACATGCTCTCCCCAAGAAACACCATAATCTAGAGACCCTCATCGTTCTGTGAATTTCTGCATGATTCTGTCCTTGAATTAGCTCTACCTATGAAAGCCAGATTTGAAAAATCCAGGAGAAGCCGGGTGCGGTGGCTCATGCCCATAATCCCAACATTCTGGGAGGCCAAGGTGGGCGGATACCAGGTCGGGAGTTTGATACCAGCCTGACCAACATGGAGAAACCCCATCTCTACTAAAAATACAAAATTAGCCAGGCATGGTAGTGCACGCCTGTAATCCTAGCTACTTGGGAGGCCAAGGCAGGAGAATCGCTTGAACCCGGGCGGCGGAGGTTGCGGTGTGCTGAGATCATGCCATTGTACTCCAGCCTGGGCAACAACAGCTAAACTGTCTCAAAAAAAAAAAAAAAGAATCCAGGCGTTACCTCCAGTTTACTTTGGCCCAGGTCTCGTATACAAATAGCATTTAAAATAAGTTACTGCAAGTCCTAGAAAGTAACTCGCACTGGGGAAAGGACTACCACATGAAACAGGAACGTATATGCCACCCCCTATGGGATACCTCAGAGGGATTTCGAGTTTGGTTCCAGACCATCAATAAAAGAGTCACACAAATTTTCTGGTTTCCCAGTGCATATAAAAGTTGTTTATACTAAAGTGTAGTCTGTTAAGTGTGCAATATCATGTCTAAAGGCAGAGAATTGCTTGAACCCGGGATGCAGAGGTTTCAGTGAGCCGAGATTGCGCCACTGTACTCCAGCCTGGGTGACAGAGCGAGACTCCATCTCAAAAAAAAAAAAAAAAAAAAAAAATGTATATACCTTAATTTTAAAATATTGCTAAAAGATGCTAGGGATCATCTGAGCCTTCAGTGAGTTATAAATGTTGGTGTGGGGTCTTGTTGAGGGCTGCTGACTGATTAGGGTGGTAGTTGCTGAAGGCTGGGATGACTGGCAATCTCTTAAAATAAGACAATAAGGAAGTTTGCTTAATTTTTTTTTTTGTTTTTTTTTTTTGAGATGGAGTCTTGCTCTGTCACTCAGGCTGGAGTGCAGTGGCATGATCCTGGCTCACTGCAACCTCTGCCTCCTGGTTCAAGTGATTCTCGTGCCTCAGCCTCCTGAGTAGCTGGGATTACAGGTGGCTGCCACCGTGCCCGGCTAATTTTTGTATTTTTAGTAGAGACAAGGTTTCGCCATGTTGGCCAGTCTGGGCTTGAACTCCTGGCCTCCCAAAGTCCTGGGATTACAGGCGTGAGCCACCGCACCTGGCCATCCATTGATTGTTCCATTCACTAAAGATTTCCCTGTAGCATGTGATGCTGTTTGGTAGCATTTTACCCACAGACCTTTCAAAATTGGGGTCAATCTCCCCAAACCCTGCCACTGCTTTGTCAACTAATACCCTGAATCCTTTGTTGTCATTTAAACACTATTCACAGCATATTCACCAGGAGTAGATTCTATCTCAAGAAACCACTTTCTTATCCATAAAAAGCATTTCCTCATCTATCAAAGTTTTATCATGAGATGGCAACAATGCAGCCACATTTTCAGGCCCCACTTCCAATTCTATTTGTCTTGCTACTTCTGCCACATCTACAGTGACTTCCTTCACTGAAGTCTTGAACCCCTCAACATCATTGATGAGGATTGGAATTAACTTCTTTCAAACTCCTGTTAATGTGGAGATGTATACATATACCTATATATAATGTGTATGTGTATATATAAAATGGGTAGGTATGTTGTCCTGCCTGTAACCTACCACCCAGTGTGCCAATTGAAATATATATAATTTTTAAATATTTATATATGTATTTTATATATTTTATATGTGTATATATATATATACACATATATATATTTTTTTAAAGAGCGTCTTACTCTGTCACCCAGACTGGAGTGCAGTGGCACAGTCAGCTGACTGCAGCCTCAAACTTGGGCTCAAACAATCCTGCCATCTTAGTGTCCTGAGTTGCTGGGAATACAGGCATGTGCCACCACTCTTGGCTAATTAAAAAAAAAAAAATTTGTAGAGACAGGGTCTCGCATTGTTGCCTAGGCTGGTCTCAAAACTCCTGGCCTCAAGCAATCCTCCCACCTTGGCCTCCCAAAGTGCTGGGTTTACAGGCATGAGCCACTGTGGCTGATACATGTATTTTTAATTTTTCGTTTTTCTTTTTTTCCCCCCTCTAGTTTCTAGTTACATACCATAAGTGGATATTTTGACTTCCTATGAATCACAAATGTTCTTAATGGCATCTCGAATGATGAATCCTTTCCAGAAGATTTTCAATTTACTTTGCTCAGAACTATCAGAGGAATCACGATGACAGCTATAGGCTTATGAAATGTATTTTGTAAATAAGACTTAAAAGTCAAAATTTATCCTTGATCCCTGGGCTTCAGAATGGATGTTGTGTTAGCAAGCATGATAACAGCATCAGTCTCTGTACCTCTCTATCAGAACTCTTGGATGACCAGGTGTATTGTCAATGAGGAGTAATATTTTGAAAGGAACCTTTTTTTCTGAGCACTAGAGCTCAACAGTGGGCTTTAAATATTCTGTAAGCCATGCTGTAAATAGATGTGCTGTCACTAACTAGGTTTTGTTGGTCCATTTATAGATCATATTTACCATAATTCTTAAGGGCGCTAGGATTTTCAGAATGGTACAGGAATGTTGGCTTTAAAGTCATCAGTTGTATTAGCCCCTAACAAGAGCATCAGCCTGTTCTTTGAAGCTTTGAAGACAGGCATTGACTTCTCTCTAGCTATGAAAGTCTTAGATGGAATCTTCTTCCAATAGAAGGCCGTTTTCATATACATTTAAGATCTGTTGTTTTGGCTGGGCACAGTGGCTCACACCTGTAATCCCAGCACTTTGGGAGGCCGAGGCGGGCAGATTGCTCGAGGTCAGGAGTTCAAGACCAGCCTGGCCAACATGGTGAAACTGTCTCTACTAAAAATACAGAATTAACCTGGACATAGTGGCACATCCTGTAATCCCGGTTACTTGGGAGGCTGAGGCAGGAGAATTGTTTGAACCCAGAGGCGGAGGTTGCACGAGATCGTACCACTGTACTCCAGCCTTGGTGACAGAGCAAGACTGTCTCAAAAACAAAAGATCGTTGTTTAGTGTAGCTGCCTTTATCAATGATTTTAGCTAGATCTGGATAACCTGATGCAGCTTCTACGTTAGCACCTGCTGCTTCACCTTGCACTTTTATGTCATGAAGATGCTTCTTTCCTTAAACCTCAGGAACCATCCTTTCTGCTAGCTTCCAGCTTTTCTTTTGCAGTTCCCTCACCTCTCTCAGCCTCCACAGAATTGAAAAGTTAGGGCCTTTCTCTGGATTAGGCTTTGGCTTAAGGGAATGTTGTGGCTGTTTTTATCTTCTATCCAGACCAACTAGAACTTTCTCCATATCAGCAATAAGGCTGTTTAGCTTTATTGTCTTTTATGTGTTTACTGGAGTAGCAGTTTTAATTTCCTTCAAATTTTTTCCTTTGCATTCATGACTTGGCTTTTCTCCTTTGCATTCACAACTTGGCTAACTGGAGCAAGAAGCCTAGCTTTCTGCCTACCAACATTACTTCCTCACTAACTTAATCATGTTTGCTTTTGATTTAAAGTGACAGACTCTTCCTTTCGTTTGGACACTTAGAGGCCTTTGTAGGATTATTAGTTGGCCTAATTTCAAAATTGTGTTTCCAGGAATAGGGAGGCCCCAGGAGAGGGAGAGAGAAGGGAAAGGTGGGTGGAACAGTCCAAACACATACAGGGCTTATGGATTAATTTCCCCTTTATGAGCGCGGTTCATGGTGCCCCAAAACAATTGCAATAATATTAAAGATTACTGATCACAGATCACAATAGCAGACATAATAATGAAAAATTTTGAAATATTGCGAGAGTACCAAAATGTGACACAGAGACACAAAGCGAGCCAATGTTGAAATAGAGGCAGTATCTGCTGAGCGGTATAAAACAATCTATGCCTGTAGCTCTGGAAAGTCAGGAAGAGCAAATGTTTGGGGCAGCTGGGATTAAATGAGGCCGAGCTCACACAAGTGATGTGAAATTGCCTCGGGCTAGGCGGTCCGTGTGTCTTCCGGGGTGGCAACTGGCATGTTCCCAGGGCTCAGTTGGTCCCAGTGGGCCTGGAGGCGTAGACCGCGTACGTCTCCCCGCCCCCGCGCTCTTGGCCCCCGCGGGCTCCGTACCGACTGGGAGGAGCTTTAACTCTGGGAAGGACCAGCCCGATCCGCGGGAGCCGGGGCGGCGCGCAACCGGAACCAGCTGGCCCCACGCTCGGGGGCAGGGGGCGGGGCCGCCGAGGACTGGCCGGGGGCGGGGCCCGGCCCGGGAGCATGTGGCTTTAGGAAGCGGAGACCAGGGCGTCTGGCTGAGCGCTTGGCCGCAATGAGCTCGGCCTCGGGGCTCCGCAGGGTGCACCCAGCAGGTAGGCAAGGGGCGTCGACTGGGCACCGAGCGGGTATGCGTCTTGCTTCGGCTGGAGGGGAAACGCGGTTAGCGGGCCGGGCGCGCGGACCGGAGCGGGGCCGCGGGTTCCTTCGGCTTTGCAGGGCGGCCTGGAGAAGTTGCACTCTTGGATTGAAGCGCTCAGGGCGGGTGGGGACGGCTTCGCGCTTCAGTCTAAGAAACACTCGGGGACCTGGCTGCCGCCTCCTAGTGGTCCCGGGAAGCGGCGCCGGCGCCGGGGCGTGCCCCTGCCGCCTTTGTCCTCCGGGGCGATGAGCGCCTTCGGGGCGCCCCGTCTATTTAAACCTTAAAAGGCTGTCCCCACCCGGGCCTGGCTTTCCCCCACGCCTGGCCGTTTGAAATGTTGACTTTTGGGGGCTGGATCTTTTGTTTGCTCACTTCGAAAAGTAAAAAGGAGGGGTTGTTCCGCCGAGTCATAGTGAAAACATAACTGACCCGCAGGGTGCCTGGGCCAAGACCCTGGGTCCGCCCGGGCTTCAGCTGGAGGCGGCCAGTTCCTGGCGGCCAGCACACCCCGGTATCTCTCTTTTGCATCCAGGAAACCTGCTGCTGTCTGTCGGTTTGAGCCAAAACCACAATAACTTTTCTCTGCAAAGTAATCAACTGCTAAGAGCGTACGTTCTGTCACTTATTACTGGTAAAGTTTAGAAACTTCAAGCCTGGCCAGAGTAAAACAAAAAGTCGAAACGCCTGCCGTTGGCCGGACGTGGTGGCTCACGCCTGTAATCCCAGCACTTTGGGCGGCCGAGGCGGGCGGATCACCAGAGGTCGGGAGTTCTGGACCAGCCTAACTAACACGGTGAAACCCCGTCTCTACTAAAAATACAAAAAATTAGCCAGGCATGGGCGCAAGCTACTGGGGAGGCTGAGACAGGAGAATCGTTTGAACCCGGGAAGTGGAGGTTGCAGTGAGCCAAGATCGCCCCACTGCACTCCAACCTCGGCGACAGAGTGAGACTTCGAATCAAGAAGAAAAAAAAAAAAAAAGAAACGCCTGCAGTTGGTTAGAGTGCCTTAGTTTAAGAACTTTTTATATTTTGCTGCACAAAGGAAGTGGTGCTCCAGAGGCAAGCTGTAAAAGTCACATGGTCGTAGAGGAAGTAGATAGGTAGCCTTGTCCTGGAGGCACAGTGCAGGGTCCAGTTGCAGTCTCTAGGTGCGGGAAGCCGGGGCTTTCCTTCACTCACCTGCTCCCTTCCTCTTCGTCCTCCACCGCACTCCCCAGTGCATGTTCTAGGCTTGATGGAGGTTACTCTACATAGGGTTACTAAATACATTGTTGATGGAGCCGATGGGTAGATTTTCATAGAGTACAGTGAATGAAGACGATGACAGTAGAATGACCAAAGGCGTTTGGGAAGTTGAACAAAGTTTAGAAAGGTAGCTGGTCTCGGGTGGGAGGGGCTGCGTGGAGATGGGCCTACAGAGACTTTGGAATCTGCAGGTGGGCTGGCTTTCAATCTCAACTCCACTTTGCTGATCTTGGCACACCTGGCCCACTTTCTCTGTCCCTGTTCCTGAGCTGTGGAGCTGTGAGATAAAGTATCTCAGGCGTCAGGCCATCAACAAATGGTAGCTGGCAGGATCATCTGGAGGGATTATCAAATTAGAGTGAGGTGAAAAAAGGAATGATTAGTTTTGTAAAACCTAAACTGATTTAAGGAACAAGGAGGTGGCAGTTACATTATCCTGCAAAGGAAGAGAAGTGAAAAGAGGGCCAGACACGGTGGTGGGCGCCTGTAGTCCCAGCTACTGGGGAGACTGAGGCAGGAGAATCGCTTGAAACCGGGAGGCGGAGGTTGCAGTGAGCCAAGATTGCGCCACTGCACTCCAGCCTGGGCGACAGAGGGAGGCTCTGTCTCAAAAAAAAAAGTGAAAAGAGGTCAAGAATCAGGTTTAAAGAAGGGCACATTTTTGATAAGTAGATTGCAGATGAAAAGGAATTTCTATATTTGTTATAGAGGGTAGCTCCTTCATTAAAATTCATTTTCTCCATATCAATAAGGCTATTTCTTACTTTATCCAGGTTTTTAAATATTAATGCAGGCCGGGCGTGGTGGCTCATGCTTGTAATCCCAGCACTACCAGGAGGCTGAGGCAGGTGGATCACTTGAGGCCAGGAGTTCAAGACCAGCCAGGACAACATAGCAAAACCCTGTCTCTACTGAAAATACAAAAAAAAAAATTAGCTGGGCGTGATGGCGCATGCCTGTAATCCCAGCTACTCAGGAGGCTGAGGTGGGAGAATCGCTTGAACCCAGAGGCGAAGGTTGTGGTGAGCCGAGATCATGCCACTGCACTCCAGCCTGGGTGACAGAGCAAGACTCCGTCCCAAAAATATAGTAATAAAAAATAAATATTAATGCGGCATAATGATACTTAAGTACCCCCTTCTGGAAAGCTTGTATGCTTGGGATACACAGCTCAAGGTGGTCATGATGTGTTATTTTCTCTGCAATCTGTGGGTAAAGTTTATCAACTCCAGAAAAGTATTGGAACTTAGGTCCTGACATCTGTCTCCATAGCTTTTTGTTCTGATTCAGTGTTTGCTAGAGTGGTCACTGGACCTGGTCATTAACTGGTACTGCAGGATGCAGGGTGCACTTTGTGAGAGTGAAGGTAAGTTACAGCTGGCCAGCATCAGAACTGGGGTGTCCAGAGCCTAGGTTTTTTTCTACATCCATAGCATTAACAAACGACAACAACAACAAAAAACTTAAAAAAAAAATCCCTCACTGAGGTTGCCAAATCTGTTAACTTTGAAACTGAATGTATTAAGAGATGGGGTCTAGCTCTGTTACCCAGGCTGGAGTATGGTGGCTATTCACAGGGCCAGTCATAGCACACTATATCCTAGAACTCTTGGGCTCAAGAGATCCTCCTGCCTCGGCCTTCCAAGTAACTGGGACTATAGGTTTGCCACTATGCCCAGCCAGAACGTCATTTTAAACAGATTTTCTTGAGCAGCTACTTAATACTAGTTAGCCATTCCTAAACCTGTAGGTCTTGACTAATGTGAGGGCATATTTGAGACAACCCAAACTGACATCTTAAGTTATTAATTTTAATGTATCAGCTAACAACTGGGAAGCTACTTCTTTGGGAATATGAGAAACAAGAGTTTTAAAGACCCAAGCAAGAATACATCTCCAGTGTTTTCACCCTGAGGGATATGAGTTAGTTTGCTGAGCAGCCATTTGGCACAGCTTCCGTGAGTTAGGTTGTGAGCCGCCTTTGGCTCAGCAGTCAGTATGGAGCAGAAGCCACAGGAGGTGAGCCGCTGGCCTGCTACCACCGAGGAAGACACTGAGACGCTGAGTGCTTTCCAAGTTGTGCAGAATTTTGGTGGGTGAGGAGGATGGTTGTGACATATGGATTTAATTTTCTTGAAGTTATTGTTTATACTGTGATTGGTTAAAAGATAAGCAGGTGAGGTTATCAAAAGGCAGTAGATCCCGACAGCTTTTGAAAATGGGAAGAGTGAAATCCCTGTGCTTTCTTCATAGAGCAGTGTGTGGAGTAGGAAGTACCTGGTTACTGTGCTCACCTAGGGCAAAGGTCGGACTAAACAGCTTTCTCATCTGCCATGCAGCAGGGAGGACCAGTTGGAGAGGTTGCTTTTGGCTCTCACACCTTAATGTAAAAATCACTTTGTGAAAAATGCAGCTATCGCCTTCTTCCTCCGAGATTCTGATTCTGTCTCAGTTAGGATCCAGGAATCTGCATTTTAACATCCACACCAGGAATTCTGATGCCCAAGGTTGAGCAAAACTGACTGAGGGCATACGGACAGAGGAAGCCTTAGTGGGGTCTTAGTTGGGTCTCATTGCTTGGGGCAGTTCCAGGAGGAATAGGCTAAAAGGGACTTGAACTGAATTCCCCACCTTGTATTTGTTGTTTTGAGGAGAAGTGAGGTTAGATCAATCAGGTGATGGGGGCTAGTAATGGGGAGATCTCTAAGGAGAGGGGAACCAACCCTTTTGGCTAGGAGATGATGGGTAAGAGTCCGTGCTTTAGGGTCATTCTTCCTCAACTGAAGGGTGCATTTTGCTATACTGCTAATATTTCGGTTTATTCATTGCTGTCTCCCCTCTAAGCTGTTGAACTACCAGGTAAAAACAGATGCATGAGTGGATGGGGCCTTTATTGTAGAAGATGCCACACTTTTTGCACTGTCCAGTGTAGAAGCCACTGGCCATTAATTTAAATTGAAAATGAATTAAAATTGAGTTCCTCAGTTGCACTAGCTGCATTTAAATGCTCAGTAGACACATGTGGCCAGTGGCTACCTTAGGAGACAGTGCAAATACGGAACAATTCCACCATCACAGACACTTCATGACATAGCACTGCTCTAGAGAGTAGAGAGGAATTCAGTGGAAGGCTGTCCAGGGAGTAGGGAGTCCAGTTGAGAATGGAGAGCAGAGGGCTCTCCTAATAGGGTTGGAAATGCAGATGTGTCATATAGGAGATCCAAGGTCCAAGTCTTTGCCCTTGCCCTTCCCTTCCTCCACCCAAACTTCTACCTCTTCCAGGCCTATGCCACTGCTAATCCAGCATTAACCACAAACTGTATTTCAGTTTTCCTGTAGGACTTAATTCTTTTTTCAGAAAACGTGCAAAAACATTTTCTGCATAACAAAGCAACTTCATATTTCAATTCTGTAATCACAGAACTATGTTACTCTAGGCATACTTTGCAGTGAACGCATTTGTGTAATATTTTCTCCATTTCTGTTTATAAGATTGTTATTTTGCAGGTAGAGTTTGGGGTGAGAAAGCATAGAGCTGTCAATTTATAGTTTGTTTATTAGTAAGCAGTTTCCCTTCATTTCCTTTTCTTCATATACTTTGGCTTTTAAACTAACCAAAACAGAAGGGTCTTAGAGTTTGGGAGTCAGAAGGGGGATGGGAGTTCCTACTATATTTTACTGCCATAAGTCAAAAATAATTAACAAAAATCAACTTTTTTTAATAGGTGGGGAAGAAAACATGACAGAAACAGATGCCTTCTATAAAAGGTAAAGCCGTGCTCTTTTCTAATAAAGGTCTCTTCCTTTGATGGTCATGATCAGCCTACAGAAATCAAAGCAAGAATGGGTCCTGGGAGCTAGGAAGTAAAACTGAGTAGGCCAAGTTTTAGCCTTTGGGGAGCTCATTTGTAGATAGGCAGGTTGTGCTGCCCCTCGTTGTCGAGGGACCTGGAGTGATGTTCAGAATGCATATTAATTGGCATGGCATGAGCCTAGAACTAGAGCTTTGTTCTGAGCCTTGTGGTTATTCTTGGTTGCTGGCTCCTGGGGGCCGGGGGAAAGACATCAAGGCAGAGGGTTAGGGATGTGTCAGGATGGCACATGGCTGCTCTTTACCAATTGGCAGAGAGATATTTCAGGACTTTCCTTATTAGCATGGCCTTTCCTGGAGCACACCAGTGGAACATCAGCCTGGCAAGGAGGAAGCTCAGATCTCTACCTACATGTTGACCTAGAACTTGGAGGGGCTTATTATTTAATATGACTTGAAGTGATTATTTTTCAACTTTTCATTAACAGAGAAATGTTTGATCCGGCAGAAAAGTACAAAATGGACCACAGGAGGAGAGGAATTGCTTTAATCTTCAATCATGAGAGGTTCTTTTGGCACTTAACACTGCCAGAAAGGCGGGGCACCTGCGCAGACAGAGACAATCTTACCCGCAGGTAGTAGTTTTATCTACCTATCAAGATGAGGCAGTTAAGTGATAAAATTACTTTTGGCCAGGTGTGGTGGTTCATGCTGGTAATCCCAGCACTTTGGGAAGCCAAGGTGGGAGGATCACTTAAGGCAAGGAGTTTGAAACAAGTCTGGGCAACAGAGTGAGACCTGGTCTCTACAAAAAATAAAAATTAGCTGGGTATGGTGGCGGTAGTCCCAGCTACTCTGGAGGCTGAAGGGGGAGGATTGCTTGAGCCCAGGAGTTCAAGGCTGCACTGAGCTGTGATTGTGCCACTGCACTCCAGGCTGGGTGACAGAGTGAGACCTCGTTTCTAAAATGAAAAATAAAATAGTTTTTTTCCCATGTTTCCAAAAGAAAAGTTAAAAAAATTAAAAATTAAAAAAATTCCAGACTTCCATAAGTAGGGAAAAAAAGTTACTTATCATAACTTGTCAACACTAATGAGGTAACAACAGATCAAGAGTGTTGGAGGATGGACCTTGCTTTGATGCAGCCTCCCTTAAGAACTGGCCTGAGTTGGCCGGGCGCGGTGGCTCACTCCTGTAATCCCAGCACTTTGGGAGGCTGAGGCGGGCAGATCATGAGGTCAGGAGATCGGGACCGTCCTGGCTAACACGGTGAAACCCCGTCTCTACTAAAAAAATACAAAAAATTAGCTGGGCGTGGTGGCGGGAGCCTGTAGTCCCAGCTACTTGGGAGGCTGAGGCAGGAGAATGGCTCGAACCCAGGAGGTGGAGCTTGCAGTGAGCCAAGATCGAGCCACTGCACTCCAGCCTGGGTGACAGAGATTCTGTGTCAAAAAAAAAAAAAAAAAAAAAGAACTTGCCAGAGTTATCTTCCTTACTCTGTTCTATTAAATGTTGACAGGCTTTTGCATTTGTACTAACATTTGCATGGTAGACAACAATACTCTAAATTGAATCGGCTGTCATTATGATTAAATCCTTTCCTACCATGGTGAATGAAGGGAAAACCACCATTGTTATATTTCTTTTCTCCTAAAGAAAGCAAATTTATGTGTCATTAGAATGTGTATAGATTCCTCCAAAGTAAGGGTGTCTGACAACTTTGAAAAGTTTATAGGCTAACATTTCATTTAATATATCACTAGGTTTTCAGATCTAGGATTTGATGTGAAATGCTTTAACGATCTTAAAGCAGAAGAACTACTGCTCAAAATTCATGAGGGTAGGTAGTTTTGCTATTATATAGTTCATCTTCCTCTAATGAGACCGAGTCCTTTATCCTATCTGTAAAGACAGGTACAAGTAATTACTTGTGTGACAAAAAAGGTATTAATTTAGCACAGGTTACAGGTTTTGGGTATGCTTCTGTGTTTCCATTACGCAGCACATTTAGAGACCCTTGCAAATAATTATGCCTCTAAAGTTTATATTTAGCATACCACTAGTTACAGTCTATTGTAGAAATGAATGAAATGACCCCTTCAATTGGCAGTAAAAGCCTAAAATGCAAATACTACAGGTGCTGGGCAGTCAACAGGCTCATTTTGTCATTGACTCCTTTCATGCCCCATTTTCTCACTGGTTTCCAAATAGTGTTAGTTTACATACATCACCTCCTTTAATTCTCACAACATCAATATGGGGTAGGTATTCTAATTACAGCAACCCATATTATAATCATCACTGCATGCCAACCATTATATTTGCATAATTACTTTAAACTTTCTTCAGAGCTCTTCTTTAAACTGCACATCATTCTAACTTTGGCTGCTTTTACCAGCTTTTCTACTTTGCTCAGAAGCTTTGGAGGACATCAGTCTCATGTCACCGCACCTGGCCTTGAGTACTCTTTTGGAAGCTCTAAGTGCTATAACCTTTTTTTTTTTTTTGAGATGGAGTCTTGCTGACCCCTCTCAGGCTGGAGTGCAGTGGCATGATCTCAGCTCACTGCAGCCTCCACCTCCTGGGTTCAAGCAATTCTTCTGCCTCAGCTTCCCAAGTAGCTTGCCCCCATGCCCGGCTAATTTTTTTTTTTTTTTTTTTTTTTTTTTTTTTTTTTTTTTTTTTTTTTTTTTTTTTTTTTTTGAGACGGAGTCTCGCTCTGTCGCCCAGGCTGGAGTGCAGTGGCGCCCTCTCGGCTCACTGCAAGCTCCGCCTCCCGGGTTCACGCCATTCTCCTGCCTCAGCCTCTCCGAGTAGCTGGGACTACAGGCGCCCGCCACTACGCCCGGCTAATTTTTTTGTATTTTTAGTAGAGACGGGGTTTCACCGTGGTCTCGATCTCCTGACCTCGTGATCCGCCCGCCTCGGCCTCCCAAAGTGCTGGGATTACAAGCGTGAGCCACCGCGCCCGGCCGCTAATTTTTGTATTTTTAGTAGAGATGGGGTTTCACCGTGTTGGCCAGGCTGGTCTTGAACTCCGGCCTCAAGTGATCCACCTGCCTCGGCCTCCCAAAGTGCTGGGATTCCAGGCGTGAGCCACTGTGCCTGGCCCTAAGTGCTGTATTCCTATAGTGAAAGTGCAGCAATGCGTGGGAAGCTGTTGAGCAGCAGTTTCTGGGTCTTTCCACTCTGCTCTAAGGTCTCTGCTGATTCAAGGAAATTTTTAGTTTATTGCCAAAATAACTTGGATCTTAAGTGAGATTCCCTATCATAATCCCTTTATGTTTTCCACATCATTCTGTGTTTTAGAAAGGCTAATGAAATTTGGTCAAACTCTATTACTCTGAACTTTAATAAATTTGGATTTTTTAAAAAATAAGATACAGTATGGTATATTCTGTTTGATTAAAGACTAAAGTTGTTTCATTACAGATATTTTACACTTATTAAAGAGTAGGCCGGGCATGGTGGCTCATGCCTGTAATCCCAGCACTTTGGGAGGCCGAGGCGAGGTGGATCACCTGAGGGCAGGAGCTCGAGACCAGCCTGGCTACATGGCAAAACCCCCTCTCTACTAAAAATACAAAAATTAGCTGGGTATGGTTTTGAATCTGTAATCCCAGCTACTTGGGAGGCTGAGGCAGGAGAATCGCTTGAACCCGGGAGGTGGAGGTTGCAGTGAGCCAAGATCACGCCACTGCACTCCAGCCTGGGCATCAAGAGTGAAACTCCGTCTCAAAAAAACAAAAAAGACAAAACTACAAATTTTCCTCCTCCCCAATCATGTGGATGTAACTTTATTCTTGTGTTAATAAACTGAATTTTTATGTGTAGATAACAAGCATCATATTTTCATTTCTATATTCTCTTTGGGGTCCTTTATAGTGTCAACTGCTAGCCATGCAGATGCCGATTGCTTTGTGTGTGTCTTCCTGAGCCATGGCGAAGGCAATCACATTTATGCATATGATGCTAAAATCGAAATTCAGACATTAACTGGCTTGTTCAAAGGAGACAAGTGTCAGAGCCTGGTTGGAAAACCCAAGATATTTATCATTCAGGTAAGACTGATTACATTATCATCTTAATTATAAAGTCTGTCATTCTGAACATGTGATAAAAGTCTAAAGCCAGTTTTGAAAGTAACTTTCTCCAGTAATTGGACAGGCCCTTTTTGAATTCTGGCCAATCATAGTTGCACTTTGAGCTGTTAGTAATAATTCTTTGACACTCTCATTGTCTATATTAAAAAATAACAGCATTTGGATTGACATTTGAAGTGACTCACAAAGTAACCAATGTGCTACTCCCTGGCCGAGCCTGATATCAAGGAGCGCCATTGGAAAACATAACCTGCTGATTGAAGAGTGCCACGCAAGGCAACTTCATCAGACTAAGTTTGCTTGTTTGGGAGGTGGAGAGCATATAAACCAGTGGAAAGAATGGAAAAATAAAGCCTTCTAGTCCTATCCTGTCTCATCCCTTTCACATTGCCCCTT
Source organism: Symphalangus syndactylus (assembly GCF_028878055.3). Lineage (NCBI taxonomy): Eukaryota > Metazoa > Chordata > Mammalia > Primates > Hylobatidae > Symphalangus > Symphalangus syndactylus. The sequence goes on from NC_072426.2 coordinate 64,376,836, forward strand.
AAACCAAGATTGTTTCCCCGCTGCCAAATTGGTTTTAGGGATAAAAGTATTTTTTACAGGAGTGATGGCTCACGCCTGTAATCCCAGCACTTTGGGAGGCTGAGGCAGGCAGATCACCTGAGGTCAGGAGTTCAAGACCAGCCTGGCAAACATGGTGAAACCCCGTCTCTACTAAAAATACAAAAATTAGCCGGGCATGGTGGCAGGTGCCTGTAATCCCAGCCATTCGGGAAACTGAGGCACGAGAATTGCTTGAACCTGGGAGGCAGAGGCTGTAGTGAGCCAAGAGTACACCATTGCACTCCAGCCTGGGCGTCAGAGTGAGACTCTGTCTCAAAAAAAAAAAAAAATTTTTTTTTTGCATGAATATTACTTGGCACATCATTAAGGATTTTTTTTTTTTTTTTGAGACAGAGTCTCACTCTGTCCCCCAGGCTGGAGTGCAATGGTGCAATCTTGGCTCACTGCAACCTCTGCCCCTGGGTTCAAGTGATTCTCCCACTTCAGCCTTCTGAGTAGCTGGGATTACAGGCACCTGCCATCATGCCTGGCTAATTTTTGTATTTTCATAGAGATGGGGTTTCACCATGTTGGCCAGGGTGGTCTTGAACTCCTGACCTCAGGTGATCTGCCCGCCTTGGCCTCCCGAAGTGTTGGGATTACAGGCGTGAGCCACTGCACCCGGCCAAAGATTTTGAACTACAAAAGAGAAACCTGACATGCCAGTGTCACAATTCTGTATTTCCATGAATGGCATGGAGGACATGAAATAACATTATGTTAGTCTATTCTTACATTGCTATAAAGAAATACCTGAGACCGGGTAATTTATAAGGAAAAGAGATTTGATTGGCCCACAGTTCTGCAGGCTGTACAGGAAGCATGGTGCTGGCATCTGCTTCTGGTGAGGCCTTAGGAAGCTTACAATTATGGTGGAAGGTGACAGAGAGCCAGCATATGACTTGTTGGGAGTGGGAGCAAGAGAGTGCCAAGGGAGAGGTCCCAGACTCTCTTAAATAACCAGATTTCATGTGAACTGAGTGAGAGCTCACTTATCACAAGGGGATGATGCTAAACCATTCACGAGAGATCCTCCCCGATGATCCAGTCACCTTCCACCAGGCTTCACCTCCCACACTGGGAACCACATTTTAACATGAGATTTGGAGGGGACAAACATCCAAACCATATCAAACATGAAACTGCATTTCACATCCTACCATAAAGCCTTGTTTTGGGGTGAGGAAGTGGCTGTAAGTGAAGGATGACTGCCTCGTTTCTGGTTTGGACAACTGCATTGGAATGTCTGTGGGACATGGAATTGGTGATACAGGTGTAGAACCTAAGACAGGTGGCCTCGGCTGGAGAAATAAATCAGGAGGTGGTCGTGGAAGCTATGGGATTAGATGAGTTTACTCATGTTGAATACAGCCTGAAAAAGGAGCGTAAAACAAAACCGAGGGGCACCCATGAGGAATGGACTGAAGAGGGAAGATACTGAGGATGGACACCAGGAGAAAAACAAGAAACAAATAATGACATGATTGTTTCATGAAAAGGGGAGTGGCCAACACTGTCAAACACAAGAGAATTGGAAATAACTAATGAGCTACTATGGGAAGAAAGCCACAAATGAAATCGTTTGCCAAGTTACTTTATCTCTCTATGCCTTAGATTCTTGGTAAAAAGAGCACCTGCCACATGGGGTGCTGGTGCGGGCAAAATCACCTGACTTAATGAATGAAAACCACTTAGAACAGTGCCTGGCATATGGCACGCCCTCAGTAAAGGCTCGCTGTTATTCTTATTGCAGTTGACTGGGCAGGTGATGTCATCAGGTTAAAGGTGTTCTATGTTATATTTAGGAAGGACAGTAGAAAAAAGGCCTGAAAATAAGCCTGCTGATACCAAGATTAAAATCTGCCTATAAAAACGGGATAATAGGGATTTTCTATTTATTTTATGATTCGAAATCATTCAGGACTTTCTTTTGATGCTCATAATTCTTTAACCATTTCAGAACTGATTGATGCATTTATAATACTACAGCAGAATCTTATTAGCTGGCGGTATTCGTGTATAGGGTGACCATAACAAAGTACCACAGACCGTATGGTTTAAACAGCGGGAATTTATCGTCACAGTCCTGGAGCTGGAAGTCTCAGATGAAGGTGTGGGGAGGATTGGTTTCTTCCGAGGCCTCCTTCTTGGCTTGTAGGTGTCCGTCTTGTCCCTGTGCCTTCATATGATCTTTCTCCTGTGCATGTCTGTGTCCCAATTTCTTCTTATGAAGACACTGGTCATGTTGGATTTGGGTTCACCCATATGACCTCATTTTCCTTAATCACCTCTAAAGGCCCTGTCTTCAAGTACAGTCATAGTTGAGGTATTGGGGCTAGGACTTCAACATGTGAATTTTTGGGGAACACAATTCAGCTTGTAAAAGTCACTTATGAGAAGAGTATAATGTTAGCCTCTGAGTGAGTCAGAATTTAATGTTAATTATGAGTCTAAATTTAATGTAAATTCTGAGTGAGTCAGAATTAGTGGGTAAAAATTTGAGACCTCACTGTTTAATGGACACACAAGGAAGAAAGTGCATTAATAGGTATCTCCTCAGGTCAGGCTGGATGTCATTTTAACTCCTAACAATTTATAGCAGCAGCCAGGCAAGCAAAAGTCAATCTGGAAATACCCTGCCTGCCTAAATAGAAACACTTAGGTCAATACTATAGCTTTCAAAAGGGAAGGTAACACCGTGTGCCCTGGGTGTGGTTAATCTGTAAGAAATTTTAAAACCACAAGCTTTTTCCTCTATAATATACCCTTCTACCAACATAATTTGATGTATACTTGGGGGTGCCAATTTTTTCTTAAAACAAACATTAACTAAAAGAAAACCTAAGTAGGGAAACAACTTTGTTGGCTTTTGTGCCCTCTAAACCTGAATGTATTGCTTCTGAACTGCTCAGAATGTGGTTTCTGTTGTAATGAAGAGGTACTGGCTTACACATTCACTGCACACATTAAGCACTGGGAAGGAAACAGTAGGCAAAGAGGTGGGTTTTTCCTCCTTGTCTTGTCTTGTAGGCATGTCGGGGAAACCAGCATGATGTGCCAGTCATTCCTTTGGATGTAGTGGATAATCAGACAGACAAGTTGGACACCAACATAACTGAGGTGGATGCAGCCTCCGTTTACACACTGCCTGCTGGAGCTGACTTCCTCATGTGTTACTCTGTTGCAGAAGGTGTGTGGTGTTTAAAACAAACATAATTGCCTCTCTTGGCTAAGGTCCTGTAAGTTTCACCTTTGATTGGTTTGGGTCAGATCTTTCGGTTGGGACATAGTGATTCCATCCTGAAGCTCACAGACTTAGAATTTCTTTGACCACATGGCACAGAGTGATAAATGAAAGTGTAAAGTACCTTACAGAAAAATAATTCCTGAGAGTTATATTGAGTAAAGCAACAGTCTAATTAATTATATTAATATTAGCAGCCTGCCATCAGTTACTGAGGGTGGTAGTGCCATTGTGGTAATTGTCATGGAAAGCCTTTTTTTTTTTTGAGACAAGGTCTCAACTCTGTCACTGAGGCTGAAGTGCAATGGCATGATCATGGCTCACTGCAGCCTCAATTTCTCAGGCTCAAGCAATCCTCCCACCTCAGCCTCCCTGTAGGTGGGACTATAGGCATGCACCACCATGCTTGGCTTTTTAATTTTTCTGTAGAGATTGGGTCTTGCTATGTTGCCCAGGCTGGTCTCAAACGATCCTCCAGCCTTGGCCTCCCAAAGTGCTGGGATTACAGGCATGAGCCATTGCATACGTGTGTGTGTGTGTGTGTGTGTGTGTATTTTTTTTTTTTTTTTTTTTTTTGAGAGAGAGTCTCACTCTGTTGCCCGGGCTGGAGTGCAGTGGTCCAGTGTTGGCTCACTGCAACCTCTGCCTCCTGGGTTCAAGTGATTCTCCTACCTCAGCCTCCTGAGTAGCTGGGAATACAGGTGCCTGCCACCACACCCAGCTAATTTTTGTAGTTTTAGTAGAGATGGGGTTTCACCATGTTGGCCAGGCTGGTCTCGAACTCCTGACCTCAAGTGATCTGCCTGCCTCAGCCTCCCAAAGTGCTAGGATTACAGGCATGAGCCACCATGCCCAACAGAAAAATGTTTTGATACTGGTTCTTTGCTTTTGTAGTAAATAATTTTGTTTGACTTTTTAGTAATCTCATGTCTCAATCATTGTCTATCTTGGGAATTTTTTAGGAAATGGAGGAAATTATATAGAATTAACCCCGTGTATATAAAACTATATAGAATTAATCTCTTTTCCCATTTGAAAAGAGTCAAAAAAATTTAAAGCCATATATATCATGGACACATCTTAAGACTCTTCTAAGGATTTTTAAGAACTTATACTTCTGTAACTATAAAGAATACACACAGTAATTGAAAGCCAGAAAACTGCAGCAACATTTTCCTTCTCACTTTTTTAGGATATTATTCTCATCGGGAAACTGTGAACGGCTCATGGTACATTCAAGATTTGTGTGAGATGTTGGGAAAATATGGCTCCTCCTTAGAGTTCACAGAACTCCTCACACTGGTGAACAGGAAAGTTTCTCAGCGCCAAGTGGACTTTTGCAAAGACCCAAGTGCAATTGGAAAGAAGCAGGTTCCCTGTTTTGCCTCAATGCTAACTAAAAAGCTGCATTTCTTTCCAAAATCTAATTAATAGAGGCTATCTATCTTATTTTACAATCTGTATTGAAAATGTCTTTCTTTCTCAGCCGGGCGTGGTTACACCTGTAATCCCGGCACTTTGGGAGTCCAAGGTGGGCGGATCACCTGAGGTCAGGAGTGCAAGACCAGCCTGACCAACATGGAGAAGCCCCGTCTCTAATAAAAATACAAAAAAAATTTTAGCTAGGCATGGTGGTGCATATCTGCAATCCCAGCTACTTGGGAGGCTGAGGCAGGAGAATCACTTGAACCCAGGAGGTGGAGGTTGCAGTGAGCCGAGATTGTGCCATTGCACTCCAGCCTGGGCAATAAGAGTGAAACTCCATCTCAAAAAAAATAAAATGTCTTTCTCTTCTTTTTATATAAATATCGTTAGGCTGAAGCATTATGGTCCAATGATTCAAATGTTTTAAAGTTTAATGCCCGGCAGAGAACTGCCTTAAAAAAAAAAAAAGTTCATGTTGGCCATGGTGAAAGGGTTTGATATGCAGAAACAAAATCCTCAGGAAATTAGATAAATAAAAATTTACAAGCATTTGTAGTATTTATTTTTTAATAAACTGCAGGGTTACACAAAAATCTAGCTGATTTAACTTGTATTTTGTCACTTTTTTATAAAAGTTTATTGTTTGATGTTTTTAAAGGTTTTTGAAATCCAGGAATTAAATCATCCCTTAATAAAATATTTGAAATTCATATTTTATTACATTTTTCTAACTCACATTCTTGTTCATTTGTGTAATTGATAGATGTTTTTTACTGGGTCATATAAAATGTTTAATATTTCATCTACGTATGAATTACCACATTTTGTGTATGACTTTAATTCCTACTTTAAAAAAATTCAGCATTCCAGAATTATTGTATGGCATTCTGAGGATGAAATAGAAAACATGATCATCCTTAGCCACTATAGGCTGAACACCTGCAAAATATGATTCTGTCAGCATCTTCCATGTTAAGTTCCTACAAACAAACAGTCCAACAGTCATCAGACCCATTCACACACGATCACATTAATAGAATAACAGATGCTACTTTCAAGGTTCAATTCTTATTAATATGATACAGAATCTGAATAATACTGTTTTGTTAATAATCTGCCAGAGGCTGAGAAGTTTAGCTGTTTCGGCTTCGATACCTGAAACTTGTGATTTGCAGGTTCAAAAGCAATCGTTTATATACACTGTTTCAGAAAGTACCAGCTATACTTTATGGTTGGTGGAACATTTATGCCTTTTTGATAAATGATAAAAAGATCTTACTCCCAACTACTGCGTACTAAAAAAAGAAGTTAATGACAAGATGATTCCGTGGGACGTTGAGGCAGGAGGGTCGCTTGAGCCCAGGAGTTTGATTTGGCAAGACCTGGTCTCTGATTTTTTTAAAAAGGATGATTCCAAATTAAGTCTAAGAATGAAAGTGAATGCCAAGCACAGACCCTTTCACCTCCACATAGAGAATAAACGTGGGACAAGCTGACAAGGATTTTTAGCCAACAGCAGCCATTGTTGCTTTGATAGACACATGCAAGCCCTTTCTGACATTAGCAAGTCTTAAAAATCCAAAAAGTAAAAATCTCAGTTGAGAACTTCAAACAATACTTCTGTTTTACAAGAATTTAATAACAAAAAAAGATTAAAAACAATCGAAATGAACCATGGGATTCAAAAACATCCTAAGTTGCAAAATCAATACGTAATGGAAAATCTGACAACATTTAAAACTGTAAGATTAATTCTTTTCATTGAGTTGTTCTACTTGCATTTGCAAATAGAGAGAATGGCGCACCTGTTTCAGGGATTCTTTAGCCTGTCATGGGAAAATGAAAAAGCATGTGATCAGAAAGAAGAGAAACATACCAACATTACTGCTTGAGAGGAATTCTATAAACTTAGCGTCTCCTTACAGCAATAAAATGTTTAAAATATTAGTAGCAAATGGTTAAAATATTTCTTTTTTTTTTCTTGAGATGGGGTTTCATTCTGTCACCCAGGCAGGAGTGCAGTGGTACCATCTCAGCCCACTGCAACCTCCGCCTCCCTGGTGCAAGTCATTCTCCTGCCTCAGCCTCCCAAGTAGCTAGGACCACAGGTGCCCACCACCATGCCCGCCTAATATTTTTTGGTATTTTTTGTAGAGATGGAGTTTTGCCATATTGCCCTGGCTAGTCTTGAACTCCTGGACTCAAGTGATTTGCCCACCTTGGCTTCCCAAAGTGATGGGATACAAATAGTTCAATTTTATATGTGGATCTTTTTAAAAGATGAGTTTAAGTTTACTAATTCATCCGTATGCCTTAAAAAAAATACCCTTTATAATGGTTTTCCAGTTCATATTCTTAAAAAAAAAAAAAACCCTTAACCTACCACTTTATCTTTTTATCTCCACTTTATTACCTTAAACATAATTAACAAGGTGTTATATTTAAACTTTTTTATTTTAGAGATGGGGTCTCGCTCTGTTGCCCAGGCTGGAGTGCAGTGGTGTGTGTGATCATAGTTCACTGCAGCGTTGAACTCTTGGGCTCAAGGGATCTTCCTGCTTCAGCTTCCCAAGTAGCTAGGGCTACAAGCATGTGCCACCATGTCCAGCTAATTTAAAAACAAATTTTGTAGAGATGAGGTCTCACTGTGTTGACTAGGCTGGTCTCCAATTTCTAGACTCAAGAGATCCTCCCACCTCAGCCTCCCAAATCACTGAGCTCACACTAGGCTTACCTTCTAAATCTCAAATGCATTGTCTTGTAAACTAGCTGAAAGAACATTCCTTAGCCTTCTCAGCTAGGATTATTCAAATATAAGGGAATCCACAAAATTTTTTTAAAAGCATTATATTTTTCCTAAAAAATGACTATATGAAATAAAATACATTTTTTAAAAAGGTTTGGCTGGACATGGTGGCTCACACCTGTAATCCTAACACTTGGGAGGCCAAGGCAGGCGGATCACTTGAGGTTAGGAGCTTGAGACCAGCCTGGACAACATAGTGAAACTCTGTCTCTACTAAAAATACAAAAAGTAGCCAGGTGTGGTGGCGGGCACCTATAATCACAGCTAACTCAGGAGGCTGAGGCACAAGAATCACTTGAACCCAGGAGGCGGAGGTTGCAGTGAACTGAGATTGCACCACTACACTCTAGTCTGGGCAACAGCAAGAATCTGTCTCAAAAAAAAAAAATTAAATGTCCTTCAATTTTTGGACTACAAAATTTGAGTGATTCTGTTTTAAATTTTAGAGATGAGTAATTTAGAAAGTACACATAACAAAAGGTTTGATTACCAACTACTAAACAAGCATGCATTGAGCAATGAAGGATATTTTTACTAAACTTTTTTGTTATGAAATTACTGATAAAAATGAAACATCCAGTGATGTGCTGAGAAGTCACCATCTGAACAAAGTTAATGAGTAAATCGGGAGGCCAGAGATAACTGGCTAACAAGCAGATTGTGAAACAGTACTTAAGAATATAGACTCCGAAATCAAACTTGTGTTCGTACCATAGTTCCTTCACTTTCTAGCAGTGTATACCTGAGTAAGTGCCTTTCAGAAGGGAAAAAGATGAAGGGAGGAATACTATAATGATTCTTCTATCTTTAGGGAAAAGAAACTTATAAATGCCTTAAGTTCCTTATCACAGTGTTCACCTTCCTAAAATTCTATTTTTTATTATTTGCTTAGAAATGGATTTCCAGTGAAAACTTTTATTTTACTATCTCAAGTCATTTAAGAAATTTTAACACACATATGTAAAGCTATCTTCATGTACAGAAGAGTAAAACTGTGGGATATGAAATTAATGTGAAATATGTCAACCATTTCAATGAACAATCCCATGACACACAGAAATCTAGGACCAAGATTTAATTTGTGAGGATGAGCCATCAATTATACTTCCCTGATACTAAGTTCTGGCTCCCAAACAAACCAGCTCTAAGATGTATTTGTAGTATACCTTAGCAAGGTCTTCTTTTAACTTGTTGTATTGCTGCACATCAAAATGCTGTTGCTTTGATTTCTTGTGGAAGAACTGAAGAAATTGCCTACTCTTAACAGCTGAGTAAGTATAATCCTTAAAAAAAAAAGAGAGAAGAAAATAACATGTTTTGAATGAACATAATGCCTCTGCAAGAAAGATACTTGACTCAGCAACACCAAAGCAAAAGAAGGCAGATGAATGAGTGAAATATTTGCAATGGCCATGAGAGTAAGCATAAGCCAACACAAATAAAACATTTAGTCTCATTTAAGATCTGCTGCTCCTTTCAAAAACAGGCAAGCTGGGAAGAGAAATTATACATAATGGGAAAGAGAAGGAAGAAATAAGAAAAGGGAGATTTTTGGCATATTAAATAACCATGAGACAAAGCTGATGTTACTGAATGTTTTGCAATGCAAATTCAGTTTTATTTATAAATGAGGGCGCAGAGAACACATGTTTATCCCAATGGAGGAATTTGTGTGTTACACTAATTACTTCTCCAAAGAAGTTATATATAATTTCTCTGTGTTGTGAGTCTTCATCCAGTCTTGTGAAAAACAATAAAAAATTTACCAGCTCATAAAAACCAGATGGCAGTAATTCAGTAAATAAAAAGGCTTTTTTGCTCATTGCTTAGATAAGACATTCTTTGCAAAGATGTTCTAACTTACCATTTTCCTAACAAACTACTCACCTGTCGAGTGACTATAAAGTATGCAAAAAAGACCATAGAATTTGCAAATGTGATGAAGTATGTAACTGGTTCCATGATATCCCAGGAGTACACCCACCACGTGAGCCAGGCCAGTGCCCCACCCTGAATGGACAGCAGTGCCAATCCAGCCCACAGGAGTCCGCTGGTTTTGGCTTCCGAATGAGCTTCTATTCCAGCTTTCACCTGAGGGGGAATGAAAAACTGTTAATTCTGTAATTAGTGTAGTTTACACCAACTAAAGGGACAAAAAGCAAGATGAAAAGGAACTCTTGCCGGGCGCGGTGGCTCATGCCTGTAATCTCAGCACTTTGGGAGGCCGAGGCAGGCGGATCACGAGGTCAGGAGATCGAGACCATCCTGGTTAACACGGTGAAACCCCGTCTCTACTAAAAATATAAAAAATTAGCCAGGCGTGGTGGCCGGCACCTGTAGTCCCAGATACTCAGGGGGCTGAGGCAGGAGAATGGCGTGAACCCAGGAGGCAGAGCTTGCAGTGAGCCAAGATCGCTCCACTTCACTCCAGCCTGGGCGACAGTGCAAGATTCCGTGTCAAAAAAATAAACTCTTGAACAAATGCACATCTGCATTACTTTGAAGAGGTCAGATATAAGGAAAAACAATTTATAAAACATACGTGAATGAGTAAATACTCATTTCAAATCAGCTCATTAATCTTTTTAAAATTATAAAGGTAATAACTGTCCTTGGAAAAATGAATAGTATAGAAAAGTATACAATGAAAAACTCAGAAGTCATCCTCTGAAACCCAACTAAAATTAGAGGCCTATTTGACTCAGCAATTCTACTTCTAGGAATTCATTCTGAATATATACCTGCATACACAAAACCCATTACAGATTCATTCTTAATAGCCGAAGTCCAAAAAGAATCCATATGCCCATCAAGATATCACACAACTGTAATGAAGCTCTGTGCCAATAAGGGGAGATTTCTATAATACACTGAAAAAAGATGAGAATAGTGCATAATAGTGTGCTTCCTTTTCTGAGAAAGAGAACAAAATAAGAATATATTTGTATTTGTTTGTACACAGATAAAGGAAATCTGAAATGATTCATAGGTGTGGAGAATATAGTAATTGAGGAGGACAGGGTGGGAGGAAAACTAGATTTTTAAATTTTAATCCATGTAAATATATTACAAGTAAAGAAAAAACTAAAATGGTAAACAATAAAAAAAATAAAACAAGTCCCTCTCTCTGCCACTCTCCAAATACCCTTAGAGGTAATTACTATTAAAACTTCCTTACATCTCCAGAAACTTTCCATTCATATTCAAAGATACACATATACCTTCCCATTTAAATAAAAATCATAAATGGGATTATAAGTCTAAAGAATGCAATTCTTTCCCTTGAAACAAACCAATTTCCCCAACTGTCCCCCCAAATCAAAGTTATTTTTTCCACACCATTGATTAACTTTAGATGCTAGCCATTACCAACTTTCCAGCTGCAATTTTGTTAGGCACGGCAGGGGCTCTGGGCCTATTCTCTAAAAAGGAAAGGGAGGTAGGACTCCAGCTAGTGCTTCCCTGCTCATATTACACTTATTTACAGAGACATTATGACTGATCTCTGGAGAGGAAGCATGGCATAGAGTTTAAGATGGCAGCTGTGAACGCAGGCCACGTGAGCTCAAGTCCAGGCTTTACCATGTATTAGCGATATAGCTCTGTTGCTCAGTTTCCTCATCTGAAAAATGAGGAAGATAAAAGTACTGAACTTACAGGTTTTTTGTGAGGAGTAAAGGAGAAAATTAGCATATGGAAAGCATTCAGAAAAATGCTCACATGAGGAGCACTCAATAAACACTAGGTATTATTTTCAAATATACTCAACCGTGATGCTTCCTAACCTGTTCAAGGGGCTGCAGCTGTTCCTTCAGGTGGTCAATTTTCTCCAGTAAATGGTGCTCTCTCTTTTTCTGAGACTCTTCTAAATGCAAGACTGTAAATAGTCTATGAACCAAGGATTTCATGTGTTCCATCTCAGCAGTGTGCTCATTACTTGGTTTTTCTGAGAAAAGACAAGGGAAACAAGCCAGTCACCACATTGTTCCTGCAGGGTGTGTAAGTCTTTCTGTCCCCAGTTCTCTTTCCAAATATTATTTTAGGATCCACAGGGTAAGGAAGCTGGTGTACAAACATGTAAACAAAGGTGTAATATACATTTGAAAAGCAGTTCAAGTGCACTTTTCAACAGAGAGTCACAATAAACAAAAAAGTGTGGATCTGAAAGGCAGTTCATATACAAAGTAAAAAAAAAAAGTCACCAAAAAAAATAACACTTTGGCATAAGGATTATTTTCAGCTGAAGGCAACTGAGCATAAGCAGATACAAGAAAGGCTCTCCCGCCTCTCCCTATTTGCCCAAAAGCAGGACACAAATTTTACAAATTTGTCTCTTGAGAGACAGAACTACCTGGATTTCCTAGGCCAACTAAGAATCCCTAAGCCTAGCTGGGAAGGTGACCGCATCCACCTTTAAACATGGGGCTTGCAACTTAGCTCACACCCAACCAATCAGAGAGCTCACTAAAATGCTAATTAGGCAAAAACAGGAGGTAAAGAAATAGCCAATCATCTATTGCCTGAGAGCACAGCGGGAGGGACAAGGATCAGGATATAAACCCAGGCGTTCAAGCCGGCAACGGCAACCCCCTTTGGGTCCCCTCCCTTTGTATGGGAGCTCTGTTTTCACTCTATTTCACGTTATTAAATCTTGCAACTGCACTCTTCTGGTCCGTGTTTGTTACTGCTGGAGCTGAGCTTTTGCTCGCCGTCCACCACTGCTGTTTTGCCACCGTAGCAGACTCGCTGCTGACTTCCATTCTTCCGGATCCAGCAGGGTGTCCACTGTGCTCCTCATCCAGCAAGGCATCCCTTTGCCGCTCCAGATCGGGCTAAAGGCTTGCCATTTGTTCCTGCACTGCTAAGTGCCTGGGTTTGTCCTAATCGAGCTGAACACTAGTCACTGGGTTCCATGGTTGTCTTCGGTGACCCATGACTTCTAATAGAGCTGTAACAGTCACTGCATGGCCCAAGATTCCATTCCTTAGAATACGTGAGGCCAAGAACCCCAGGTCAGAGAACAGGAAGTGGCCTGCCGCCATTTTGGAAGTGGCCCACCACCATCTTGGGAGTTCTGGGAGCAAGGACCCCTGGTAACACTCTCTACCAGAAAGAACAAAGGTAGATCGCCAGAGACAACTTTAGACCCTTTTCAGCTTGGAGACTGCACCAGAGGAATCCACATGACAAACTTTAGTAGCTTTTAACTACCTTTAACCAACTTATTTGCTTTTCCACAATTTGCTGCCCCCAGAGACTCAAGGCCCTTTTCCTTTGACTTGTCACAACTCTAAAAATGAATTGTTCTTTGTAGAAGTTGCTCTGTCAGCTGAGGTTCAGAGCCACCTCTTTGAGAATTACTCATTCCTTGGATACCTCCCATGTGTCTATGAAATATACACATTAATAAACTATTGTTTGTTTTTTTCTTAGTAATCTCTCTTATCACAGGGGTCCATCCCAGCTAAGAACTAAGAGTAAAGGGAAAATTATTTTTCAACTCTTAACAGGAGTTACGGTTTCAGAGTTTTTAATATAAAGTTCTCTTGATTATAGACTTCCCTCATCCCACCTCCTCCATGGGTTTATAAGTCCATATAAAATTAGGCTCCGCCTATGAGAAGTCCCTCAGATTGATACCTTTCTGAGGGCTGTAATTGTTCATTATCACTGTAAGAGAACCTGAGGAAGGACAAGGTGAGAGGAAGGGAAGATGGACCTTCCCACCAGGCAGCAGCAAACAACTGCAGACAAGAGAGACATATGTCTAAAGTTAGTATCAGCCCAGTAAGTTTTCCAGTTTGTGTCAGTAGTCCTGAAGTTATTTTTCTTCCATCACTACCCAATTCAAGACTGTTGTGGTCTTTACCCCCTTCCATAGTCTAGGCTATAGCGGTCACAGAGGGGTGAAAGCTAGGTGTTCCCTTTTAGGCTTTGAGATCTGTAGAAGAGTCAGAGTCCTTTTGTTAATGAAAAATGTATTGGTATGTAAAAGATCTACATACAGAGAAAAGGCATAGATGGGACAAAATTTTATCCAAAACTCTGGAGTATATAACAAAGAGACAAAGCTCGGCACTAAAACAGCAAAGGTAAATTTTATTAATAACTATTGCAATAGGGTCCAGCGTGAACTGAACTCAACTTCAATTTGTGCAGAGATGACTGTTTTAAAGAAAGAATGCCAGAATGGGCAGGGTGAACAGCAGGGGCTTAACCAGAGTCAAGGAAATGAAAATTTACAAAAAGTGGATAGTTGGTTAATGTTACTGGGCCATTTGGGTTTGTTATTGGTACCTATCCAGAAGAGAAATAAACTCATATCTTATGACAGGGTGCAAGTCAGAGCCAGGCACCCATGGGTTGGGAGTAAGAGCCAGAGTTATGTCCTTGAATATTAGCATTTCAAAGAGAGACTCCCAAGTCCTTGAGAAGACAGGTCTGGGTAATAAAAAATTTATACCCTCAGGCCAGGTGAGGTGGTTGACACCTGTAATCTCAGCACTTTGGGAGGCCAAGGTGGGTGGATCACCTGGGTTCAGGAGTTTGAGATAAGCCTGACCAACATGGTGAAACCCCGTCTCTACTAAAAATATAAAAATCAGCTGGGCATGGTGGTGCACACCTGTAGTCCCAGCTACTCAGGAGGCTGAGGCAGGAGAATTGCTTAAACCTGGGAGGCAGAGGTTGCAATGAGCCGAGATTGCACCATTGCATTCCAGCCTGGGCAAAAGAGAGAGAGACTGTCTCAAAAAAAAAAAAAGAAAAAAAAATTATACCTCAAAGGGGGAGAGAAAGTTCATAATTGCAAGCTTTCTAAGTAACTGCTTGTCTGAGTCCACTTTCTGCTTCTATAACAAAATACCACAGACCCCATAATTTACAAAGAACAAAAATTTGTTTCCTTACAAGGAACAGAAATTTGTTAGTGGAGGCTGGGAAATCCAAGATCAATGCACCAGCATCTGACAAGGGCCTTCTTGCTGCATCATAATGTAGCAGAAAGCATCACATGGGTGAGAGAGAGCAAGCAGGGGCTGAACTTGTTCTTTATTAAGGAACCCACTGCCAAGATAACAAACACACTCCCATGATAATGACATTAATCCACTCATGTTGGTCCTCATGACCTAAACACCTCTAAAATGTCCCACTTTCCAACAGCTTTGCATTAGGGATCAAGTTTCTAACACATGAATTTTGAGGGACACATTCAAACCATAGCATTCTGCCCCTGGCCCCTCAAATTCATGTCCTTTTCACACACAAAATACATTCACTCCATCCCAATAGTCCCAAGCATCTACTCAAAAGTCCAATTCCAAAGTCTCATCTAAATCAGATATAGGCAAGAATCAAGGCATGATTCATCCTGAAGCAAATTATCCTCCAGTTGTGAGTCTGAAATCAAACTCACAGCTGGAGTTTGTACTTCCAAAATGGAATGGTTGGATAGGTATGGGATAGATATTTCCACTGCAAAAGGGAGAAATTGGAAAAAAGGTAACTGGTCCCAAGTAAGTCCAAAATCCAACAGGGTAAACAACATTAAATCTTAAAACTTCAGAACAATCTTTGAATTCACATGCCACCTTGTGGATACACTGAGGCAGGGGTTAGGTCCTCAAAATCTTGGGCAGTCCTGCCCCCATGGCTTTGCTGGGCTCAGCCCAGGCAGTAGCTCTTACAGGTTGAGGTTTCATGCCTGCAGCTCTCCCAGGATGCTACTGCACACTGGTAGCTCTAAAGTTCTGGATTCTCAGGGGCAGCTGTGAATTTTCCAAATATTTTACATTCTGCCTTTTTTAATTGTGAATTCTGTCTTTAAATCAATTCTCCTCTCATTTTACTGTATGCAGTTAAAGAAACTATGCAGATTCTTCAATATTTTGCTTAGAATTTTCTTCTGCCAGGTATCTTAGTTTGTCACTCTTAAATTCTGCATTCCATAAAGCCCTTGGATATGAAAACAATTCTTTGTAACTGCCCAGTCTGTGATATTCTGCTATTGCAGCAGAAAATAGATTAAGACAGAAAATTGGTACTAGGAGCAGAGTTACTGCTATAACAAATACCTGAAAAGGTAGAAGCGGCTTTGGAATTTGGTAATGGGCAAAGGCTGGAAGAGTTTGGAAGAGCACACTAGAAAAGGCCTGTATTGTTATGAACAGAGTATTAAGGGCAATTCTGGTGAGGGCTCAGAAGTTCTTTGCAAGTCCATAACAATAATGGTGTTTATTCCAGCTTCCAGTAAGGTATTCCTCATTTCAAAGAGCTTATCAGATTGGCCTTTACCATATATATATTTTTGGATTTTTAGTAGAGACAAGGTTTCACCATGTTGGCCACACTGGTCTCAAACTCCTGACCTCAAGTGATCCACCCGCCTCAGCCTCCTAAAGTGCTAGGATTATAGGTGTGAGTCACCACACCCAGCCTACCATCGATATTTCTACCAACATTCTGATCATGACCACTTAAGTAAATCTCTAAAAACTTTCAGACTTCCTACAGCTATTCTCTTCCAAGCCCTGACCAGAATAGTCCTTAACACTCTGTTCATGGCAATATAGGCTTTTTCTAGTCTGCTTTTCCAAACTCTTCCAGCCTTTGCCCATTACCAAATTCCAAAGCCACTTCCACCTTTTCAGATATTTCTTATAGCCCCATTCCTGGTACCAATTTTCTGTCTTAATCTGTTTTCTGCTGCAATAGCAGAATATTACAGACTGGGCAACTTACAAAGAACAACATTTTATTTCCTCACAGTTCTGGAGTCTGGGAAGTCCAAGACCAAGGTGTTGGCATATCTGGTGAGAACCTTCTTGCTGCATCATCCCATGGCAAAAGGGAGGCAGAGAGAAAGCAAGTGTGTATGCACAACAGCACAAGAAGGGGCCAAACTCATCCTTTTATAAGGAACCTACTGCCAAGATAACCTCTCCAGTGAAAATGGCATTCATCTATTCATTAGGGCAGTGCCCCCATAAGCCAAACACCTCCCAATACACCTCACATCCCAACACCACAAAACTGGGGATCAAGTTTCCAACACATCAACTTTGGGGAACATACTCAAAGTACAGCACTGCTCTAAAGATGAGGTTGTATGGCTTATTGACCTATCACCAGGTTTTGGCTGGAATAAACAGTAAATTTTCCAGATGGTACTGAGCTTTCTCAGACAGACATTCTAAAAGAACTGGAGTTGTCATCCAAATGATGTGGCCTTGAGCTATTAGAAACTATGCAAATGTTTGTTCAAGTCTCTTAGTGTGTGTGGTGTGAGGGGGGCAGTGTTGACAAAATCTGTGCTGAGAGTTTAGTTTTTATAGGCCATGGTTAATGCCTAGTTGAGAAGAGGGTTCCGAGGAAGCTGACTGAAGTTTAGTCAAGGTGAGAGTCTTTGTCAAGTGGCACGAAATGTTTATCTGAGTTCAACAATGAGTACCCTTGGCTCTGCTCTTTCAGAAGTGTGGGCACCACAGAATTCATGTTACACCACCAACCTAAACTGACTCATAACATTTGTCTGTGACATCTCCTAATAAAGGCCAAAAATGAGAGATAATTATTCTTTTCCTTTTCTTCAGAAGCTTATTTCTCATATATGTGTCTTCCATGTGAACTTAATTTTCATACCCCAAATTTTCAAATCCACATTTGCAATGTATTAGGAATATTTTAGTTAAATGGAGTTTAAATAACTTTTTTGAAAACTCCAAATTTGTAGTTTTATAAATTTCATTTTCAGTTAATCCAGTATGATTCCTCTGCCATTATTTTCCTTCCAACTATAACTGCTGTGTCCCTGTTTACTTTACACTGTGAGACTTGGCAAGTCTGATACAGTTTTCATAAGCTGAGGTTCCAGGGAAACCTGGGCTCACTGACCTCCCATCTCCAGGGAGGCTTCTGCCCTAGGAGTTCAATCCCAACACACAGCCCTTCCAGGCAGCAAGAGGGGTATTCTAATGAGTGGGCAGGAGAGCGGAGGTTGTGCTTTATTCCACTTAGACCTAAGGCTTACGGTCCATGTGGTGGTTTGAGGGATGGGAAGGTCATGTAGAGTAATGGGATGGCCTGTAAACATCTATTTCCACTTGTTTGTTCATAAATGCAACCCAAAGAACAGCAAGTGAAAGACCTTCCAGGGTGTTAGGAACTCACTGGACATGAAAGTTGTATAATATCTTAACAGGGATTTCTTCTTCCATATTTTTCAATTTCTGTCACCCTTCCCTCTTTGAAGTTAAATACTGCCGTGATGTTAAAAGAGAATTCAGAATGGAAGAAAGTTTGTAAGTGTTGAAATGAATGATTCACTTTAATTTCTTTTTGGTTGTTTGTATTTGAAAATCCCATATAATGTTCAAATATACAATTAAAATTTTTAAAAATTATTTTTGTTTGAGGAGTCCTCAGAGAAATGGCTGATAAAAGTGATGGGGCATGATAGGTACAAGATCAACCTGGATCATCTTTCTATACCAAAAAGTAAGAAAGTACTTACAAAAAAAGGGGGAGAGGGAGCAAGTCACAAAGACACAGGAGTCACTGGTGTTCAAACTGTACCAGATAATGGCTAGCTGGAGCTGCTTCAAGCTGGAGGACTTTTTTTTAACAGCAATTTCTTATCTAAATTCCCTCCCTGTTGATGACTCTTGCCTGATCTAGAATTTGGCTGCAAAGTGATGATTTTCCACCTCCAGAAACTCTCCCACATTTACCAGTAGATGCTCAGCACCTCACTGTAAAGTAAGAGCCATCTATTATTTGTTGATCTATTTATTTTATCACCAATTTATTAAGGCATAGACTTATGAATTTCGTCCTCCTACCCTTAACAGTCTATAATTATAGCTTACTGGGAGAAGAAGCCTCAGAAGCCAATACTAGCCAGAATTCTTAAACTGTAATTGGTGAATTGCTGGACACTCAGTGTGAACCAGCATTGAAGGAAAAACACCCACACTTTCATGAGTTTTATCTTCTGGAACCGTACCAGGTTCTCACAGTGAAGATCAGATATCAGAGAAAAATACTCTTCCTGCTTTGGGCAGGAGGAAAGGAAAAATAACCATTCTGAAATAGCCCTGAGCACATGTCCTCCATAATAGGAAACTACTTTACCAGAGCCTTATCTGACTTGGAGAAAGGGCAATTAGTCAACTACAGACCCCTCTAGCCTTACTGTCTCACACAGGAGAATAAAAGAGGCTAAGAAACTCTTGTAAAGATTACATTCCGGAGACACAGGCCCAATTAAAAATATATATATATATTTAATAATAAGATTATAGAATGATTCCTCTCCTCAATATCTTACCACTACATTAACAGGGCTCCAGTTTTATACAAGGCACAGATTCTATTTGAGAAAGAATTTATAGGGAAACCCCAAAACATCAGGAGAAACAAAAATAAGGACACTAGAGGAAAGCCTCTGATACCTACAGCTACAGCAAACATTAAACATCTAACTTGTAGCCACATAAAACCTCACACTAAAGACCTATTCAGCTCAGTTTCTATTGCCTGATACATCATGTCTAGCTTTCAGCAAAAAATTTAAAGACAAGCTAAAAGGCAAAGAAAAAAACAACAACAACCACAGTTTGAAGAGACAAAACAAGCATCAGAACCAGGCTCTGGTATGGCAGCGATTTTGGAATTATCAGAGTAGGATAGTAAAGCAACTATGATTAAAGGCTCTAATGGAAAAAGCATACAATATGCAAGAATAGATGAGTAATGTAAATGGTGAGATAGAAACTTAGGAACCAAAAGGAATTGCTAGAAATAAAAACCACTGTAACAGAAATGAAGAATGCCTTTGATGGGCTCATCAGTAGACTAGACACTGGGGAGGAAAGAATCAGTCAGCCTGGGGCTATGCCAACAGAAACTTCTCAAACTGAAAGTCAAAGAGAAAAAAGAATGGAAAAAAAAAAAAAACCTAACAAAATATCTAGGAACTGTGGGACAATTGCACAAGTGTAACTTAGGCAAAATGAGACTACCAGAAGAAGAAAAAAGAGAGAAAGGAAAAGCAGCAATATTTGAACTAATAATGGCTGAGAATTGTCCAAAAGAATATTGCTAATGGCCAAAATGGTAATTTGAGATGAAAAAAGCTCTCTTTAAGAAAGAGTTAAGACTTCTAGTTTCCCGCCTGACATAAAAAACTCCAAAGTTGTCACTCCATCCTAACGATTAATAAATGGCTGAATACAATGAAAATCAACAACTCTTCTTAGATGCATAAGAAAACTAAGGTTAGAGGGAAAATTGCTGTCCCCATAATTGAAAAGATAGATAAATACAGACAATGACAACTTAGCGAAGCAGAGACTCATGAGCAGAAATCTGCAAAGAATCAGTACCAGGATAGGAAAACCTGAACTATAACTGACAAATTGCTGGAGGCTCAGCGTGGACAACTCTTGAAATGTAAGCATTCCAGGGAGTCCCATAGGTGGGGGCATTCCCATACTTTTGTGAGTTTCACTTCTAGGAGCTCTACTAGGTACTCACAGTAAAAACTGAAGAAAAACCTCCTCCTTCCGGCAGCAGGAAAGGAAAAGTAGTGATTTTGAAATATGCCAGAGATTTCTGTTCTCTTTTTTTTTTTGGAGACGGAGTCTCCTCGCTCTGTTGCCCAGGCTGGAGTGCAGTGACATGATTTTGGCTCACTGCAGCTTCCGCCTTCCAGGTTCAAGTGATTCTCCTGCCTCAGCCTCCCAAGTACCTGGGATTACAGGCGCCTGCCACCATACCCAGCTAATTTTTGTATTTTTAGTAGAGACGGAGTTTCACCATGTTGGCATGCTGATCTCGAACTCCTGACCTAGTGATCCCCCCTCCCTCAGCCTTTCAAAGTGCTGGGATTAAAGTTGTGAGCCACCGCGCCTGGCCAAATTCTGTTACTCTTAACAAGGAGTGTCCACGAGGTAAATTATTTTCCCAGAGCCTAATCGATTGGGATTTCATTAGAGCTTAGTTAACCTAGGGGAAAAGAAAAACCCAACTTCAGCACCCTGCAACCATCCTATCTCACCTAAGGTGGTGGGGGGTGGGGGAAGGGCTGAGAAGCACTTGTGAAGTTCAAAGTCCAGGGGTACAGGCTCACTAAAAGACTGAGACCTAGTCCCCTTAATCATAGGACTACAGAACACTTCCCCTCCATACCTTACTTTATCACTATATTATAAAAGGCTTATTTACTGCAGTTCCCTTTATCCAGTATATCACATCCAGCTTTTAACATAAAATTACAAGACTTACTAAAAGGCAAAAAACACAGTTTGAACAGACAGAATAAGCATCAGAACGAGAGCCAGACATGGCAGGAACGTTGGAATTATCAGACTAGCAACTTGAAATAACTACAAATAATATGCTAAGGAATCTACTAGAAAAAGTAGATAACATGCAAGAACAGATGGGTAATGTAAGAAGACAGATGGAAATTCTAAGAAAGAATCCAAATAAAATGCTAGAGATAAAGCATTGTAACAGAAAGGAAGAATGCCTTTAATGGTCTTGTTAGTAGATGAAACATAGCTGAAGAAAGAATATCTGGGCTTAAGGATATTTCATTAGAAACTTTCAAAACTGGTAAGCAAAGAGAAAAAAGACTGAAAAAAAAAAAAAACAGAACAGAATATCCAAGAACTTTAGGACAACTACAAAATGAATAACATGTATGTAATGAGAATACTAGAAGAAGAAAGGAAGGAACAGAAGAATTATTTGATTAAGGACTGAGAATTCCCCCCAAACTAATGTCAGATAGCAAACCACAGATCCAGGAAGCTCAGAGAACACAAGCAGAACAAATGCCAAGAGAAAACTACACATACGTATATCATTTTCAAACTGCAGAAAATCAAAGATAAAGAAAATAATTCTTAAAGAAGCCAGGGAGAGGGGGGAACCCTTAGCTATAGCAGAGAAAAAAAAGAAATTAAATCTGACTTCTCTGAAATCATACAAGCAAGAATGGGATAAAATATTTAGTATTAAGAGAAAAAAACAAAGCAGCCTAAAATTTGGTACCCTGTGAAATTATTCTTCAAAAGTAAAAGAGAAACAAAGATATTTTCTTTTTTTTTTCTTTTTTTTTTATTAATTTTTTTTTTGCACACAAAAACAATAAACATTTTCTAAAAATACATACAAACAAAAAGATGCATATCAAACATATTAGGAAGGTTGCACATGGGAAGTCAGGGAATAGAAATGGGGGGTGGGAGTTAAAATAAATGAGAGAGGGACTTTATATGGATCAGTGATAATAACTCAATCCTCTATTTGACAAAGAAGAGGGAGTAGGAAGAGGAAGAAAAAGAAAGCGGGATAAAGGATCAGAAAGGGAGGAAAATAGAAAAAATTAGAGTATGACTCCAGGGTAGACCTGTTTTGTTGTCACTGAGTTGGTTGGTTGGTTTGTCTGTTGTATTTTTCATGTTTTGCCAAGTTGGCCAGACTGGTCTCGAACTCCTAGTCCGAAGTGATCAACCCGCCTCGCCCCCCAGAATGCCGGGACCACAGGCGTGAGCCACCACGTCCAGCCCCCACATTGCTTCTGGCCTCCGTGGTAGACCTCCCAGACGGAGCGGCCAGGCAGAGGCGCTCCTCACTTCTTCCCAGACACGGGGCGGCCGGGCAGAGGCGCTCCTCACTTCCCAGACGGGGCGGCCAGGCAGAGACGCTCCTCACTTCTTCCCAGACGATAGGTGGCCGGGCAGAGGCGCTCCTCACTTCCCAGACGATGGGTGGCCGGGCAGAGGCGCTCCTCACTTCCCAGACGGGGCGGCCGGGCAGAGGCGCTCCTCACTTCCCAGACGGGGCGGCTGGGCCGAGGCGC